>NC_092750.1:87485230-87785230 GCF_047496795.1 Chiloscyllium punctatum
GAGAGAGAGAGGGTGAGGGGGCGAGAGAGAGAGAGGGTGAGGGGCGAGAGAGAGAGGGTGAGGGGGCGAGAGAGAGAGGGTGAGGGGGCCAGAGAGAGAGAGAGAAAGAGGGAGGGGCGAGAGAGAAGAGGGAGGGGGCGAGAGAGAGAGAGGGAAGCGGCGAGAGAGAGAGAGAGAGAGAGAGGGGGCGAGGGAGAGGGAGGGGGGCGAGAGAGAGAGGAGGGGGCGAGAGAGAGAGAGAGGAGGGACGCGAGAGGGAGTGAGGGACGCGAGAGAGAGAGGGAGGGATGCGAGCGAGAGGGTGGGACGCGAGAGAGAGGAGGAGGGGTCGGGGTGCTGAGAGATAGTGACAGAGAGTGGGAGTCGAGAGAGAGAGGGGGAGGGGGCGAGAGAGAGAGAGGGGGAGAGCCGATGAGAGAGAGAGGGAGATGTTGAGAGAGGGAGGTGTTGAGAGAAAGAGAAAGGGGTCGAGAGAGAGAGAGAGGAGGGACGTGAGAGAGAGAGAGAGGAGGGGTGAGGGTGGTGAGAGATAGAGACAGAGAGAGGGGGGGCGAGAGATAGAGAGGTAGGGGGCGAGAGAGAGAGAGGGAGTGGGCGAGAGAGAGAGGGAGGCACGCGAGAGAGAGAGAGAGAGGGACGCGAGAGAGAGAGGGAGGGACGCGAGAGAGAGAGGAGGGGTGGGTGTGGTGAGAGATAGAGACAGCGACACAGGGGGCGAGAGAGAGAGAGGGAGGGGGCGAGAGAGAGAGGGAAGTTGTGAGAGAGGGTGGGGGCGAGAGAGAGAGATGGAGGGGGCGAGAGAGAGAGAGGGAGGTGGCTGAGAGAGAGGGAGAGAGAGAGAGAGGGAGGGGACGAGAGACCTAGAGAGGGAGGGGTGCAAGGGAGAAAGGGAGGGGTAGTGAGAAAGTGAGCGAGAGAGAGGGAGAGGGCGAGAGAGAAAGGGAGGGGTGGTGAGAAAGAGAGAGAGGGAGGGGGCGAGAGAGAAAGGGAGGGGTGATGAGAAAGAGAGAGAGAGAGAGAGGGAGGGGGGCGAGAGAGGGAGAGTGAGGGGGCTAGAGAGAGAGGGAGGTGTCAAGAGAGATGGGCGGGGGAGCTAGAGAGAGAGGGAGGTGGCAAGAGAGAGGGACAGGGGGGGCTAGAGAGAGAGGGAGGTGGCAAGAGAGAGAGAGATGGAGGGGGCGAGAGAGAGAGATGGAGGGGGCGAGAGAGAGAGAGAAAGATGGAGGGGGTGAGAGAGAGAGAGATGTAGGGGGCGAGAGAGAGGGAAGGCAGCAAGAAAGAGAGGGAGCGCAGGCGAGGGAGACGGGGAGGTCGGCTAGAGAGAGGGTGGGCGAGAGAGAGGTGGCGGGGGCGAGAGAGAGAAAAGGAGGGGGCGAGAGCGCAAGAGGGAGGGGGGCAGAGATGCGGAGAGAGAGAGAGGGAGGGGTGGCGAGAGGGAGTGGGAGGTGGGAGGCAAGAGGGAGAGGCACGGGGCGAAAGAGAGAGGGAGGGGTTGGGAGAGAGGGGGAGCGGGTGAGAGAGAGGGGAAGGGGGCAAGAGAGAGAGCGAGGGTATGAGAGAGAGGGGGAGGGGGTGAGAGAGAGGGAGGGGGCAAGATAGAGAGAGAGAGAGAGGGAGGGGGCAAGAGAGAGAGAGAGGCGAGAGAGAGAGAGGAAGGGGATGAGAGACTGAGGGGGAGCGAGAGAGAGAGAGAGGGCGAGAGGGCGAGAGAGAGAGGGACAGTTGCGAGAAAGAAATCGAGGGCGGTGGCGAGAGAGGGGGGGGGTCGAGACTGAGGGGGGAGAGAGAGATGGAGAGAGAGGGAGGGGGCGAGAGAGACAGGGAGGGTGGCGAGAGAGAGAGGGGGTCAAGCGAGAGAGGGAGGGTGCGAGGGAGAGAGAGAGGGAGGAGGCTAGAGAGAGAGGGCGGGGTGTGAGAGAGAGAGAGAGCGATGGGGACAGAGACAGAGGGAGGGTTGCAAGTGAGAGAGGGATGGGTGAGAGAGAGAGAGGGAAAGAGGGGATGAGAGAGAGAGAGGGAGAGGGGGTAGAGAGAGAGAGTGGAGGCGAGAGAGAGAGATCGAGGGAGGAGTGCGAGAGAGAGAGGGAGGGAGGGGTGCGAGAGAGAGAGGGAGGGAGGGGTGCGAGAGAGCTAGAGAGAGGGAGGGATGCGAGAGAGAGAGAGACAGAGAGAGAGAGAGAAGAGAGAGATTGAGAAAAAAAAGAGAGAGAAAGAGAGAAAAAGAGAGCGAGAGGAAGAGAGAAAGAAAGAAAGAGAGAGAGAGAGAGAAAGAGAGAGAGAGAGAGAAAAAAGAGAGAGAAAGAAAGAAAGAAAGAGAGAGAGAGAGAGAGAGAGACAGAGACAGAGAGAGAGAGAGAGAGAGAGAGCGCTAGAGAGAGAGGGAGGGGGGCGAGAGGGAGAGAGTCGGGCCGAAAAACAGAGAAGGGACGGATTGAGAGAGAGAGTGTGAGGGGGCGAGAGAGAGAGAGTTAGGGGGCGTTGAAGAGAGTGGGTGAGGTGGCGAGAGAAAGAGAGAGAGGGTGAGGGGGCGAGAGAGAGAGAGGGTGAGGGGGCGAGAGAGAGAGGGTGAGGGGCGAGAGAGAGAGGGTGAGGGGGCCAGAGAGAGAGAGACAGAGAGCGAGGGGGCGAGAGAGAAGAGGGAGGGGGCGAGAGAGAGAGAGGGAAGCGGCGAGAGAGAAAGAGGGAGGGGACGAGAGAGAGAGAGGGAGGGGGCGAATGAGAGAGAGTGTGAGGGAGTGAGAGATAGTGGATGAGGGGGCTAGAGAGAGAGAGGGAGGTGGCAAGAGAGAGGGGCGGGGGGGCGAGAGAGAGGGGAGAGAGAGGGAGGAGACGAGAGACCGAGAGAGGGAGGGGTGCAAGAGAGAAAGCGAGGGAAGGTGAGAAAGAGAGCGAGAGAGAGGGAGAGGGCGAAAGAGAAAGGGAGGAGGTGGTGAGAAAGAGAGAGAGAGAGGGAGGGGGCGAGAGAAGGAGAGGGAGGGGGGCGAGAGAGAGAGAGGGAGGTGGCTGAGAGAGAGGGAGAGAGAGAGAGGGAGGAGTCGAGAGACCGAGAGAGGGAGGGGTGCAAGGGAGAAAGGGAGGGGTGGTGAGAAAGAGAGCGAGAGAGAGGGAGAGGGCGAGAGAGAAAGGGAGGGATGGTGAGAAAGAGAGAGAGAGAGAGGGAGGGGGCGAGAGAGAAATGGAGGGGTGGTGAGAAAGAGAGAGAGAGAGAGAGGGGGGTGGGCGAGAGAGAAAGGGAGGGGGTGGTGAGAAAGAGAGAGAGAGAGAGGGAGGGGGCGAGAGAGAAAGGGACGGGTGGTGAGAAAGAGAGAGAGAGAGAGAGAGAGAGAGGGGGGGGCGAGAGAGGGAGAGTGAGGGGGCTAGACAGAGTGGGAGGTGTCAAGAGAGATGGGCGGGGGGGCTAGAGAGAGAGGGAGGTGGCAAGAGAGAGAGAGAGATGGAGGGGGCGAGAGAGAGAGAGATGGAGGGGGCGAGAGAGAGTGAGATGTAGGGGCGAGAGAGACGGAAGGCAGCAAGAAAGAGAGGGGGCGCAGGCGAGGGAGACGGGGAGGTCGGCTAGAGAGAGGGTGGGCGAGAGAGAGAGAGGGAGTGGGGCGAGAGAGAGGGAGTGGGCGAGAGAGAGTTGGCGGGGGCGAGAGAGAGAGAAGGAGGGGGCGAGAGAGCACGAGGGAGGGGGGTCAGAGATGGGGAGAGAGAGAGGGAGGGGTGGCGAGAGGGAGAGGGAGGTGGGAGGCAAGAGGGAGAGACACGGGGCGAAAGAGAGAGGGAGGGGTTGGGAGTGAGGGGGAGCGGGTGAGAGAGAGGGGAAGGGGGCAAGAGATGGAGCGAGGGTATGAGAGAGAGGGGGAGGGGGTGAGAGAGAGGGAGGGGGCAAGAGAGAGAGAGAGGCGAGAGAGAGAGGAAGGGGATGAGAGAGTGAGGGGGAGCGAGAGAGAGAGAGAGAGAGAGGGCGAGAGGGCGAGAGAGAGAGGGACAGTTGCGAGAAGGAAATCGAGGGCGGTGGCGAGAGAGAGGGGGGTCGAGACTGAGGGGGGAGAGAGAGTGATGGAGAGAGAGGGAGGGGGCGAGAGAGACAGGGAGGATGGCGAGAGAGAGAGGGGGTCATGCGAGAGAGGGAGGGTGCGAGGGAGAGAGAGAGGGAGGAGGCTAGAGAGAGAGGGCGGGGTGTGAGAGAGAGAGAGAGAGCGATGGGGATAGAGACAGAGGGAGGGGTGCAAGTGAGAGAAGGTTGGGTGAGAGAGAGAGAGAGAGGGAAAGAGGGGGTGAGAGAGAGAGAGGGAGAGGGGGTAGACAGAGAGAGTGGAGGTGAGAGAGAGAGAGATCGAGGGAGGAGTGCGAGAGAGAGAGGGAGGGAGGGGTGCGAGAGAGAGAGGGAGGGAGGGGTGCGAGAGAGCTAGAGAGAGGGAGGGATGCGAGAGAGAGAGAGACAGAGAGAGAGAGAGAAAAGAGAGAGAGAGAAAAAATGAGAGAGAAAGAGAGAAAAAGAGAGCGAGAGGAAGAGAGAAAGAAAGAAAGAGAGAGAGAGAGAGAGAGAGAGAGCGCTAGAGAGAGAGGGAGGGGGGCGAGAGGGAGAGAGTCGGGCCGAGAAACAGAGAAGGGACGGATTGAGAGAGAGAGTGTGAGGGGGCGAGAGAGAGAGTGAGAGTGAGGGGGCGAGAGAGAGAGAGAGGGTGAGGGGGCCAGAGAGAGAGAGAGAGAGAAGGAGGGGCGAGAGAGAAGAGGGAGGGGGCGAGAGAGAGAGAGGGAGGGGGCGAGAGAGAGTGGGAGGGGGCGAGGGAGGGAGGGAGGGACGCGAGAGGGAGATGGGACGCGAGAGAGAGAGGGTGGGACGCGAGAGAGAGGGTGGGACCCGAGAGAGAGAAGGAGGGGTCGAGTGGTGAGAGATAGAGACAGAGAGTGCGGGTCGAGAGAGAGAGGGGGGAGGGGGCGAGAGAGAGAGAGGGAGGCGGCGAGAGAGAGAGTGGGAGGGGGTGAGAGAGAGAGAGATGGAGGGGGCGAGAGAGAGAGAGAGGGAGAGCCGATGAGAGAGAGAGAGGGAGATGTTGAGAGAGGGAGGTGTTGAGAGAAAGACAAAGGGGTCGAGAGAGAGAGAGAGGGAGGGACATGAGAGAGAGAGAGGAGGGGTGAGGGTGGTGAGAGATAGAGACAGAGAGAGGGGGGGCGAGAGATAGAGAGGGAGGGGGCGAGAGAGAAAGAGGGAGGGTGCGAGAGAGAGAGAGGGAGGGGGGCGAGAGTGAGAGAGGGAGTGGGCGAGAGAGAGAGAGAGGGACGCGAGAGAGAGAGAGGGATGGACGCGAGAGAGAGAGGAGGGGTGGGTGTGGTGAGAGATATAGACAGAGACACAGGGGGCGAGAAAGAGAGAGGGAGGTGGCGAGAGAGAGAGGGAAGGGGTGAGAGAGGGAGGGGGCGAGAGAGAGAGATGGAGGGGGCGAGAGAGAGAGATGGAGGGGGCGAGAGAGAGGGGGAGGGGTCGAGAGAGAGAGGGGGAGGGGGCGAGAGAGGGAGGGAGCGGGCGGCAAGAGAGTGGGACGGGGCGAGAGAGAGAGGGATGAGGCGAGAGAGAGAAGGGGAGAGATGTTGAGAGAAAGAGAAAGGGGGTGAGGAAGAGTGAGTGGGGGCGAGATAGAGATGAGGGGTGGGGGGGCGAGAGAGAGAGACAGAGAGAGAGGGGCGAGAGGGAGGGGGTGAGAGTGAGAGAGGGAGGGTGCGAGAGAGAGAGAGAGAGAGGGCGTGAGAGAGAGTGGGAGTGAGGCGAGAGAGAGAGAGGGATGAGGCGAGAGAAAGAGGGAGGCGGTGAGAGAAAGAAGGAGGGGGCAAGAGAGAGAGGGAAGGAGAGAGAGAGGGAAGTGGTGAGAGTGCGAGAGGAAGGGGGTGAGAGAGAGAGTGGGATGAGGCGAGAGAAAGAGGGAGGCGGCGAGAGAAAGAGGGAGGGAGCATGAGAGAGAGGGAAGGGGAGAGAGAGAGAGGGGGAGGGGTGAGAGAGAGTGGGGCGAGAGAGCGAGAGGGAGGGGGGCGAGAGAGCGAGAGGAAGGGTGTGAGAGAGAGAGAGAGGGGGGTGAGAGAAAGAGAGGGAGGATGCGAGAGAGAGAGGGAGGGGGCAAGAGAGAGAGAGGGAGGGGGCGAGAGAGAGAGGGAGGGGGCAAGAGAGAGAGAGGGAGGGGGCGAGAGAGAGAGGGAGGGGGCGAGAGAGAGAGAGGGAGGGAGAGGGGATGAGAGAGAGAGGGAGGAGTTGAGAGAGAGGGAGGTGTTGAGAGAAAGTGAAAGGGGGCGAGAGAGAGAGGGAGAGGGGCGAGAGAGAGAGAAGGGAGAGGTTGAGAGAGAGAGGGGGAGTGGGTGAGAGAGAGAGGGGGAGGGGGCAAGAGGGAGGGGATGAGAGAGAGGGAAATGAGCGAGAGAGGGGGGATGAAGGGGGCAAGAGAGAGGGAGGTGCGTGAGAGAGAAAGAAGGAGGGTGCGTGAGAGAGATAGAGGGAGGGTGCGTGAGAGAGAGTGAGGGAGGGAGGGCGAGAGAGAGAGAGGGAGGGAGGGCGAGCGAGAGAGAGGGAGGGAGGGCGAGAGAGAGAGAGAGGGGGAGGGATGGCAGGAGAGAGAGAGATAGAGGGAGGGCGAGAGAGAGAGGGAGGGGACGAGAGAGAGAGAAGGAGGGACCGAAAGAGAGAGAGGGAGGGCACGAGAGAGAGAGAGGGAGGGGGCGAGAGAGAGAGGGAGGGGGCGAGAGAGAGAGAGGGAGGGACACGAGAGAGAGAGGGAGGGAGGGACGCGAGAGAGAGAGGGAGGGACGCGAGAGGGAGAGGGAGGGAGGGACGTGAGAGAGAGGGAGGGACACGAGAGAGAGAGGAGGGGTGGGGGTGGTGAGAGATAGAGACAGAGAGAGGGGGTCGAGATGAGCGAGAGGGATGGGGCAAGAGCGAGAGAGGGAGGGGGTCAGAGATGAGGAGAGCGAGAAGGAGGGGTGGCGAGAGGGAGAGGGAGGTGGGGGGCAAGAGGGAGAGACACGGGCCGAAAGAGAGGGGGAGGGGGTGAGAGAGAGAGAGAGGGGGCTAGAGAGAGAGAGAGAGGGAAGGGGATGAGAGAGAGAGGGAGGGCGAGAGACCGAGGGCGAGAGAGTGAGGGACAGGTGCGAGAGAGAAATGGAGCGGGGTGGCGAGAGAGGGGGCGTCGAGACTGAGGGGGGGGAGAGAGAGAGTTGGAGATGGCGAGAGAGAGAGAGAGAGAGAGGGAGGCAGGAGGTCGAGAGAGAGAAGGAGGGGGCCGAGAGAGAGAGAGAGAGAGAGAGAGAGAGAGCGAGAGGGAGGGGGGCGAGAGAGACTGGGAGTGTGGCGAGAGAGAGGGGGTCAAGAGAGAGAGGGAGGGTGCTCGGGAGAGAGAGAGGGAGGAGGCTAGAGAGAGAGGGCGGGGTGTGTGAGAGAGAGAGGGATGGAGAGAGAGACAGAGGGAGGGGTGCAAGTGAGAGAGGGAGGGGTGAGGGAGAGAAAGAGAGAAAGAAAGAGGAAAGAGAGAAGAGAAGAGAAAGAGAGAAAGAAAGAAAAGAAAGAAAAGAAAGAAATAAAAGAATGAAAGAATGAAAAGAAAGGGAGGGATGGTGAGAAAGAGAGCGAGAGAGAGGGAGGGGGCGAGAGAGAAAGGGAGGGGTGGTGAGAAAGAGAGAGAGAGGGAGGGGGCGAGAGAGAGAGGGAGGTTGGCGAGAGAGAGAGAGAGTGGGTGAGAGGGAGAGAGTGTGAGGGTGTGAGGGGGCTAGAGAGAGAGGGAGGTGTCAAGAGAGAGGGGCAGGGGGGCTAGAGAGAGAGGGAGGTGGCAAGAGAGAGAGAGATGGAGGGGGCGAGAGAGAGAGATGGAGGGGTTGATTGAGACAGAGAAATGGAGGGGGCGAGAGAGAGAGAGAGAGATGGAGGTGGCGAGAGAGAGAGAGATGGAGGGGGCGAGAGAGAGAGAGAGAGAGAGAGAGATGGAGAGGGTGAGAGAGAGGGAAGGCAGCAAGAGAGAGAGAGGGGGCGCAGGCGAGGGAGAGGGGGAGGTCGGCTAGAGAGAGGGTGGGCGAGAGAGAGGCGGCGGGGGCGACAGAGAGATAAGGAGGGGGCGGGAGCGCGAGAGGGAGGGGGTCAGAAATGGGGAGAGAGAGAGAGGGAGGGGTGGCGAGATGGAGAGGGAGGTGGGGGGCAAGAGGGGGAGACACGGGCCGAAAGAGAGAGGGTGGGGTTGGGAGAGAGGGGGAGCGGGTGAGAGAGAGGGGGATGGGGCAAGAGACAGAGGGAGGGTATGAGAGAGACGGGGAGGGGGTGAGAGAGAGGGAGGGGGAAAGAGAGAGAGAGAGAGAGGGAGGGGGCGAGAGAGAGAGAGGGAGGGGGCAAAGGAGAGAGGGAGAGAGGCGAGAGAGAGAGGGACAGGTTCGAGAGAGAAATGGAGGGCAGTGGTGAGAGAGAGGGGGGGGTCGAGACTGAGGGGGGAGAGAGAGAGATGGAGAGAGAGGGAGGGGGCGAGAGAGACAGGGAGAGAGGCGCGAGAGAGAGGGGTAAAGCGAGAGAGCGAGGGTACTAGGGAGAGAGAGAGGGAGGAGGCTAGAGAGAGAGGGCGGGGTGAGAGAGAGAGAGAGAGAGATGGGGAGAGAGACAGAGGGAGGGGTGCAAGTGAGAGAGGGATGGGTGAGAGAGAGAGAGAGAGAGGGAGAGAGGGGGGTGAGAGAGAGAGAGGCAGAGGGGGTAGAGAGAGAGAGTGGAGGTGAGAGAGAGAGATCGAGGGAGGGGCGCGAGAGAGAGGGAGGGAGGGGTGCGAGAGAGAGAGGGAGGGAGGGGTGCGAGAGAGCTAGAGAGAGGTAGGGATGCGAGAGAGAGAGAGAGACAGGGAGAGAGAGAGAGAAGAGGGAGAGAGAGAAAAAGAGAGCGAGAGAAAGAGAGAAAGAGAGAAAGAAAGAAAGAAAGAGAGAGAGAGAGAGAGACAGAGACACAGAGAGAGAGAGCGCGCTAGAGAGAGGGAGAGTGGGGCGAGACGGAGAGAGTCGGGCCGAGAAACAGAGAAGGGAGGGATTGAGAGAGAGAGTGTGAGGGGGCGAGAGAGAGAGGGTGAGGGGGCGAGAGAGAGAGGGAGAGGGGCCGAAGAGAGAGAGGGAGGGGGCGAGAGAGAGAGAGGGAGGCAGCGAGAGAGAGAGAGGGAGGGGACAAGAGAGAGAGAAAGAGGGGGTGTGAGAAAGAGGGATTGGGCGAGAGAGAGAGTGAGGGGGTGAGAGAGAGAGGGAGGGGGCGAGAGAGAGAGGGTGAGGGTGCGAGAGAGAGAGTGAGGGTACACGAGAGAGAGAGGGTGAGGGGGCGAGAGAGAGAGAGGGTGAGGGGGCGAGAGAGAGAGAGGGTGAAGGGGCGTGAGAGAGAGGGTGAGGGGGCGCGAGAGAGAGAGGGTGAGGGGCGAGAGAGAGAGGGTGAGGGGACGAGAGAGAGAGAGGGAGGGGGCGAGAGAAAGAGAGGGTGAGGGGCGAGAGAGAGAGGGTGAGGGGGCGAGAGAGAGAGAGGGAGGGGGTGAGAGAGAGAGAGGGAGGGGGCGAGAGAGAGAGGGAGGGGATGAGAGAGAGAGAGGGAGGGGGCGAGAGAGAGATCGGGCAGGGGGCGAGAGAGAGAGGGAGGGGGCAAGAGAGAGAATGAGGGGGTGAAAGAGAGAGGGAGTGACAAGAGAGTAAGAGGGAGGGAGGGGTGCGAGAGAGCTAGAGAGAGGTAGGGATGCGAGAGAGAGAGAGAGACAGAGAGAGAGAAAGAGAGAGAGAGAAAGAGAGAAAGGGAGAAAGAAAGAAAGAAAGAGAGAGAGAGAGACAGAGGGAGAGAGAGAGAGCACTAGAGAGTGAGGGAGGGGGGCGAGAGGGAGAGAGTCGGGCCGAGAAACAGAGAAGGGAGGGATTGACAGAGAGAATGTGAGGGGGTGAGAGAGAGAGGGTGAGGGGGCGAGAGAGAGAGATGGTGAGGGAGCGAGTGAGAGAGAGGGAGGGGGCGAGAGAGAGAGGGAGGAGATGAGAGAGTGAGAGGGAGGGGGCGAGAGAGAGATCGGCCAGGGGGCGAGAGAGAGAGGGAGGGGGCAAGAGAGAGAGGGAGGGGGCGAAAGAGAGAGGGAGGGACATGAGAGAGAGAGGGAGGTAGGGACGCGAGAGAGGGAGGGACATGAGAGAGAGGGAGGGACGCGAGAGAGAGGAGGATGGGTGGGGGTGGTGAGAGATAGAGACAGAGAGTGGGGTCGAGAGAGAGAGGGGGAGGGGGCGAGAGACCCAGAGAGGGAGGAGGTGAGAGAGAGAGAGGGAGGGGGCGAGAGACAGAGAGGGAGGAGGTGAGAGAGAGAGGGAGGGGGCGAGAGAGAGAGAGGGAGGGACGTGAGAGAGAGTGGGACGGACGCGAGAGAGAAAGGGAGGGACGTGAGAGAGAGAGAGGAGGGGTGGGGGTGGTGTGAGATAGAGACAGAGAGAGGGGCGGCGAGAGACAGAGAGGGAGGGGGCGATAGAGAGAGAGCGGGGGACGCGAGAGACAGAGAGAGAGGGACGCGAGAGAGAGAGAGGGACGCGACAGAGAGAGGGAGGGATGCGAGAGAGAGAGGTGGGGTGGGTGTGGTGAGAGATAGAGACAGAGACAGAGGGGGCGAGAGAGAGAGAGGGAAGGGGCGAGAGAGAGAGGGAAGGGGTGAGAGAGAGAGGGAAGGGGCGAGAGAGAGAGATGGAGGGGGCGAGAGAGAGAGATGGAGGGGGCGAGAGAGAGAGGGGGAGAGGGCGAGAGAGAGAGAGGGGAGGGGGCGAGAGAGAGAGGGGTGCGAGAGAGAGAGAGGGAGGCGGCGAGAGACAGAGAGGGAGGAGGTGAGAGGGAGAGGGAGGGGGCGAGAGAGAGAGATGGAGGGGGCGAGAGAGAGAGATGGAGGGGGCGAGAGAGAGAGGGGGAGAGGGCGAGAGAGAGAGGGGTGCGAGAGAGAGAGGGAAGAGGGCGAGAGAGGGAGGGAAGGAGAGGGCGAGAGAGGGAGGGAGGGGGTGAGAGAGGGAGGAAGGAGGGGGCAAGAGAGTGGGACGGGGCGAGAGAGAGAGGGATGAGGCGAGAGAGAGAGAGGGGGAGGGTGCAAGAGAGAGAGTAGGAGGGTGCGAGAGAGAGAGAGAGAGAGAGGGAGGGTGTGATAGAGAGAGATGTTGAGAGAAAGAGAAAGGGGTGAGGAAGAGTGAGAGGGGGCGAGAGAGAGATGAGGGGTGGGGGGTGAGAGAGAGAGACAGAGAGAGAGGGGCGAGAGTGAGGGGATGAGAGAGAGAGAGGGAGGATGCAATAGAGAGAGAGAGGGAGGGCGCGAGAGAGAGTGGGAGTGAGGCGAGAGAGAGAGGGATGAGGCGAGAGAAAGAGGGAGGCGGTGAGAGAAAGAGGGAGGGGGCAAGAGAGAGAGGGAAGGGGAGAGAGAGAGGGAGTGGTGAGAGAGTGGGGCGAGAGTGCGAGAGGCAGTGGGCGAGAGAGTGAGAGGAAGCAGTGAGAGAGAGAGAGGGGGGAGAGAAAGAGAGGGAGGAGGCGAGAGAGAGAGAGAGGGAGGGGTCAAGTGAGAGAGAGGGAGGGGGCGAGAGAGCGAGAGGAAGCGGTGAGAGAGAGAGAGGGGGGAGAGAAAGAGAGAGAGGAGGCGAGATAGAGAGAGAGCGAGGGTGTGAGAGAGTGAGAGGGAGGGGTGAGTGAGAGAGGGAGGGTGCGTGAGAGAGAGAGATGTTGAGAGAAAGAGGAAGGGGGTGAGGGAGAATGAGTGGGGGGCGAGAGACAGATGAGGGTTGGGGTGGCGAGAGAGAGACAGAGAGAGAGGGGCGAGAGAGAGAGGGATGGGGCGAGAGACCGTGAGAGAGGGGGTGAGAGAGAGTGAGGGAGGGATTAAAGAGAGAGAGGGGGGTGTTGAGAGACAGAGAAAGGGGGCGAGGGAGAGTGAGTGTGGGGCGAGAGAGAGATGAGGGGTGGGGGTGAGAAAGAGACAGAGAGAGAGCGGCGTGAGAGAGGGGGTGAGAGAGAGAGAGAGGGAGGGTGCGACAAAGATTGGGAGTGAGGCGAGAGAGAGAGAAGGATGAGGCGAGAGAAAGAGGGAGGCGGAGAGAGAAAGAGGGAGGGGGCAAGAGAGAGAGGGAAGGGGAGAGAGAGAGGGAGGGAGGGGGCGAGAGAGAGAGAGAGGGGGCGAGAGAGAGAGAGGAAGGGGGCGAGAGAGAGAGGGAGAAGGGATGAGAGAGAGAGGGAGGTGTTGAGAGAGTGGGAGGTGTTGACAGAAAGAGAAAGGGGGCGAGAGAGAGGGAGAGGGGCGAGAGAGAGTGAGTGTGAGGGGGTGAGAGATAGAGGGTGAGGGGGCTAGAGAGAGGGGCGGGGGAGCGAGAGAGAGAGGGAGGGGGCGAGAGAGAGAGGGAGGGGGGCGAGAGAGAGTAGGGGCGAGAGAGGGGTGCAGGGGGGTCGAGAGAGAGAGCGTGAGGCGGCGTGAGAGAGAAGGAGGGTGCGAGAGAGAGAGTGATGGGGCGAGAGAGAGAGAGTGAGGGTACGCGAGAGAGAGAGGGTGAGGGGGCGAGAGAGAGCGAGGGTGAGGGGGCGAGAGAGAGAGCGTGAGGGGGCGAGAGAAAGGGTGAGGGGACGAGAGAGAGAGGGTGAGGGGGCGAGAGAGAGAGAGGGAGGGGGCGAGAGAGAGAGAGAGGGTGAGGGGCGAGAGAAAGGGTGAGGGGGCGAGAGAGAGCGAGGGTGAGGGGGCGAGAGAGAGAGCGTGAGGGGGCGAGAGAGAGGGTGAGGGGACGAGAGAGAGAGGGTGAGGGGGCGAGAGAGAGAGAGAGGGAGGGGGCGAGAGAGAGAGAGAGGGTGAGGGGCGAGAGAAAGGGTGAGGGGGCGAGACAGAGAGAGAGGGAGGGGGCGAGAGAGAGAGAGGGAGGGGGCGAGAGAGTGAGGGAGGGACACGAGAGAGAGAGGGAGGGGTGTGGGTGGTGAGAGATAGAGACAGAGAGTTGGGGTCGAGAGAGAGAGGGTGAGGGGGCGAGAGAGAGAGAGAGGGAGGGGGCGAGAGAGAGAGAGAGGGTGAGGGGCGAGAGAAAGGGTGAGGGGGCGAGAGAGAGAGAGGGAGGGGGCGAGAGAGAGAGAGGGAGGGGGCGAGAGAGTCAGGGAGGGGATGAGAGAGAGAGAGGGAGGGGGCGAGAGAGAGAACAGGCAGGGGGCGAGAGAGAGAGAGGGAGGGGGCAAGAGAGAGAGGGAGGGGGCGAAAGAGAGAGGGAGGGACAAGAGAGAAAGAGGGAGGGAGGGGTGCGAGAGAGCTAGAGAGAGGTAGGGATGCGAGAGAGAGAGACAGAGAGGGAGAAAAAGAGAGAGAAAAAGAGAGAGAGAGAAAGAGAGAAAGAGAGAAAGAAAGAAAGAAAGAAAGAGAGAGAGAGAGCACTCGAGAGAGAGGGAGGGGGGCGAGAGGGAGAGAGTCGGGCCGAGAAACAGAGAAGGGAGTGATTGACAGAGAGAGTGTGAGGGGGCGAGAGAGAGAGGGTGAGGGTGGTAGAGAGAGAGAGAGTGTGTGGGGGCGAGTGAGCGAGGGTGAGGGGCGAGAGATAGAGGGTAAGGGGGCGAGAGAGAGAGAGGGTGAGGGGGCGAGAGAGAGAGGGTGACGGGCGAGAGATAGAGGGTGAGGGGGCGGAGAGAGAGAGAGAGATGGAGGGGGCGAGAGAGAGAGAGGGGGCGAGAGAGAGAGAGGGAGGCGGCGAGAGGGAGAGAGGGAGGGGGCGAGAGAGAGAGAGGGGGGGCGAGAGAGAGAGAGGGAGGGGGCGAGAGAGAGAGTGAGGGGGTGAGAGAGAGGGAGGGACACGAGAGAGAGGGAGGGGTGGGGGTGGTGAGAGATAGAGACAGAGAGTTGGGGTCGAGAGAGAGAAGGGGAGGGGGCGAGAGAGAGAGAGGGAGGGGGCGAGAGAAAGAGGGAGGGGGTGAGAGAGAGAGGGAGGGACACGAGAGAGAGAGGGAGGGGTGGGGGTGGTGAGAGATAGAGACAGAGAGTTGGGGTCGAGAGAGAGAGGGTGAGGGGGCGAGAGAGAGAGAGAGGGAGGGGGCGAGAGAGAGAGAGAGGGTGAGGGGCGAGAGAAAGGGTGAGGGGGCGAGAGAGAGAGAGGGAGGGGGCGAGAGAGAGAGAGGGAGGGGGCGAGAGAGTGAGGGAGGGGATGAGAGAGAGAGAGGGAGGGGGCGAGAGAGAGAACAGGCAGGGGGCGAGAGAGAGAGAGGGAGGGGGCAAGAGAGAGAGGGAGGGGGCGAAAGAGAGAGGGAGGGACGCGAGAGAGAGTGGGACGGACGCGAGAGAGAAAGGGAGGGACGTGAGAGAGAGAGAGAGGAGAGGTGGGCCTGGTGTGAGATAGAGACAGAGAGAGGGGCGGCGAGAGAGAGAGAGGGAGGGGGCGAGAGAGACAGAGGGAGGGACGCGAGAGAGAGAGGCGGGATGGGTGTGGTGAGAGATAGAGACAGAGACAGATGGGGCGAGAGAGAGAGAGGGAAGGGGCGAGAGAGAGAGGGAAGGGGCGCGAGAGAGAGAAGGAGGGGGCGAGAGAGAGAGATGGAGGGGGCGAGAGACAGAGAGGGAGGAGGTGAGAGACAGAGAGGGAGGAGGTGAGAGAGAGAGGGAAAGGGGGGGGGGAGAGAGAGGGAGGGACGCGAGAGAGAGTGGGACGGACGCGAGAGAGAAAGGGAGGGACGTGAGAGAGAGAGAGAGGAGAGGTGGGCCTGGTGTGAGATAGAGACAGAGAGAGGGGCGGCGAGAGAGAGAGAGGGAGGGGGCGAGAGAGAGAGAGGGAGGGACGCGAGAGAGAGAGGCGGGATGGGTGTGGTGAGAGATAGAGACAGAGACAGATGGGGGCGAGAGAGAGAGAGGGAAGGGGCGAGAGAGAGAGGGAAGGGGCGCGAGAGAGAGAAGGAGGGGGCGAGAGAGAGAGATGGAGGGGGCGAAAGAGAGAGGGGGAGAGGACGAGAGAGAGAGGGGGGGGAGGGGGCGAGAGAGAGAGGTGTGCGAGAGAGAGAGGGAAGAGGGCGAGAGAGGGAGGGAAGGAGAGGGCGAGAGAGGGAGGGAGGGGGTGAGAGAGGTAGGATGGAGGGGGCAAGAGAGTGGGACGGGGCGGGAGAGATAGGGATGAGGCGAGAGAGAGAGAGGGGGAGGGTGCAAGAGCGAGAGTAGGAGGGTGCGAGAGAGAGAGAGAGAGAGGGAGGGTGTGAGAGAGAGAGAGAGATGTTGAGAGAAAGACAAAGGGGGTGAGGAAGAGTGAGTGGGGGCGAGATAGAGATGAGGGGTGGGGGGCGAGAGAGAGAGACAGAGAGAGAGGGGCGAGAGTGAGGGGATGAGAGAGAGGGACGGTGCAATAGAGAGAGAGGGAGGGCGCGAGAGAGAGTGGGAGCGAGGCGAGAGAGAGAGGGATGAGGCGAGAGAAAGAGGGAGGCGGTGAGAGAAAGAGGGAGGGGGCAAGAGAGACAGGGAAGGGTAGACAGAGAGAGGGGTGAGAGAGAGTGGGGCGAGAGTGCGAGAGGGAGTGGGCGAGAGAGCGAGAGGAAGCGGTGAGAGAGAGAGGGGGCGAGAGAAAAAGAGGGAGGAGGCGAGAGAGAGAGAGGGAGGGGTCAATAGAGAGAGGGAGGGGGCGAGAGAGAGAGGGAGGGGGCGAGAGAGAGAGTGGGAGGTGGCGGGGGCGAGACAGACGAGGGGTGAGGGGGGTGTGAGAGAGAGAGAGAAGGAGGGGATGAGAGAGAGAGAAGGAGGTGTGCGAGAGAGAAAGAGAGGGAGGGGGCGAGAGAGAGAGAGGGAGGGAGCGAGAGAGAGAGATGGAGGGGGCGAGACAGAGAGATGGAGGGAGCGAGACAGAGAGATGGAGGGGGCCAGAGAGAGAGATGGAAGGGGCGAGAGAGAGAGGGGGAGGGGGCGAGAGAGAGAGGGGGATGGGGGCGAGAGAGAGGGTTGCAAGAGAGAGGGAAGAGGGCGAGAGGCGGAGGGAAGGAGTGGGCGAGAGAGGGAGGCAGGGAGGGGGCGAGAGAGGGAGGAAGGAGGGGGCAACAGAGAGGGAGGGTGCGTGTGAGAGAGAGAGAGATGTTGAGAGAAAGAGGAAGGGGGTGAGGGAGAGTGAGTGGGGGGTGAGAGACAGATGAGGGGTGGGGCGGCGAGAGAGAGACAGAGAGAGACGGGCGAGAGAGAGAGGGATGGGGCGAGAGACCGTGAGAGAGGGGGTGAGAGAGAGTGAGGGAGGGATAAAAGAGAGAGAGGGGGGTGTTGAGAGAAAGAGATAGGGGGCGAGGGAGAGTGAGTGTGGGGCGAGAGAGAGATGAGGGGTGGGGGCGAGAAAGAGACAGAGAGAGAGCGGCGTGAGAGAGGGGGTGAGAGAGAGAGAGAGAGAGGGAGGGTGCGACAAAGAGTGGGATGAGTGAGGCGAGAGAGAGAGAGAGGGATGAGCGAGAGAAAGAGGGAGGCGGAGAGAGAAAGAGGGAGGGGGCAAGAGAGAGAGGGATGGGGAGAGAGAGAGGGAGGGAGGGGGCGAGAGAGAGAGGGAGGGGGCGAGAGATAGAGAGGGAGGGGGTGAGAGCGAGAGAGGGAGAAGGGATGAGAGAGAGAGGGAGGTGTTGAGAGAGAGGGCGGTTTTGACAGAAAGAGAAAGGGGGCGAGAGAGAGAGAGGGAGAGGGGCGAGAGAGAGAGAAGGGAGGGGTTGAGAGAGAGAGGGGGAGTGGGTGAGAGAGAGAGAGGGGAGGGGGCAAGAGGGAGGGGACGAAAGAGGTTGAGAAGGGGCGAGAGAGAGTGAAATGGCCAAGAGAGGGGGGAAGGAGTGGACAAGAGCGAGGGAGGGTGCGTGAGACAGAGAGAGTGAGCGTGCGTGAGAGAGAGAGAGGGAGGGTGTGTGAGTGAGAGAGAGAAGGAGGGTGTGTGAGAGAGACAGGGGGAGGGTGCATGAGAGAGAGAGGGAGGGTGCGTGAGAGAGAGAGGGAGGGAGGGAGGGTGCATGAGAGAGAGAGGGAGGGTGCGACAAAGTGTGGGAGTGAGGTGAGAGAGAGAGAGAGGGATGAGGCGAGGGAAAGAGGGAGACGGTGAGAGAAAGAGGGTGGGTGCAAGTGAGAGAGGGAGGGTGAGAGAGAGAGAGAGAGAGGGAGGGATGGGGGTGAGAGAGAGAGGGAGAGGGGGTCGAGAGAGAGTGTAGGTGAGAAAGAGAACGAGGGAGGGATGCGAGAGAGAGAGGGAGGGGTGTGTGTGTGAGAGAGAGAGGTAGGGATGCGAGAGAGAGAGACAGAGAGAGAGAAAAAGAGAGAGAGAAAGCGAGAAAGGAAGAAAGAAAGAGAGAGAGAGAGACAGAGAGAGAGAGATAGAGAAAGCGCTAGAGAGAGAGGGAGGGGTGCAAGAGGGAGTGGCGGGACGAGAGACAGCGAAGGGAGGGATTGAGAGAGAGAGTGTGAGGGGGCGAGAGAGAGAGAGGGTGTGTGGGCGAGAGAGAGAGATGGAGGGGGCGAAAGAGAGGGGGGAGAGGACGAGAGAGAGAGGGGGGGAGGGGGCGAGAGAGAGATGTGTGCGAGAGAGAGAAGGAAGAGGGCGAGAGAGGGAGGGAAGGAGAGGGCGAGAGAGGGAGGGAGGGGGTGAGAGAGGTAGGATGGAGGGGGCAAGAGAGTGGGACGGGGCGGGAGAGAGAGGGATGAGGCGAGAGAGAGAGAGGGGGAGGGTGCAAGAGAGAGAGTAGGAGGGTGCGAGAGAGAGAGAGAGAGGGTGAGGGGGCGAGAGAGAGAGAGGGACGCGAGACAGAGAGGAGGGGTGGGGGTGGTGAGAGATAGAGACAAGAAGGAGAGAGGGAGGGGGTGAGAGAGAGAGAGACGGAGGGGGCAAGAGAGAGAGAGATGGAGGGGGCGAGAGACGAGAAATGGAGGGGGCGAGAGAGAGAGTGGAGGGGGCGAGAGAGAGGGGGCGAGAGAGAGAGGGGGGAGGGAGGGAGGGGGCGAGCGAGGGAGGGAGGGAGGGAGAGAGGGGGTGAGAGAGGGAGGAAGGAGGGGGCAAGAGAGTGGGACGGGGCGAGAGAGAGAGGGAGTGAGGCGAGAGAGAGAGGGAGGGTGCGAGAGAGAGTGTGGGAGGGGTGAGAGAGAGAGAGGGAGAAGGGATGAGAGAGAGAGGGAGGTGTTGAGAGAGAGGGAGTTGTTGAGAGAAAGAGAAAGGGGGCGAGAGAGAGAGAGGGAAAGGGGCGAGAGGGAGAGAAGGGAGGGGTTGAGAGAGAGAGGGGGAGTGCGTGAGAGAGAGATGGGGAGGGGGCAAGAGGGAGGGGACGAGAGAGGGTGGGAGGGGGCGAGAGAGAGGGAAATGGGGGAGAGAGGGGGTAAGGAGGGGACAAGAGCGAGGAAGGGTGCGTGAGAGAGAGAGAGGGATGGTGCGTGAGAGAGAGAGAGGGAGGGTGTGTGTGTAAGAGAGAGAAGGAGGGTGTGTGAGAGAGACAGGGGGAGGGTGCATGAGAGAGAGAGGGAGGGTGCGTTAGAGAGAGAGAGGGAGGGTGCAAGAGAGAGAGAGGGAGGGCGCGAGAAAGAGTGGGAGCGAGGCGAGAGAGAGAGGGGGATGAGGCGAGAGAACGAGGGCGGCGGTGAGAGAAAGAGGAAGGGTGCAAGTGAGAGAGGGAGGGGTGAGAGAGAGAGAGAGAGGGAGAGATTGGGGTGTGAGAGAGAGGGAGAGGGGGTCGAGAGAGAGAGAGGTAGGGATGCGAGAGAGAGAGAGACAGAGAGAGAGAAAAAGAGAGAGAGAAAGAGAGAAAGAAAGAAAGAAAGAGAGAGAGAGAGACAAGGAGAGCGAGAGACAGATAGAGAGATAGAGAGAGCGCTAGAGAGAGAGGGAGGGGTGTGAGAGCGAGAGAGTCGGGACGAGAGACAGAGAAGGGAGGGATTGAGAGAGAGAGGGTGAGGGGGCGAGAGAGAGAGAGGGTGAGGGGGCGAGAGAGAGAGGGTGAGGGGCGAGAGAGAGAGGGTGAGGGGACGAGAGAGAGAAAGGGACGCGAGACAGAGAGGAGGGGTGGGGGTGGTGAGAGATAGAGACAGAGAGAGAGGGGGCGAGAGAGAGAGGGAGGGGGTGAGAGAGAGAGAGAGGGAGGGGGCAAGAGAGAGAGAGGGGGGTGCAAGAGAGAGAGAGAGAGAGAGAGAGAGAGAGAGGGAGGGAAGGGGCGAGAGAGAGAGATAGAGGGGGCAAGAGAGAGAGATGGAGGGGGCGAGAGAGAGAGATGAAGGGGTCGAGAGAGAGAAGGGAGGGGGCGAGAGAGAGGGGGGAGGGGGCGAGAGAGAGAGGGGAGGGGGCGAGAGAGAGAGTGAAGAGGGCGAGAGAGGGAGGGAAGGAGATGGCGAGAGAGGGAGGGAGGGAGGAGGCGAGAGAGGGAGGAAAGAGGGGGCAAGAGAGTGGGACGGGGCGAGAGAGAGAGGGAGTGAGGCGAGAGAGAGAAAGAGGGAGGGTGCGAGAGAGAGAGTTGGAGGGGGTGAGAGAGAGAAAGTGAGGGAGGGTACGAGAGAGAGAGAGAGATGTTGAGTGAAAGAGAAAGGGGGCGAGGAAGAGTGAGTGGGGGGGCGAGAGAGAGATGAGGGGAGGGGGGCGAGAGAGAGAGACAGAGAGAGGGGTGTGAGAGAGAGGGAGGGGGTGAGAGAGCGTGAGAGAGGGGGTGAGAGAGAGAGAGGGGTGAAAGACAGAGAGGGGGAGGTGTTGAGAGAAAGAGAAAGGGGCGAGGGAGAGTGAGTGTGGGGCGAGAGAGAGATGAGGGGTGGGGGGGGGCGAGAGAGAAACAGAGAGAGAGGGGCGTGAGAGAGGGTGTGTGAGAGAGAGAGGGAGGGTGCGACAGAGAGAGAGAGAGGGAGGGCGCGAGAGAGAGTGGGAGTGAGGCGAGAGAGAGAGAGGGATGAGGCGAGATAAAGAGGGAGGCGGTGAGAGAAAGAGGGAGGGGGCAAGAGAGAGTGGGAGAGGGGCGAGAGAGAGAGGGGGATGGGCGAGTGAGAGAGAGAGAGAGAGAGAAGGGAGGGTTTGAGAGAGGGAGTGGGTGAGAGAGAGAGAGGGAAGGGGCGAGAGAGAAACGGAGGGGGGCGAGAGAGAGAGGGAGGGGGGCAAGAGAGAGGGAGGGAAGAAGAGAGAGCAGGAGAGAGAGGGGGGTGAGAGAGAGAGGGAGGGGAGCGAGAGGGTAAGGGAGGGGGGATGAGAGAGAGAGAGAGGGAGGGGGTGAGAGAGAGGGGGGAGAGAGGTAGAGCGAGAGAGAGAGAGAAAGGGGGAGGGGCGAGAGAGAAAGGTGGGGGTGAGAGAGAGAGACTGGGGGCGAGAATCAGAGGGGGGTTGAGAGAGAGAGGTAGGGGGCGAGAGAGTAAGGGAGGGGTGCGAGAGAGAGAGAGGGAGGGTTGAGAGACAGAGGGAGGGGTGCGAGAGAAAGAGTGAGGGGGGCGAGAGTTAGAGAGAGATGGGCCAAGAGAGAGAGAAGGGAGGGGTTGAGAGAGAGAGAGAGAGATAGAGGTTGATAGGGAGAGTGGGAGGGGGCGAGAGGGAGGGCAAGGGATAGGAGAGAGAGAGGGAAGGAGGGGGTGCGAGAGAGAGAGTGAGGGGATGCGAGGGGGGCGAGTGAGAGACGGAGGGTCGAGAGAGAAGGAGGGGCGACAGAGAGAGGGAGGGTGTGCGAGAGAGGGGGGTGAGAGAGAGAGGGAGGGGCGGGAGACAGAGGGAGTGCGAGGGCGAGAGAGAGAGGAATTGGGTGAGAGAGGGCGGAAGTGTGGCGAGTGAGGGAGGAATGGGGAGAGGGAGGGAGGGAGTGGGGCGATAGTGAGAGGGAGGGAGTGAGAGTGAGAGAGAGGGGGCGAGAGAGAGATGCGAGGGCGAGAGAGGGGCACGAGAGAGAGACAGGGAGCGAGAGAGAGGGGGAGGGAGCATGAGAGATTGGGCTGGAGGGGCGAGAGAGGGAGGGAGGGGCCTGAGAAATTGGGATGTGGTGAGAGAGAGAGGGAGGGGAGCGAGAGAGAGGGGGCAAGAGAGAGGGGAGTTGGTAAAGAGAGAGGTGGAGTGGGCGAGAGAGAGAGTGATGGGACAAGAGAGAGAGAGGGAGGGGGCGAGAGAGAGAGGGAGGGTGGCGAGAGAGAGAGGGATGGGGCGAGAGAGTTGGAGGGGGAGAGAGAAAGAGGGGAGGTGGGCGAGAATGAGAGTGGAGGGGGGCAAGAGAGAGAGAGAGGAATGTGACGAGAGAGAGGGTGTGGGCGAGAGAGAGAGGGTGTGGGCGAGAAAGAAAGGGAGGGGCGAGAGAGCGAGCAGGAGGGGGTGCAAGGGAGAGGGAGGAGGGCGAGAGAGAGAGGGAGGGGTCGAGAGAGACAGAGGGAGGGGTCGAGAGAGAGAGAGTGTGGAGGTGAGAGAGAGAGCGGGAGGGGTGCAAGAGAGAGAGAGGGAGGGGTGAGAGAGAAAGGGATGGGTAAGACAAATAGGGAGGGGGCAAGTGAGAGAGGGCAGGATCGAGAGAGAGGGAGGGGGCGAGAGAGAGGGAGGGGTGCGAGAGAGAGAGAGAGAGAGAGTGGAGGTGAGAGAGAGAGGGAGGGGTGCGAGAGAGAGAGAGGGAGGGGTGGGAGACAGAGGGAGTGCGGGGGCGAGAGAGAGAGGAATTGGCTGAGAGAGGGAGGGAGTGTGGCGAGAGAGGGAGGAATGGGGAGAGGGAGGGAGGGAGTGGGGCGACAGTGAGATGGAGGGAGTGAGAGTGAGAGAGAGGGGGCGAGAGAGAGATGCGGGGGACGAGAGAGGGGCACGAGAGAGAGACAGGGGGCGAGAGAGAGGGCGAGGGAGCATGAGAGATGGGGCTGGAGGTGCGAGAGAGGGAAGGAGGGGCCTGAGAAATTGGGATGTGGTGAGAGAGAGAGGGAGGGGAGCGAGAGAGAGGGGGCAAGAGAGAGGGGAGGTGGTGAGAGAGAGTTTGAGGGGGGCGTGAAAGAGAGAGTGAGTGGGCAAGAGAGAGAGAGAGGGTGTGGGCGAGAGAGAAAGAGAAATTGGGCGAGAGAGAGAGGGAGGAGGCGAGACAGAGAGGGAGGGGGCGAGACTGAGAGGGGGAGGGGGCGCGAGAGAGAGAGTGTGAGGGGGTGAGAGAGAGAGAGAGAGGGTGAGTGGGCGAGAGAGAGAGTGGGTGAGGGGGCGAGAGAGAGAGGGTGAGGGGACGAGACGAGAGAGAGAGAGCGACGCGAGACGGAGAGGAGGGTTGGGTGTGGTGAGAGATAGAGACAGAGAGAGAGGGGGCGAGAGAGAGAGGGAGGGGGTGAGAGAGCGAGGGAGGATGCGAGAGGGAGAGAGGGAGGGGGCGAGAGTGAGAGGGGATGCAAGAGAGAGAGAGAGGGAAGGGGTGAGAGAGAGAGAGGGAGGGGGCAAGAGAGAGAGATGGAGGGGGCGAGAGAGAGAGATGGAGGGGGCGAGAGAGAGAGAGGGGAGGGGGCGAGAGAGAGGGGGGAGGGGGGCGAGAGAGAGAGAGGGGGAGGGGGCGAGAGAGAGAGTGAAGAGGGAGAGAGAGGGGGGGAAGGAGAGGGCCAGAGAGGGAGGGAGGGAGGGAGGGGGCGAGAGAGGGAGGAAGGAGGGGGCAAGAGAGTGGGATGGGGCGAGAGAGAGAGGGAGTGAGGCGAGAGAGAGAGAGGGAGGGTGCGAGAGAGAGTGGGAGGGGTGAGAGAGAGAGAGGGAGAAGGGATGAGAGAGAGAGGGAGGTGTTGACAGAGAGGGAGGTGTTGAGAAAAAGAGAAAGGGGGCGAGAGAGAGAGAGGGAGAGGGGCGAGAGGGAGAGAGGGACGCGAGACAGAGAGGAGGGGTGGGGGTGGTGAGAGAGAGAGAGGGTGAGCGGGCGAGAGAGAGAGTGGGTGAGGGGGCGAGAGAGAGAGGGTGAGTGGGCGAGAGAGAGAGAGGGACGCGAGACAGAGAGGAGGGGTGGGTGTGGCGAGAGATAGAGACAGAGAGAGAGGGGGCAAGAGAGAGAGGGAGGGGTGAGAGAGCGAGGGAGGATGCGAGAGAGAGAGAGGGAGGGGGCGAGAGAGAGAGGGGGATGCAAGAGAGAGAGAGAGAGGGAAGGGGCGAGAGAGAGAGGGGGAGGGGGCAAGAGAGAGAGATGGAGGGGGCGAGAGAGAGAGATTGAGGGGGCGAGAGAGAGGGGGAGGGGGGCGAGAGAGAGAGAGGGGAGGGGGCGAGAGAGAGAGTGAAGAGGGCGAGAGAGGGAGGGAAGGAGAGGGCGAGAGAGGGAGGGAGGGAGGGAGGGGGCGAGAGAGGGAGGAAGGAGGGGGCAAGAGAGTGGGACGGGCGAGAGAGAGAGGGAGTGAGGCGAGAGAGAGAGAGGGAGGGTGCGAGAGAGAGAGAGTGGGAGGGGTGAGAGAGAGAGAGGGAGAAGGGATGGGAGAGAGAGGGAGGTGTTGACAGAGAGGGAGGTGTTGAGAGAAAGAGAAAGGGGGCGAGAGAGAGAGAGGGAGAGGGGCGAGAGAGAGGGAAGGCAGGGGTTGAGAGAGAGAGGGGGAGTGGGTGAGATAGAGAGAGGGGAGGGGGCAAGAGGGAGGGGACGAGAGAGGATAGGAGGGTGCGAGAGAGAGGGAAATGGCTGAGAGAGTGGGAAGGAGGGGACAAGAGCGAGGGAGGGTGCGTGAAAGAGAGAGAGGGAGGGTGCGTGAGAGAGAGAGAGAGAGAGAGGGAGGGTGTGTGAGTGTGAGAGAGAAGGAGGGTGTGTGAGAGAGACAGGGGGAGGGTGCATGAGAGAGAGAGGGAGGGTGCGTTAGAGAGAGAGAGAGGGAGGGTACATGAGAGAGAGAGGGAGGGCGCGACAAAGAGTGGGAGTGAGGCAAGAGAGAGAGAGGGATGAGGCGAGAGAAAGACGGAGGCGTTGAGAGAAAGAGGGAGGGTGCAAGTGAGAGAGGGAGGGATGAGAGAGAGAGAGAGAGAGAGAGAGAGAGAGAGGGATGGGGGTGTGAGAGAGAGGGAGAGGGGGTCGAGAGAGAGTGGAGGTGAGAAAGAGTTCGAGGGAGGTTTGCGAGAGAGAGAGGGAGGGGTGTGTGAGAGAGAGAGAGAGGGATGCGAGAGAGAGAGAGACAGAGAGATAGAAAAAGAGAGAGAGAAAGAGAGAAAGAAAGAAAGAAAGAGAGAGCGAGAGAGAGAGAGGCAGAGAGAGAGAGAGATAGAGAGAGCGCGAGAGAGAGAGGGAGGGGTGTGAGAGGGAGAGAGTCTGGACGAGAGACAGAGAAGGGAGGGATTGAGAGAGAGAGTGTAAGGGGGCGCGAGAGAGAGAGGGTGAGGGGGTGAGAGAGAGAGGGTGAGTGGTCGAGAGAGAGAGAGGGTGAGGGGGCGAGAGAGAGAAAGGGAAGCGAGACAGAGAGGAGGGGTGGGGGTGGTGAGAGATAGAGACAGAGAGAGAGGGGGCGAGAGACAGAGGGAGGGGGTGGGAGAGCGAGGCAGGATGCGAGAGAGAGGGAGGGAGGGGCCGAGAGAGAGAGGGGGACGCCAGAGAGAGAGAGAGAGGGAAGGGGTGAGAGAGAGAGATGGAGGGGGCAAGAGAGAGAGATGGATGGGGCGAGAGAGAGAAGGGAGGGGGTGAGAGAGAGAGGGGGGATGGGGCGAGAGAGAGAGAGGGGGAGGGGGCGAGAGAGAGAGTGAAGAGGGCGAGAGACGGAGGGAAGGAGAGGGCGAGAGAGGGAGGGAGGGAGGGTGCGAGAGAGAGAGAGTGGGATGGGTGAGAGAGAGAAAGTGAGGGAGGGTACGAGAGAGAGAGAGATGTTGAGTGAAAGAGAAAGGGGGCGAGGAAGAGTGAGTGGGGGGGCGAAAGAGAGATGAGGGGAGGGGGGGCGAGAGAGAGACACAGAGAGAGGGGTGTGAGAGAGAGGTAGGGGGCGAGAGAGCGTGAGAGAGGGGGTGAGAGAGAGAGGGGGGTGAAAGACAGAGAGGGGGAGGTGTTGAGAGAAAGAGAAAGGGGGCGAGGGAGAGTGAGTGTGGGGCGAGAGAGAGATGAGGGGTGGGGGACCGAGAGACAGACAGAGAGAGAGGGGCGTGAGAGAGGGTGTGAGAGAGAGAGAGGGAGGGTACGAGAGAGAGAGAGAGAGGGAGGGTGCGTGAGAGAGAGAGAGGGAGGGTGTGTGAGTGAGAGAGAAAAGGAGGGTGTGTGAGAGAGACAGGGGGAGGGTGCATGAGAGAGAGAGGGAGGGTGCGTTAGAGAGATAGGGAGGGAGGGTGCATGAGAGAGAGGGAGGGCGCGACAAAGAGTGGGAGTGAGGCGAGAGAGAGAGAGGGATGAGGCGAGAGAAAGAGGGAGGCGGTGAGAGAAAGAGGAAGGGTGCAAGTGAGAGAGGGAGGGGTGAGAGAGAGAGAGAGAGAGAAGAGGGGGATGGGGGTGTGAGAGAGAGGGAGATGGGGTCGAGAGAGAGTGGAGGTGAGAAAGAGTTCGAGGGAGGTGTGCGAGAGAGAGAGGGAGGGGTGTGAGAGAGAGAGAGAGAGGTAGGGATGCGAGAGAGAGAGAGAGACAAAGAGAGAGAGAGAGAGAGACAGAGAGACAGAGAGAGAGAGAGACAGAGAGCGCTAGAGAGAGAGGGAGGGGTGCGAGACGGAGAGAGACGGGACGAGAGACAGAGAAGGGAGGGATTGAGAGAGAGAGTGTGAGGGGGCGAGAGAGAGAGAGTGTGAGGGATCGAGAGAGAGAGAGGGTGAGGGGGTGAGAGAGAGAGGGGGAAGGGGCGAGAGAGAGAGAGAGGGAGGGGGAGAGAGAGAGAGAGCGGGAGGGGGCGAGAGAGAGAGTGAAGAGGGCGAGAGAGGGAGGGAAGGAGAGGGCGAGAGAGGGAGGGCGGGAGGGAGGGAGGGGGCGAGAGAGGGAGGAAGGAGGGGCAAGAGAATGGGACGGGGTGAGAGAGAGAGGGAGTGAGGCGAGAGAGAGAGAGGGAGGGTGCGAGAGAGAGAGAGGGTGAGGGGGCGAGAGAGAGAGGGTGGGGGGCGAGAGAGAGAGAGGGACACGAGACAGAGAGGAGGGGTGGGGGTGGTGTGCGATAGAGACAGAGAGAGAGGGTGCGTGAGAGAGAGAGAGGGAGGGTGCGTGAGAGAGAGAGAGGTAGGGTGTGTGAGAGAGAGAGAGGTAGGGTGTGTGAGAGAGACAGGGGGAGGGTGCATGAGAGAGAGAGGGAGGGTGCGTTAGAGAGAGAGAGGGAGGGAGGGTGCATGAGAGAGAGGGGGGGCGCGACAAAGAGTGGGAGTGAGGCGAGAGAGAGAGAGGGATGAGGCGAGAGAAAGAGGGAGGCAGTGAGAGAAAGAGGGAGGGTGCAAGTGAGAGAGGGAGGGGTGAGAGAGAGAGAGGGAGGGATGGGGGTGTGAGAGAGAGGCAGAGGGGGTCGAGAGAGAGTGTAGGTGAGAAAGAGTTCGAGGGAGGTGTGCGAGAGAGAGAAGGAGGGGTGTGTGAGAGAGAGAGAGGTAGGGATGCGAGAGAGACAGAGAGAGACAGAAAGAGAGAAAAAGAGAGAGAGAAAGAGAGAAAGAAAGAAAGAAAGAGAGAGAGAGAGAGAGACACAGAGAGAGAGAGATAGAGAGAGAGTGCTAGAGAGGGAGGGAGGGGTGCGAGAGGGAGAGAGTCAGGACGAGAAACAGAGAAGTGAGGGATTGAGAGAGAGAGGGTGAGGGGGCGAGAGAGAGAGTGAGGGGGCGAAAGAGAGAGGGAGGGAACAAGAGAGTGGACGAGAGAGAGGTGGAGGGGACGAGAGACAGAGAAGGGAGGGATTGAGAGAATGAGGGTGAGGGGGCGTGAGAGAGAGAGGGTGAGGGGGCGAGAGAGAGAAAGGGAAGCGAGACAGAGAGGAGGGGTGGGGGTGGTGAGAGATAGACACAGAGAGAGAGGGGGCGAGAGACAGAGGGAGGGGGTGAGAGAGCGAGGAAGGATGCGAGAGAGAGAGAGGGAGGGGCCGAGAGAGAGAGGGGGACGCAAGAGAGATAGAGAGAGAGGGAAGGGGCGAGAGAGAGAGATGGAGGGGGCAAGAGAGAGAGATGGATGGGGCGAGAGAGAGAAGGGAGGGGGCGAGAGAGAGAAGGGGGGATGGGGCGAGAGAGAGAGTGAAGAGGGCGAGAGAGGGAGGGAAGGAGAGGGCGGGAGAGGGAGGGAGGGAGGGAGGGGGCGAGAGAGGGAGGAAGGAGGGGGCAAGAGAGTGGGACGGGGCGAGAGAGAGAGGGAGTGAGGCGAGAGAGAGAGAGAGGGAGGGTGCGAGAGAGAGAGTGGGAGGGGTGAGAGAGAGAAAGTGAGGGAGGGTACGAGAGAGAGAGAGATGTTGAGTGAAAGAGAAAGGGGGCGAGGAAGAGTGAGTGGGGGGGCGAAAGAGAGATGAGGGGAGGGGGGGCGAGAGAGAGACACAGAGAGAGGGGTGTGAGAGAGAGGTAGGGGGCGAGAGAGCGTGAGAGAGGGGGTGAGAGAGAGAGGGGGGTGAAAGACAGAGAGGGGGAGGTGTTGAGAGAAAGAGAAAGGGGGCGAGGGAGAGTGAGTGTGGGGCGAGAGAGAGATGAGGGGTGGGGGACCGAGAGACAGACAGAGAGAGAGGGGCGTGAGAGAGGGTGTGAGAGAGAGAGAGGGAGGGTACGAGAGAGAGAGAGAGAGGGAGGGTGCGTGAGAGAGAGAGAGGGAGGGTGTGTGAGTGAGAGAGAAAAGGAGGGTGTGTGAGAGAGACAGGGGGAGGGTGCATGAGAGAGAGAGGGAGGGTGCGTTAGAGAGATAGGGAGGGAGGGTGCATAAGAGAGAGGGAGGGCGCGACAAAGAGTGGGAGGGAGGCGAGAGAGAGAGAGGGAGGCGGTGAGAGAAAGAGGAAGGGTGCAAGTGAGAGAGGGAGGGGTGAGAGAGAGAGAGAGAGAGAAGAGGGGGATGGGGGTGTGAGAGAGAGGGAGATGGGGTCGAGAGAGAGTGGAGGTGAGAAAGAGTTTGAGGGAGGTGTGCGAGAGAGAGAGGGACGGGTGTGAGAGAGAGAGAGAGAGGTAGGGATGCGAGAGAGAGAGAGACAGAGAGAGAGAGAGAGACAGAGAGACAGAGAGAGAGAGAGAGACAGAGAGCGCTAGAGAGAGAGGGAGGGGTGCGAGACGGAGAGAGACGGGACGAGAGACAGAGAAGGGAGGGATTGAGAGAGAGAGTGTGAGGGGGCGAGAGAGAGAGAGTGTGAGGGGGTGAGAGAGAGGGAGGGTGAGGGGGCGAGAGAGAGAGAGGCTGAGGGGGCGAGAGAGAGAGGGTGAGGGGGCGAGAGAGGGAGAGAGACACGAGACAGAGAGGAGGGGTGGGTGTGGTGTGGGATAGACAGAGAGAGAGGGGGCGAGAGAGAGAGGGAGGTGTTGAGAGAGAGGGAGGATGCGAGAGAGAGAGAGGGAGGGGGAGAGAGAGAGAGGGGGATGCAAGAGGGAGAGAGAGAGAGGGAAGGGGCGAGAGAGAGAGAGAGAGGGAGGGGGCGAGAGAGAGAAGGGAGGGGGCGAGAGAGAGAGAGGGGGAGGGGGAGAGAGAGAGGGGGAGGGGGCGAGAGAGAGAGTGAAGAGGGCGAGAGAGGGAGGGAAGGAGAGGGCGAGAGAGGGAGGGCGGGAGGGAGGGAGGGGGCGAGAGAGGGAGGAAGGAGGGGGCAAGAGAATGGGACGGGGTGAGAGAGAGAGGGAGTGAGGCGAGAGAGAGAGAGGGAGGGTGCAAGAGAGAGAGTGGGAGGGGTGAGAGAGAGAGAGGGAGAAGGGATGAGAGAGAGAGGGTGGTGTTGAGAGAGAGGGAGGTGTTGAGAGAAAGAGAAAGGGGGCGACAGAGAGAAAGGGAGAGGGGCGAGAGAGAGAGAAGGGAGGGGTTGAGAGAGAGAGGGGGAGTGGGTGTGAGAGAGAGAGTGGGGAGGGGGCAAGAGTGAGGGGACGAGAGAGGGTGGGAAGGGGCGAGAGAGAGGGAAATGGCCGAGAGAGGGGGGAAGGAGGGGACAAGAGCGAGGGAGGGTGCGTGAGAGAGAGAGAGGGAGGGTGCGTGAGGGAGAGAGAGGCAGGGTGTGTGAGTGAGAGAGAGAAGGAGGGTGTGTGAGAGAGACAGGGGGAGGGTGCATGAGAGAGAGAGGGCGGGTGCGTTAGAGAGAGAGAGGGAGGGAGGGTGCATGAGAGAGATGGGGGGCGCGACAAAGAGTGGGAGTGAGGCGAGAGAGAGAGAGGGATGAGGCGAGAGAAAGAGGGAGGCGGTGAGAGAAAGAGGGAGGGTGTAAGTGAGAGAGGGAGGGGTGAGTGAGAGAGAGAGAGGGAGGGATGGGGGTGTGAGAGAGAGGGAGAGGGGGTCGAGAGAGAGTGTAGGTGAGAAAGAGTTCGAGGGAGGTGTGCGAGTGAGAGAAGGAGGGGTGTGTGAGAGAGAGAGAGGTAGGGATGCGAGAGAGAGAGAGAGAGACAGAGAGAGAGAAAAAGAGAGAGAGAAAGAGAGAAAGAAAGAAAGAAAGAGAGAGAGAGACAGAGAGAGAGAGAGATAGACAGAGCGCTAGAGAGAGAGGGAGGGGGGCGAGTGAGAGACGGAGGGTCGAGAGAGAAGGAGGGGCGACAGAGAGAGGGAGGGTGTGCGAGAGAGGGGGGGCGAGAGAGAGAGGGAGGGGTGGGAGACAGAGGGAGTGCGGGGGCGAGAGAGAGAGGAATTGGGTGAGAGAGGGAGGGAGTGTGGCCAGAGAGGGAGGAATGGGGAGAGGGAGGGAGGGAGTGGGGCGACAGTGAGAGGGAGGGAGTGAGAGTGAGAGAGAGGGGGCGAGAGAGAGATGCGGGGGCGAGAGAGGGGCACGAGAGAGAGACAGGCGGCGAGATAGAGAGGGAGGAGCATGAGAGATGGGGCTGGAGGGGCGAGAGAGGGAGGTAGGGGCCTGAGAAATTGGGATGTGGTGAGAGAGAGAGGGAGGGGAGCGAGAGAGAGGGGGGCAAGAGAGAGGGGAGGTGGTGAGAGAGAGGTGGAGGGGCGAGAGAGAGAGTGATGGGACAAGAGAGAGAGAGGGAGGGGGCGAGAGAGAGAGAGAGGGAGCATGGCGAGAGAGAGAGGGAGGGGGCAAGAGAGTTGGAGGGGAGAGAGAAAGAGGGGAGGGGGGCGAGAGTGAGAGTGGAGGGGGGCAAGAGAGAGAGAGAGGAATGTGACAAGAGAGAGGGTGTGGGCGAGAGAGAGAGGGTGTGGGTGAGAGAGAAAGGGAGGGGCGAGAGAGCGAGAGGGAGAGGGTGCAAGGGAGAGTGAGGAGGGCGAGAGAGAGAAGGAGGGGTCGAGAGAGAGAGAGGGAGGGGTCGAGAGAGAGGGAGTGAGGGGGCGAGAGAGAGAGGGATGGGGTGAGAGAGGGAGGGTGGGGACAAGAGTGAGAGGGAGGGGGCAAGTGAGAGAGGGAGGGGAGCGAAAGAGAGGGGGGGAAGAGAGAGGGGGGGGTGAGAGAGAGAGGGGACGGGTGTTGAGAGAGAGGGAGGGGTTGAGAGAGAGAGCAGGAGGTGGCGAGAGAGAGAGAGAGGAGTGGGGCGAGAGAGAGAGAGAGGGAGAGGTTGAGAGTGAGAGAGAGGAGGGCGAGAGAGAGGGGGCGAGAGAGAGAGGGAGGGGGCGAGAGAGAGCGGGGGGGCGAGAGAGAGAGGGAGGGAGGGCGAGAGAGAGAGAGATGGAGGGGGGTGAGTGAGAGAGAGAGAGGGGGTAGAGAGAGGGAGGTGGCGAGAGAGAGAGGGAGCGAGGCGGGCGAGAGAGAGAGGAAGGGGGGTGAGAGTGAGAGAAAGTGAGGGGGTGAGAGAGAAGGAGGGGGGGCAAGAGAGAGTGGGAGGGGCCAAGAGAGACAGAGAGAGAGAGGGGCGAGAGGGAGAGGGAGGTGTTGCGAGAGAGCGAGAGGGAATGGGGCGAGAGAGAGAGGGGGAGCGAGAGAGATAGGGAGGGTAGGCGAGAGAGAGGGAGGGTCCGAGAGAGAGAGGGAGGGGGGCGAGGGAGAGGCTGTGAGAGAGGGGGGCAAGAGAGTGAGAGGGAGGGGGTGCGAGAGAGAGAGGAAGGGGGCGTGAAAGAGAGAGTGAGTGGGCGAGAGAGAGAGAGAGAGGGTGTGGGCGAGAGAGAAAGAGAAAGTGGGCGAGAGAGAGAGGGAGGAGGCGAGACAGAGTGGGAGGGGGCGAGAGAGAGGGGGGGAGGGGGTGGTGAAAGAGAGAGGGGGTGTTGATAGAGAGGAGGGCGAGTGAGAGGAGGGCGATTGAGGGTGCCAGCGAGAGAGAGCCAGAACGAGATCAAGAGACACAGAGAGATGAAAAAAGGGGGCGAGCAAGAGAGAGAGCGAGCGCGAGAGAGACAGTGAGAGAACGAGGCGGCGAGAGAGAGAGAGACAGAGGTGACAGAGAGACAGAGAGAGGGGGCAAGAGAGAGAGTGAGAGACAGCGAGAGTGCACGCGAGAGAGAGAGAGAGAGGATTGGTAGAGAGAGAGAGAGAGAGAGAAAGGGGCAGGATAGAGAGAGAGAGAGAGGGCTACAAAGAAAGAGAGCGGAGAGTGAGAGTGAGAGAAGAGAAGCTGCGAGAGAGAGCGGGAGCGAGAGAGAAGGGATAGTGAGATGGAGAGACAGGACGAGCGAGAGGTAGAGCAATGAGAGATGGACGAAAGAAAGAGAGAGGAGGCGAGAGACAGAGGGAAGGCCCAGAGGGGCAAAGACAGAGGGGTGAAAGAGGAAGAGAGGATGCGAGAGCAATGAGGCAAGAGCGAATGAGGGAGAGAGGTGGTGAGAGAGAGAGAGAGAGATGTGCCAAAGAAAGAGAGGGGCAAGAGAGAGAGAGGGGCGGGAGAGAGAGGGATAGAGTGGGGAGAGAGAGAAAGGAGCGAGACGGAGAGTGGGAGAGAGAGAGAGAGAGAGAGAGAGATGGGGGGGGGGAACGTGATATATAGAGAGGGAGAGAGTGACCAAAAGTGAGTGAGACAGAGAGAACGAGTGAGAGAGATTGAGAGAAAGAGGGAGAGTTGCAAGAAAGAGGGAAAGAGGGGGCAAATACGAGAGAGAGAGTGAGAGAGCGAGGGAAAGAGAGAAGGAGAGAGGGTGTGGGAGAGAGGGTGGGGGAGAGAGTGATCGAGAAAAAGCAAGGGAGGGGTTAGAGAGGGGCGACAGAGAGAGCGAGAGAGAGTGAAAGGAGCGAGACGGAGAGGTGATAGAGAGAAGGATAGAGAGAGAGCGAGAGAAGTGAGTGATGGTGAAGGGGGAACAAAGAGAGAGATATAGAGAGAGACAGGGGTGAAAGTGAGTGTAAGAGAGAGAGGGTGACAGTGATGGGGTGAGAGAGGAGAGAAAGGGGGTGTGGGGGGGAAGGAGAGTGAGAGAGAGAAGGAATGAGAGAGAGAGATGGGGAGAGCGAGAGGGCAAGAGAAAGAGGGGGCGATTGAGAGACAGAGGGATGAGAGACAGAGGGGTGTGAGAGAGGGAGGGAGGGAGCGAACGGTGGCCCGGGGGGGGCGGAGTGAGAGGGGGTGAATGGGAGGGAAGGGTGGCCCGGGGGGGGCGAGAGGGGGGGTGAGGGTGGTTGTGGGGGTGTGCGAGAAGGGGGTGGGGGAGCAGTGGGGGCGAGAGGGGTGGGAGAGGGGTGAGGGTTAAGAGGGGTTTGCTGGGGGCGCGCGAGAGGATGCGGGAGGGGGGTGGGAGGGGAGCAGTGAGTGGGAGAGGGGGGAGAGAGGGAAGGAGAGTGCTGGCTGTGTCATTTCATCAGCTGTGAAACACATTAAGACCGGCGAAGGCCCTAATCCTGATGATTTTCTGGTCAGGACTCCAGTCACTAACTTGCTGCCAGGTTCTGATAATAACCAAAAACACAACAGGAGTTGCACTTGCAGAGAATAAGGGAGCCATGGTTACATCAACATCAGAGCACGAGGAGGCTATTTAGCTCCATGAGCCTATTCCACCATTCACCCAAATCATGGTAATCTTCCTCATCATGACAAATCCCTGTCTTTGTCCCATAATCCTTCAGCATTTTCATTCGAAATCGACCAATCTCAGATTTAAAATTTGCAAATGATTTCCAATCAATCGCTGTTTGTGGAACTTTATCAAACTTTATCCATTTCTGTGTATAAAAATGTTCCCCGATATCACACCTTAATGTTCTGACTCTAACAGTTTATCTGTTTAATCTTTCTTCTTAAATTAAGCCTTGGAATCCAAGAATCACATCAGTAAATCTACACTGCCCTTCCACTCAGAGTGATCCTCTCCTTAAGCCATGGTGCCCAGCCCTGACAGATCGGTCTAACTCGGTTCGGATTTGCTGAAGCATGACTTCTAATCCTTTGGTATCTCGTCTTCTGTCGAGGTCAATGTCAACATTCTACCGGTCCCTTGGTCACGTGTCTGAACCGGTTTGTGACAGATTCATGAACTATACAGCTGGATCAATCCCACCAAGTTTCCTTGGAGTCCACTGTCTCTATTTTCAAAATCAAGAAATATCCTATTTTGATCCAACCTCTCATTTGCTGACACAAACTCATCTGTCATTGTTTTTATCATTTACTGAATCTATCAAGATTGCTTCCTAATGCTATGCTTCCATCTACCTACACTTGGAATCACAGTAATCTGCAGAGTGGCCGCAAATTTTGAATGTGGCTTTCATTTCATTATGAATAGTGAATAATTCGGGCTCCAACATCGATCCGTGCAGGATATCACTAAACATATCCTTCCAATGAGAATATCTCTTATTATCTGCACAAATGTCTCCTGTTCAAATCAAATTCCTCTGCAAGGACATCTTTTGCATCTTATTACCTTTAATGGAGAGTAGAAAGATCTAAATTTCAGGACATTCTTCGCAGTCAAATTTGCCTTGTGTTTATCTGATTAGGGGAGCAATGAATCCCATTAAATATTAATCTTTGTCTTCACGACATGGGAACTCGATCACAAAGATTAACAATGTTAAATATTTATTCTCCTTCATGATTGATAAACTCTGGGCACATTGTTACCGAGTGGTACTCGCTTTTTTTTTCAAAATCACAGGGTCCGCCCAACTGTTGGTTCACACTCCTTACACCATATGGTCCTCGTCCTCCCCATCTGAATCTCATGGCAAGATACATCAAACATGGAGAGGAGCAAATATTCCAAGCACTGAGATCCCAGTAATTGGTACCACCACGCACCCTAATCCGTAGGAGAAGCCGATTGGTCCCACACTATGTCCTCATCTGAATCATCCTGCTGGCTGCGTTTTGTCCCCATATTAAAGTGGTGATGGCTCTCTGGTGGCAGGAGGGAATGGACGGATTTCTCTTCAATCTCATCTTTCGTCATTGACTTGTCGAACTCATGGGAGTACTCAGTGGCAACAGAAGCAGAGTCTGGAGAGACAATAAATGATTGACATTGTTCTTTGTTATTTTCCATTGCTCACTGAAAGGTTTAGAACTTGAACTTGAAGTTAGGGGCTGAGCTAGAATCCTTGGATTAATTATCTGCTCAAAGAGCAGAGTTGGGTTACAATTATTGATTCAACAAAACTTTGATATTGAATCAGACATTGTTTAAGTTTCCTTATGCACAACCACAGATCCAAGGGAAACACAAGGAAGTTGGATTGAATAGCTTACGCACATGACTGAATAAAGGAATCTTGAAATAAATCAGTGCAGGACATGTGCCTATTTGACCCACATATCCTTTGGGTAGGGAAGGAGTGCTAACGTAGCAAACGATTTGATTGATTCAAATCATCTAACTGAAGAGACACATTTCCCTGCTTAAGTCATGAGATCAGTGGAAGGACAAAACATCAATCCTGGTTAAAAATTCACCTTTCTCACCAGGTAATGAAGGCACACTGTCTCTGCGCATCGAGTCGTTGGCCACTGTTTGAACCACCTCCTCAATAGAGCTATTTCCCTTTTGTGTGGCCAGAGGTTCTGCTTTTCTCCAAGAATGGTAAGGGTGAGCTGCCTTGTTTACTGCTGCCGCTGCTGCTCCTATAGAAATGTCACAGAACAACACAGATGTGTAGTTTCAGGACACAAAAACAGGTTCTCAGTATTTGTGATTTACACAGACTTCCTTCCCAACCTAAACCCATCCACATAGTTTTCTTCAATTTCTTATATTCCAAGCTCCTCCTTGAATTCATCTGTTAGTTGCTTCAATTATTCCTGATGAAGTAATTTCTACATTCAAACCCCTTTTTGGGAAAGACTTTGTCGCCCTCTGCAAATTCCCCATTAGATTTAATAGTGATTACAATTATATCCTCAGATCCAGTGGATTCTGTCATTCACAAGCAGAAACATCTTTTCCATGTCTACTCAATCAAACATAACTGGACCATGTCACTCTTTTTCAATGAGACAACACTGCCCAATCTTACTTGATGAATTCAAACTCAGTTTGGATATAATTCCAGTAACTATTCTTTACCTTCCCCGATCCGAACTGTGTGCAGTGCTCCAAGGGTGATCTGTCCATGGTCCGACACATATCGAACACATTTCCATTCTGTCACCCCAGAAATAAACCCATGACCTACTTCTCCATCTAACCTCACAAACCGGTGCCATTTGCTGCCAGTGACTCATTCCTATCTCCAGATCCCTCTGCCCTATTTAAGGACATATTTCCAAAGAGGAAGTGGTCTCTTTAGTCTTTTTGACCACAGTGTACTACCTCACACATGGGTGGAGGTTAATCTTCCACAGCTTTGACTGCAATATTCCCTTAACCAAATCTTCCCAACAGTAAGTCTTCCTAAAAACAAAACTCCAATATATTAATGTACTTAATCTCATCAACTATTTCTTATTTGAAATGCACTAACTGTCCAGCTCAGTTTTGAACAAACATCCTCTGCCACAGTTATTAAAATTTCACAAGCTGAACTCCAACCACTATTTGCATTCATATTCATTGCAGCCCAAGAATGAGAGATGGTATCATTGAGGGACTATAAAATGGTCAAGGGATTGACCAAGTAGATGCAGAGAAGATGATTCAATCCACAATGAGTTGTCGTAAGTTTACAACACAAAAGGAAAGTTGGAGGAAATACTTCTCTCAGAGGATGGTGAATCTTGGGAATTCACTACCTCAGAACAATGTGGATTCTGGGACATGAAGTAAATTTAAATGAGAGGCACATGGGTTTTTAATTAGTAATGGGTTGAAGAGTTAAGGAGAGCTGGCAGGAAAGTGGTGTTCAGGCCAAGATGAGATTCACCATGTCTGTATCAAATGGCAGAGCAGGTACAAGGGGCTGGATTAATACTCCTGCTCCTAATTCTGATGCTCTTATGTGCTCATTCCAAAAGGAGGAAGTAAGAGGAATGGACTAATACAAGGTGTTTAATGGGCCTGGTATTGGAAAGACTATGGTGAGAGGCTGTCTGAATTGGTGAGATGAGGCACAATATCTCTATAGTAGTGTCAGCAGACCAGCTGGGCCCTGCACAGAGAAAAGACCATGATGTCTCCTTTGCAGCATCTTTTCCCAGCGATCCGTTTCCAGCCTCTACCTTATTCCCCCCTCGCCAGCTTTCAGCCTGAAGCTCCTTCACCAAAAACTTTGCAGCCTCTTTCTTCAAACCCACCATCACCGAATCCCCCACCATCAACATTCTGGGGGTTTACTATTGACTAGAAATTGAAGTGGACTTTCCATATAACTACGGTGAGTAAACCACCCTCCAAATCTCTGAAGCCTGTCCACCATCTACAAGAATCAACTCAGGAGTGCCATGGGATATTCACTACTTGGCTAGGTTTGGGTGCAGCTCCAAGGACACTCAAGAAGCTTGGCAGTGTCAGGAAAAAGGAGACTGTTTGATTGGCACCATATTCACTCACTCCTCCACTGATGCCCAGAGTAGCACTATGTACTATCTACAAGATACATTACATCAATTCATAACACTTCAATAGCATCTTCCAAACCTATGACAAATACCAAATAAAAGGAAAAGGGAAGCAGATTCATGGGATCATCACCTCCTGCAGGTTCCCTTCCAAGCCACTACCATCTGGAGTTGAAAATCTTTCAGCAGTCCTGAATTCTGGAATTCCCTCCCAATAGCACTACCAATAGGTCTACAACCCACACGGACTGCAGTGATTCAAAAAGGGAGCTCACAACTACCTTCTCAAGGGCATTAGAATGAGGGAATAAATGTTCGCAGAGCCAGTGACACCCACATTCCATAAATTCATTAATTCCTTCATGCCTTCTCCTTCCTTCCACAACACCCCACCCATAGACAGCTGCGCTGCGCAAACACAAAGCATTGAGCAGCATGTGGTTACCCACAAGGAGGCCCAAGATACATTCAAGCCGTGCTCAGACAGGGGTGGTCCTGAACGAACAATCATCCCCAGTGATTCACACACCGTAGTCAACAGTGAAACTATCAGTTGCCAACGTTTTCACAAAGAGATTGGTTGGGACATGGGATGAACGTGGTAGATGAAAGTACAGTTACAACATTTAAAAGACATTCGGAGAGGTACATGAATAGGAAAGGTTGAGGAATATGAGCCAAATGCAGGCAAACTGCACTGGCATAATTTGGGAAATTTGGTTGACATGGATGAGTTGGACCGAAGGGTTCATTTCCATGTTGGTGACTATGATTCTATTCTTTTCAGCCATAGTGGCATTTTGCAATTGTCCTAAACTATGGTGTAATTGAACAAGTTAATGGAGGCTTTTGACACAAGGGCCATATTACTCTGCAGGTAAGGTGTTGAGTCATAGCTGCAATTTAGTGGACATTTAATAAACAACATAATGAAGAAGTAGAGAAGGAAATTACTACAGATGGTGGAACCTGTACTGAAAACAGCAAATGCTGGAGCTGACAGCAGGTCAGAAAGCATCCCTGGAGACCAAGTAAGCTCACGATGTGTCTCGATGACTCGATCAGAGATCTGATTAAGTGTCATCTGGACTCAAAATGTTAGCTTGCTCTCTCCATCGATTTTTTAAAAAAAAGAAGTTCATGGGATGAGGGGGTCATTGGCTCAGCAGCATTCATTTTTCATCCCTAATTGCCCAAGGGGCAGGTAAAAGTCAAGCTCATTGCTGTGTGTCTGGAGTCACATGTAGGACAAACTAGGAAAGGATGGTAGCTTCTTACTTCAATCATGTTAGTGAACCAGATGGGTTTTCTGTAACCTGACAAAGGATTCATGGTCATGAGATTCTTAATTCCAGATATTCACGGAATTCAAATTCCACCATTTCCTGTGACATAATTCGAACCTGGTTCTCCAGAATGCAACCTGGATCTTTGGATAAACAGTCCAGCAGTAATACCACTCAGCCATCGGCTCCCTCCTGTGATCTTCAGTATTTGTTGTTTTCAGTTCTCAAGAAATATGTTATGCATTAATTTTGAACTCTGTAAAAGCATCCACAGTGAACACAAAAAGCCCATCTCCAGTCATGATGTTTGAGTCTGGATGACTCAGTCAGACTGGCTAATGAAGCGGAGTTACGCATTTTAATATCTGGCAGTTTCTCCGCAGGTCCGTCTGGCGTTGGTCTGCTCTCATTCCTTCTGCGATGAAACAAACAAAGAAATGACACTTGATACTCCCCACTAAGTGTCGAAATCCAATTGCACCGCAACCAAAGTAATTTATTTTAATTCAAAAATGTTTCAGTGAAAGACATTCCAGCAAGCTCACCACCTCCTGTCTCAGTTTAATGGGAAATGGGATCAATTCTGTAGCGCCTACTGTCCCAGTGGAAAAGGCCACTAGTTTAAGCCCCTGAACAGGTTATCAGCTGATCTGAGTTTTCAATCTTGTTCTTTGACAGATTGCAACATGTTTTGCACAAGGGGGCATGCAGATAGGACAAACTTCAATTATATTCAACACAAGAAAAGGTAATTCCATTAAAATGAGGCAGATTAATTGAGATCAGGCCTCAGGTGAGGATACAAAACAGTCATGTTTGGAATTTCCAGAGACCATCAACATTGTCCATTCAACTACTGAAGTTTGTCTCAGTATTGCTTTCGCGATCAATCGATTTCAATGCATTATGACGCCTCTGGAACAGGTGGGACAGTTCCAGGCCTTCTGGCTCAAAGTTGGAGACACTACCACAGCATCACAAGAACACTGTGTTTTAGGCTGAGTAACTGGTGGGTTAATTTGCCCAATTATCTTACGAATCCAGAAGATACTGTTACAATCCTAATGCTGGGAAATAAGCAAGGTATTAATGGGAGCAAAGATGTTACAACAGTCTCTCTGACAAGGGACAAAATATCTTCCATCTGTTGTTTTGTTCATCCTTCGATAGTTTGAAATGTTTAAACCTTCTGGTCTACCATCATCTTTGCAGTTTTATACATCTTTTCTTTCAATTTGATGCCACTCATAATTCCCTCAGCTATGCACCACTGTTCATCGTGCATTTCTTTTACAAGTTAATATATATTGTTGAGAATAATAAAATAACTGAATATATTCTTCTGCTTTAACATTCTAACTATAGTCCCATTCCAGTTTAGGGAACGACTACCTTATCCCCTTGTGACTGCCTTTAAGTTTAGATACTAGTTGAAGAACCAAATTCCTCACCCTAAAGCTAGATTCTATCATGCTGTATTGCATCTGACCAAAAAGGTCTTTTACATTGAGCTCATTAATCAATCATATTATCAGGTCTAAAATAGCTGTTCCATGATTGGTTCCAGAGCATCTGTTCTGTGAAATTGCACAGAGCAGTCTACCTCAAACTGCTTCAGAAGGTAATGTTAGCTGAGTGTAAAATACTATTTTAACTAACAGAGAACCCTCTGAATACCAGGATTCTGTTAGATCCCCAAAATCCCTACGTTGTGGAAACAGGCCCTTCAGCCGAACAAATCCACACCAACCCTCCAAAGAGTATCCCAACCAAACCTATTCCTCAATGTTTACCCCTGATTAATGCACCGAAACTGTGCATCGCTGGATACTCTGGCAATTTAGCATGACCAATTCACCTAACCTGCAGTTCTTCGGATTATGGGTTTGCAGCCCTGGTTCGCAGTTGCTTCATGAAGTCTGAATGTTGTTGCATCTATTCGTCCAACAGCACTGTCACTGACACAGGAACTGTTCCCCCAGATCGGTTTGTAGCAGTCAGAGATCCTGCTACAACCTGCACACATGCCAACCCAGTCATCTAGATCAGAAAGAATTAGTACAGCGCAGATTAGAAGACAACTTGGATCACATTGTGCTTTTGAAATCAGAGGCCTCTATTCAACCCATCACAACTGTGCCACCTTTTTAAAATAGCTCTTTGGCTAGATCCCTGCTCTCACAGTGATACAAATAATTTCTTTTTGCAAGTATTCAAATTAATTTTTGGAAATTAACAGTGAATAAGCTGCCACCTCCTTTCCAGATGATCTCAGATCTTCTTTGAAACACCAAAACCCAATGAGAACATTAAGGCATCCAATGTTTAAAAAAATCACATGCTCAGTCACTGTAACATGATGAGTTTTGTTTTACATAATTCTTAGCAAAAGTTAATTTGAAGCAAAAAGGAGAACCCGAAGAGAAAGGTGAACCGCCCATGGGTAACAAAAGCAGTCAAAAGCAGTATCCACAAGGAAAAGAATGACATAGCTGCGGATGGCTAAAAAGGGAGAAAACTGATCATGTAATTAAATTGACATGAAACAAAAATGAATGGCAAGAGTTGTACAGGTATATAAAAATTGAGTATCTAAACTCAGCATCGAACCCTTGGAGGTTCTGACTGTGGAATTGATAATGGGTACAAGGAAACAACAGATCATTTAAACCTATATTTTACATTGATCTTCATGAAGGAGGATACCGTTATCATCCTAAAGGTAGCAAATAAGCAAGTTAATCATGGGTAGAAAAATGTTATTTCAGTCTTTGTCACAAGGAACAAAGTATTGACCAACTAATAGGACTAATGGCAGACAGGACCTAGTGGTCTGGATCAAACACTTTTAGGGCAACTGACTGCAGAGATATTCAAGGTATCAATTGGAATATTCCAGAATCAGGGGATACAGGAAGCATCCAGTGGATTGATGCACCTGTTCAAGAAGGGAAGGGAGACAGAAATCAGGAAACTATAGACTAGTTAGTTTAATATCTGATTTTGTAATACGGCAGAGTCGAATATTAAAGTAATAAATAGCAGGACATTTGGAAAAGCTTATCATTTAACATGGTAGACTGGATTTTGTGAAAGAGACACTATGACAAATTTGCGATAGTTCATTGAGGAGATAACAAGCAGGGCTGATAAAGGGCAATCCAGTGATGTTCTGTATTTGGATTTTAAAAATGCAAATGATAAGGTGCTACATAAAAGTTAATTGCATAACAAAGGAGCTCACTGTGTCAGGGGTAACGTATTTGCATGGAGTGAGGATTGGTTAACCACACTGGCTGTTGCCGAGGCCTCACTTGGAGTACTGTATACAATGTTAGCTGCCATATTTAATAAGGGATAAACCAGGATTGGAGACCATTCAAAAAAAGATTCAGCTAGCTGCTTTGAGAACGAAAAGGTTGACCTATCAAAATAGCTAAACAGGTTTGATCATTATTCAATAGAATCTCGACAAACAGATTACTTACAGTGTGTAAACAGGCCCTTTGGCCCAACAAGTCCACACCGATCCGCCGAAGCACAACCCACCCAGACCCATTCCACTACATTTACCCCTTCACCTAACACTACAGGCAATTTAGCATTGCCAATTCACCTAACCTGCAGTTTGTTTTGGATTGTGGGAGGATACCAGAGCACCCAGAGGAAACCCACGCACACAACGTGCAAACTCCACACAGAGAGTCACCTGAGGCAGGAATTAAACCCAGGTCTCTGGCACATGGTGGGCGGCACGGTGGCACAGTGGTTAGCACTGCTGCCTCACAGCGCCTGAGACCCGGGTTCAATTCCTGCCTCAGGCGACTGACTGTGTGGAGTTTGCACGTTCTCCCCGTGTCTGCGTGGGTTTCCTCCGGGTGCTCCGGTTTCCTCCCACAGTCCAAAAGATGTGCAGGCCAGGTGAATTGGCCATGCTAAATTGCCCATAGTGTTAGGTAAGGGGTAAATGTAGATGTAGGGGTATGGGTGGGTTACGCTTCGGCGGGGCGGTGTGGACTTGTTGGGCCGAAGGGCCTGTTTCCACAGTGTAAGTAATCTAATCTAATCTAATATAAGAGCTGATCTTATGGAAACAAGATTCTGAAGAGCTTGACAGGGTAGATGTTGACTAGATCTTCTAGCACCAATGAAGTCTCAAACCAGTGGACATTACATAAGGTAAAAACAATGATTGCAGATGCTGAAAATCAAATACTGGATTAGTGGTGCTGGAAGAGCACAGCAGTTCAGGCAGCATCCAACGAGCAGCGAAATCAACGTTTCGGGCAAAAGCCCTTCATCAGGAAGGAACATTCATTTTGTAAAAAATGTGAAGAATTTTTTTCTGTCAGTGAATGGCTCGAATTTTCTCGCCCAAACAATTGTGAAAGTTAAATGTGGTAGGGGAATGGATATGGTTGGGTTACTCTTTAGAGGGTCAGTGTGGCTTGTTGGGCCAAAGGGCCTGTTTTCACACAGTAGGGAATTTATGATTCTATCTCAAATTATTCTAAAAGAGGGCAGATCGATTTTTGAAATATTGAGCAGTTGAGGGCTGTGCGGATCAAGCATAAAGGAGGTGTTGAGGTCTGGGTTGGCCCAGTCATGATCTCATAGAATGGGGGAACAAGCTGGAGGAGATGAATGCCCTCCTCCTGCTCCTTGAGGCTCCATTTCATGTTTTTATGTTTCCAAAGAAGAGTGTGATACAATGTGCTAAAGATCTCAGATGTTGTGAAAATGGGGTGTTTATGTACTGGTTCAGATGGCATTGATTCATCAATCACAGCTATACAGTCATGAGTAGGAAGGGAATTCCCTCCATGAATAAAGGAAATCTACTGCAGAGCTCACACAAAGGAATCCTTCCTCTCAGTAAACTCTTCCATCACATGACCCAACATATCGGCAAAAGCAGGACGCACTACGCATGCTCTAGCCAACAAAGGGACCCCGGGTGATTGATGTCAGCTCCGGACCAATGAAAGGACGGTGGGAGGATCTGGAAGACCCGTCGGAAAGTTGGTCCTCTAGTTGGTGAACTAGGGGCAGAACTAGACTGAATCACGTGATCACCCTCGCGCGCAGCGGAGAGTCGCTGTAATGGATGCTCTGGAAATTATGGAGTGAAAGGATACGGTAAGGAAAGAAATAAATAAACAGAGGGAAACGGGAGAAAAACTGTGTTGCTATGAGCGGAGAGGTTTTACAAACATGTTGTGCACGTCGGAAAACACAAATTTGAACGTCCCAGTCCCGTGTTTGGAGTAAACGGGGAATTGCCTCAGCGCGGCTGCAGGCCTGAGTGAGCGCCGCCATCTTTATTCGGGGCAAGATTCACTAGACACGTGCGCGGCCGCCATCTTTGTAGGGGGCAAGGTGCATCCAGGCGCATGTGCAGCCTTTCTCTGGAACAGAGTCATTGGGCAGAATTTATACAGAGCACATTCAAACTCAGAGAAGTAGATGTTTATTTCTGGATTTGTTTCGTCATTCATTTAAATGACTTGCTGTCGTAACTGAGTTTGCAGGTCATTCAAAATTGGAGGTATTGTGCATAGTAAAGAAGGTTACCTCCGCTTACAGTGAGATATTGATCAGATACGGTTTAATTGAGATAAATGTGAGGTGCTGCATTTTGGAAAAGCAAATGAGTGCAAGACTCATACACTAGGGGACAGTGAAGACTGCAGATGCTGGAGATCAGAGCTGAAAAATGTGTTGCTGGAAAATCACAGCAGGTCAGGCAGCATCAGGGGCTCATGTCCAAAACGTCGATTCTCCTGATCTTTGGATGCTGCCTGACCTGCTGTGCTTTTCTAGCAACACGTTTTTCAGCCCAGGACTTATACACTGAATGGCAAGGCCCTGGAGATGCTTGCGGAACAAAGAGACCTTGGACTGCAGATTCCTAGTCCTTGCAAGTCAAGTTGCAAGTAGATAGGATGATGAAGAAGGTGTTCAGTGCATTTTCCTTTTATTGGTTAGAGCATTGAGTATAGGATGTGGGAGGTCATGTTGCTCTACAGGACATTCGTTAGGCCACTTTTGGAATATTGTGTGCAATTCTGGCCTGCCTCCCTTCAGAAGGGTGAAATTTGAAAGGTTTCATAAAAGACTTACAAGGATGTTGTTAGGTTTGGAGGATTTGAGCTACAGGATGAGGCATAAAAGGCTGGGGCTGTTTTCCCTGGAGTGCCATAGGCTGAGCAGTGATGTTATGGATACAATCATGACGAGTATGAACAGAGTAAATGAACAAGATGTTTTCCCTTGAGTAGTGGTGTCCAAAAGTAGAGGACATTGCATTAGGGTGAACGGGGCAAAAATTCAAAGGGCCTAAAGGAAAACTCTTTCATGCAGTGGGTGGAATGAGCTGCCAGAGGAAGTGGTGGAGGCTAGTACAATTAAAACTTGTTGAAGGCATCTAAATAGACACATGATATGATTAGGTAGTGTTTACAGGGACTTGGGCCAAGTGCTGGCAAATGGGAATAGATTAGGTTCGGATACCTGGTTGGCATGGATGAGTTAAACCGAAGGTTCTGTGTCGGTGCTATACGTCTGTATGACTGTGGGATCATAATAGCTTATACAGCTCTGCTTCATCTCTGGGCTCCCTTATGAGCACTTTGTCAATATCTAACTTGCTCAGTATCGAACTATGGGTGTACTTTTGGTCTGTTTAGTATTTTACGATTACTTTTACAGACATTTTTGTAAGTTAATTTTTCTCTGCCGCCCAGCTCCTGACCATGTGCTGCTTATTAATTTTTTTTTCTGGAAAATCTTTGACAGTCAAGAATTCCTTTTTCCAATAAGCAAGTGTATTTTCCTTCCATTTCTGACGATCAAATTCTGCACCATTTTCATTCCCTGTAATCTGTTTTGCACTCCCTGAAACATCAACTGTGTTTCTCCTTCCACAGAAACCAGTGATTAATGTCAGAGCCCTGTTGTCTGTGGAGAGGATGATGTTTGACTTTCTTGTACAGCTGCAGTTTGTGTGGTGAAGGTACTCCCACAATGTGATTAGGTAAGAGATATTACAGAGTATTCATAACCACAACAGTGATGATTTGAAGGTAATGTCCAAATCAAGAACAGTTTGTAGTTTTATCATCATGCTTATAATTTCACAAAAATATTATTGGGAACTTTAGACATAAGGTCAGAGACTGATGATATTAGGTCAGGTGACCAAAAGCATTGCCAAATAAGCAGACTTTGAGGAATGTCTTAAAAGGGGAAAGCAGACCTGTGAATTTCAGAAAATGTTGCTTTGGCAACTGTAAAAGCAACTATACAGGTGAAGTAATGAATTAACAGATCATTGGGAGTCTCGAACAGAATGGGTTGTCCAGGTCTTCAAGGATGTGTGATGCGGCGAGCTAGGGATGATCACAACCAGGAATTAAATCAAGGGTGAGAATTTTAAATTGAGGGATATGGGCCGGATGTTGGCAGGTGAGACTAGATTGGGTTGGAATATCTGGTCAGCATGGATGGGTTAGATTGAAGGGTATGTTTCCATGCTGTACATCTCTGTGGCTCTATGTTGTTGATTATGAATAGGAGCCTTTTGATGGATCAACATGTTTTGGTACGAGGGAGCACTTGGGCGGCAGAGATTTAGTTTTTCTTAAGATTACAGGGAGATTGAATGTGGGAAGCTGACCAGGAGTGTGTTTGGATACTGAAGTCTGGAGATAATACAAGGTGGATGAGAGTATATGAGCTGAGACAAGGGTAGAATCAGCTAGAAATAGTGAACTTGGAGTGGGACTGGGCTGTCACCCTCACCTCATCTCTGGGATTCAGCTGGTTGTCAGGTTGTGAATCAGGGCGGTAACACAATCTGGAGCTGAGTGGCCCTGGTGGAGCCTAAAATGAGTGTCACTCAGCTGACTGTTGCTGAGCAGCTGCTGCTTGGTAGTCCTATTGATGACTACTTCCATCACTTTACTGCTGATCGAGTGTGGACTGAGAGAGGGAAATTGCCTGTGTTGGATTGCCCTGTGTTTTTGTGTTGAACATCCCTGGGCAATGTTCCACATTGTCGGTAGATGCCAGTGCTGGAGCGGTACTTGGCTTGGTGGATGGCAAGTTCTGGAGCTCAAACCATCAGTATTATTGCCAGAATATTGGTACGGCCCGTAGCCTTTGCACTACTTAACCATTTCTTGATGTTATTCAAACTGAATCAAACTGGCTTAAAACTCACATCTGTGATGTTGGAAACCACTGGTTAAGATGGATCATCCCACTTTGCACTTCTGGCTGCAGATTGCTGCAAATGCTGTCATCTTATCTGGTGCATGGACGTGTGAGGCCCCTCCATTAGTAAGGGTGGAGATATCTTTGATACATCCTTCAGTGAGTTGTTTAATTGTCCATCACCGTTCACAACTGGGTGTGGCAGAACTGCAGAGCTCCGATCTGTTCCATTGGATGTATGATCACTTAGCTCTGTTGCTTGCTGCTGATGCTGTCTGACATGAAATAGCTTCAGGAAATGGTTTAAGTAGAATCCAAAGAGATTAAACAAATATATCACAGACAAAAGATGAACTGGACCATAGAATAAGACCCCTTAAAGATTAACGAGGCTGTCTATGGAACCACCCGGGGGGTGGGAAAGAGATGCAAATAGTTCACGTCCTTTTTACTGGAGAAAGATATGGAAGCTCGAGAGGTTGGAGAAATAAACAGAGAACTTGAAAAGTATCCATGTTACAGTGGAGGTGTTACTGGATGTCTTGAATCGCATCAAGGTGGATAAAGCCCTGGGACCTGATCAGATGTATCCCGGAACTTTCTGGAAATCAAGGGAAGTGATTGTTGGCATCTCCTGAGGTATTTGTATCATTGGTAGTGACAGGTGAGGTGCCATTATTTTAAAAAGGTGGTAAGGAGAGGCCATGGAACAAGAAAACAGTGAGCCTGAAGTCAGTGGCAGGCAAGTTGTTGGAAGGGATTCTGAGGGACAGGATATCCATCTATTTGGAAAAGTAAGGAATAATCATTGACTGTTGTCAATGTGGAGCTGAAAATGTGTTGCTGGAAAAGCGCAGCAGGTCAGCCAGCATCCAAAGAACAGGAGAATCGACGTTCTCCTGTTCCTCGGATGCTGCCTGACCTGCTGCGCTTTTCCAGCAACATATTTTCAGCTCTGATCTCCAGCATCTGCAGTCCTCACTTTCTCCTGTTGTCAATGTGGCTTTGTACGTGCATAATCGTGTCTCACTAACTTGACTGAATGTTTTGAAGTGACAAAGAAAATTGATTAAGCCAGGCGGTGAACATTGTTTATATGGACATTCAACAAGTTTCCACAAAGCAGACTGGTTAGCAAGGTTACATAACATGGAATGAAGGGTGAACAAGCCATTTGGATACAAAACTGGCTTGATGGTAGGAGACAGAGGGTGATGATGGAGGTTTGCTTTGTGGACTGGAGGACTGTGAGCAGCAGTGTGCTACAAGGATCGATTATTGGGTCCTTAAATAAATGACATGGATGTGAATATGAGGTATGGTTAGTAGCTTTACACAAGACCCCAAAATAGGAGGTGTAGTGGACAGCGAAGTAGGTTAGTTCAGAATAGAACAGGATCTTGATCAGATGGGCCAGTGGAGCAAGGAATGGCAGATAGAGTTCAATTTAGATAAATGTTAGCTGTTGGATTATGGAAAGGCAAATCAGGGCAGGACTTATACACTTACTAGTAAGGTCCTGGGGAGTGTTGCTGAGCAAAGAGACCTTGGAGTGCAGGTTCATAGTTCCTTGAAAGTAGAGTCACAGGTAGGTAAGGGAGTGAATGCAGCGTTTGTTATGCTCTCCGTCATGATGTGGCTGTACAGGACATTGATTTACTGCAACTCCCACAATCCCTGAGGCAGGAACCACAGGTGTGTGGGGAAACCCGGCACTGTACATATACAGAATGTGGGCGGGTTTTGGAGCACGTGTTTTGGGGTAATTAGGGGAAAGTACTGTGATTGGCAAGAGGAGGAACGTATCTGCTTGTAGTATTGATCAGTTGGGGGGGTCAAAGTGTCACTACACACACGTGGGACCACTCTCCATCCCCAATTCATTGTAATGCTTGGAATAAACTAATGGGAAACAAGGAAGAATCTGACCCATTCTCCCAGACTGAAGGTTCCTGTTTTGTCCAGGATCTGCCATCTCCCTTTCTGTTTCCTTTTGTTTCATTCTGCTGTTACATTATTGACTTGCAGCAACTGAAGGGAAAGCAAGTGAACCCACAAAGGGTACAGAGTCTAACCAGGATGGGAAGTGGTGGCATTGATCTGTTTATCAGTAACTCCATGAGAATGAGGATGGTGTACATTAGGGGCAGCAGAGTCAGAATGGTGGGAGAGAGTAAGTGGGCTGGAGGGTTACAGTTTTGGTGGAAGAAAGGGGTAAACGATATTCCAGAGAAACTAGAATTGTCTGTTCTGAATTTCTAACCTGTACATATTCCTTGATACAGCATGCTAGATGGTGAAGATTTGCAGACTGAAATCTCAAAATCATGAGCAGATTGTGATAAAGTTAACCAGCATTTGGAGAACCAAAGATGGAGAATCACTTGGCCAAAATCCTGCAACACTCCCCCTCCCAGCATTGTCGGTCTATCTGCTGAATGGACTGTGAATGGTACAAGACAGCAGCTCACGACCATCTTCTCAATGGTACCTAGTGATGGGGAATAAATGCTGGCTGAGCCAGTGATGCCCATATCCTGGAAATGGGTTCTGTCTTTATTTGCTGAAACCCAGTTGATGTTACTGCAGGATGATGAGGGACGCTGAACGTGTCCTCAAGGAAGAGCACCATCATATTACCCCTGCCTAAACCCACGCAATAACACAGCAACATCACTGGTACAAAAGGCAGTGAAGTGCAAGGAGGACTGAAATATAGTTCTTCAAGGTAAAGTCATCAAAGCGGATTGGAACAGAGCAGGATCAGGAGACTGAGCTGGATGGTCAGCTGTTTCCCATTGAATGGTGGAGCCAGATTCAAAGGCCGCATGGCCTTCTTCTGCTGCTATCTCCCAGGTATATATATATTATATATAGCTATGGAGCCCGGGTTGGAAGAAGTAGTCAGGGCAGGGATTCTGCAGGAGATTGCACTTCCACCTCAGTTTTCAGTGAGGGATGGTTTGATGGATTTTATTTAACATTTGTATTTAATGCAAGGTTTGTGAATTTGTTTTTTTTTGTAAAGTACAAGTTTATTCCACAATAAATAAAACTTAAAGAATCGAAACTATCTGCATACAACAGTTTTTAAAATTTCAAATGCCCTTTAAATAAAATCCTGTCTACTCCAGGACACCATCACGTTTCAATTACTCCAACTCCAGGGAAATATTCCTTCCCTCTCTGAACCTTTGGTTTGATTTAACTACTTTCAGTTCTCGTTCTGTGAGCTGTGAAGCATTTTTCTCCCATTTCTCCTACCCTGAAGTGTTATCTCACACAGCTGAGCAACCTTCCTACCATCAACATCATTATTCCATTATTTTGCTTTTTGTTAACATATAATCACCAGCAGGAGCACACCAGTGTCATCAGTTGAATATTTACAAACAAAGCCCATTATGGGCAAAGCAAACTATTACAAGTGACAGAGTGGGAAGGGACTAAATCAATGTAGAGTTGGGGGTGAGGGGGTGGCGGTGGCGGTGGAGATAACGCACTGTATCCCCTGCGGTGCCCATCTCTATCTAATGGCATAGAGAGCATTGATACACACCACATGCTCCTCTTCCAAGGAGACCCTGAGAATATTCTTTATCCTCAATCATAGAATATAATCCCTACAGTGTGGAAGGAGAGCATTGGACCATCAAATCCCACCAACCATCTGAAGAACATCCCGCCCAGAGCACTCCATCCCTGTAACAGTGTATTTCCCATGGCTGATCCAATTAGTCTGCAAATTCTGAACACTGTGGGCAATTTATGACGACCGATCCACCTAACCTGCATATCTTTGAATTGTGGGAGAAAACCAGCGCACATGGAGGGGACCCACACTATTATGGGGAGAATGTGGATACCCCACATAGGCCGTTGACCAAGGCTGGACTCTAACCTTTTACCTGGTGCTGTGAGACAGCAGTGCTATGATCACAATTTAAATCAATACAGATGAACCCTGCTCCTTGTCACATTGCTGTTTGTGGTGACCTACTGCCCAGAGAGGCATCCTGAGGTTCAGAAAGTGGCAATATAAATTCAGTCAACTCCAGCCCAGTTAATGTGGTTAACAACAACATCAATACCCCAGCAGTGTCATCATGTCCAAGGTGACTCCTGACTCTGATGGACAGTAACTGCAGAATCAGAGTCCTGCAGTGATGTGTGAACTCTACCCCACACGGAGCAGGGGGATGACCACTTCCCTGTGTGCACTCACTGGGCGCTCAGTCGTGTTGAGTCTCAGCAAATCCCTTGTCACACAGAGAGGGAAACAGCTCCTACCCAGTGTGAACCAGCTGGTGTCTCAGGGAGTCAGGATGACTCACTGAATCCCCTCTCACAACTGACCATCTGAATGGTCTCTCCCCTGTGTGGGCTCACTGGGATCTCAGGGAGTCAGGATGAATCACTGAATCCCCTCTCACACCCTGACCATATGAATGGTCTCTCCCCTGTGTGGGCTCACTGGGGTCTCAGGGGGTCAGGATGAATCACTGAAACCCCTCTCACACCCTGACCATCTGAATGGCCTCTCCCCCTGTGTGGGCTCACTGGGGTCTCAGGGGGTCAGGATGAATCACTGAATCCCCTCTCACACACTGACCATGACCTCCCCCCCTGTGTGGGCTCACTGGGGTCTCAGCAGGTGGGGCATTTGAGTGAATCTCTCCCCACATTGGGAGTAAGTGAATGGTCATTCTCCAGAGCTCGCTCGCTGGTGTTTCAGCAGATCAGACGACTGAGTGAATCCTTTCCCACACATGGAGCAGGTGAAGGATCTAATCCATTGTGCCCCCTCTGGTGCCTCAGCAGATTGTAAGATCGAGTAAATCCCTTCCCATACGTAAGGCAGGTGAACAGCCTCTCCCCAGTGTGACTGTGTCAGTGAGTGTCCCACTGGGAGGGGTAAGTAAATTTCTTCCCACAGTCCCCACATTTACACAGCTTCACCCTGGTCCCGTTACATTGGTGTCTTCCCAGATCACATGACTGGTTAAATATTCGACCAGCTGCCTAACATGGGAATGATTTCTCTGAGCTAGGAATGCTGCTTTCCCCTTTTTATATTACTGATAAGGATCAGGCTTTGCAGAATTGGACGACTCTGCACTTGATGTGATGTTAAAGCTGAGTTTTCCATCTGTGAACTCTCTCTGTCTGTGAAACAAGTTTTTCCCTATCATTACTACAAATGCCAACACCAGCTCTCCCTTCAGCTCTCCTGAATGTCAAAATTTAGACTAATGCAAAGACCTCAGGAATGTGTTTTGGTCTCATTTGTTTCTGAAAGTAAATTGGAGCCATTTTGAATAAATTTATACACTTTACCAGCAGAACGCATGCCTACTCTGTCATTTACGATTTGTAACCCATGGGAAATTTGTTACCATCTTCGATGACCGTTATAATGCTCTGCCCACTTCTCTGGAGCCAGGATAAGTCAATTCTAACAATTACCAATAGATTGTATCTGAACATAATGTCCCCACAACAGTAGGCACTCTGACACTCAGTGCCCATCATTTAAGTTCTTTTTCTTAAACCCCTCATGTGTCTGGCAATCTGGCAATACAATTGGAGATATTTTATACAGTAACCTTTCAGTCTCAATTGCCAGTTCCAGTCCTTGAAGCAGCCAGTAACATGCCATAGTGACTTGAATTCTAACAGCAGCATTGCCTTGGCAGGAGAGATTGAGGAGAATGAAGCTGTCTTCTCTGGACGATCTAAACATGAAACACTTCAAATGAACAAAAATCTTAAAGAGATCAATATGGTAGACACAGCAAGGATGTGTGCCCTGGCTGGTGTGTCTGGAATGAAATAAGTACTAACTGTGGTTTCTTTACCCAGCATCCCCTTTAGCTGCATAAATGTTTAAGATTTATTTGCTGCTCTAATTCCACTGTCTTGATCACTCCCCTTTGTAACTTCTGTAATGTTGGCAGCCGTGCAAATTGATAACATTTGATTCAATCCATCCCAAAACCTCTCTGTATCTGTGTCTCACTTTTGTTCACTGAGACCCTCATTCAATCTGACCTCTTTACAAACCCTGCCCTGATATTTCCTTAGAGGGCTCAGAATAAAATGTTCACAGAATTGTTAATGTAGAAAGGAGGCTGCTTAACTCATCAGCTCTCCAAAGGTAAGAGGGCTGAGAGGTAAATAAGAGAGGTGTGTGGGGTTGGTGGGATGGGAACTCGGAAGGCCATAGGTCGATGTAGATGGGAGGTAATGATTAGAGGTTGGAGTGGATAATTGGGAAGGAAGATGGAAAGGTGGGACAGTTCAAGAGGCAGTGTCGAGTTGGACGGTTGGATCTGAGATAAGGTGGGGGGAGGGGAGATGGGCAAATCTTAATGTCATGTGGTTGAAGGGTCCCAAGATGGAAGATAAGGTGTTATTCCTCCAGGCGTCCAGCGGCTGGGATTTGGCGATGGAGGCAGCCCAGAACCTGCATGTCCTTGGTGGAGTGGGAGAGGGCGTTGAAGTGGTCGGCCACAGGGTGGTGGAGTTGTTTGGTGCATGTGTTCCAGAAATTTCTCTGAATCAAGGTGGCGTCCTGACTCCCCAATGTAGAGGAGACAACATCGAGAGCAAAGGATAAAATAGGTGAGGTGTCTGGACGTGCAGGGAAATCTCTGCTGGATGTGGGAGGATTCTTTGGTGTCATGATTGACGTGAGGGGAAGGTGTGGGCACAGGTTTTACACCTCTTGAACTGGCAAGCAAAGGTGCTGGGAGTGGAGGGTGAGTTGTCGCAGAGGAAATGGTCTTTGTGGAATGCTGAAATGGGTGGGAAGGGAAATATATCTCTGATGATGTGGTCTGATTGTAGGTGGTGGAACTGGCAGAGGATGATGTGTTGTATCTGGGTGGAAGTTGAGGACTGGGGGGTTCTAACCTTGTTGCCGTTGGAGGTGTGGGGTATAAGAGTAGAGGTGCAGGAAGTGGAGGAGATACACTGGAGGGCATTGTTGACCACATGGGAGGGGAAATTGTGAATCCTTGAAAGAGGAGGCAATTTGGTATGTTTTTGGAGGGTTCTGCCAGCTTGCATCAAGTTTCACTGGAACACTGCAGTAAGCTTGAGATAGAGATGTTGGCCAGGGAACAGGCTCGTGTGTTAAAGTGGCAGGCAACTGGAAGCTCAGGGTCTTTTTTGCAGCAGAACGTAGATCATCAGCCACCATTTCCACCACCTCCACTGAGATGCTGCCAGACACAGGTTCCTATCCCCTCCATTAACAGCGATGTACCCTCCCAGCAAGATCATTATCCACTCTTTTGTCTTTCCAAATGTTCCTGTCTCTCTTTGCACTCCATCTTAAACTATTATTTACTCTTTATCCCCTATCTCCTGCAGTCCAAAGATATGCAGGTTCGGTAAATTGGCCAAGCTACATTTCCCGGAGTGTTCTGGGATGCATAGTTTAGGTGCATTAGTCAGGGGAAATGTAGAGTAATAGGGTCGTGGAATGGGTTTGGGTGGGATGATCATCGGAGCCTGGGTGTGAGCTTGTTTGGCTGATGGCCCTGTTTCCACATGGGAGCTGGGAAAATTTAGAATTCCTACAATCGGATCTAAGGAAGGGTCACAGGTACCAGAATGACCCTTGGTGTGTGAAGGAGGTGGAAACGGGAAACGGGAAGTGGCAGCGGAAACCGAATGAAATGTGTCAGTTTAGACTGTGAGGGGTTTAATTACACTCTGTCCAGGTCGCTAGTCCTGAATTAGAAACTCCTGCTCCCACGTTTGCAGCAAATGGGAAAATGTCTGCGAACCTCAGGCAATGATAGGACCTGGGTTATGGCCACCACCTTTATTGGGGGCAAGGTACAGCGAGGCGCATGGACATGTCCTAAACCTGGGTGGGGGCGGGGCGATTTGAAGAGGAGCATTTACACATCAAACACATACCAGGGAAATATTTGTCTTTAATCTTCATCTTGCACTGACTGTGAGCTTTGTCTTGTGAATTTTTTTTTATCAGATATTAATTGAGAATAATTGAGACCGGGATCTCAAAAGCATGTTTCTACAGTCAGCGGAGTCATCAAGATCTGAATATCATTGGCATTTAACTGTGGAACGAGAAATGTTTGTCTGTTCTGTCTGTCGAAAAGTAGCTCATATTTTTAGGTAAAAACAATGTCCTGTGGCCCAACATTTCAACTCCCCTCCCACTCAGCAAGGACATGGAGGTCCTTCACCGCCGCTCCCTCACCACCCGACGCCTGGAGGAAGAACGCCTCATCTTCCGCCTTTGAACACTTCAACCCCAGGGCATCAACGTAGACTTCACCAGTTTCCTCATTTCCCCTTCCCCCACCTCACCCCAGTTCCAAACTTCCAGCTCAGCATTGTCCCCATGACTTGTCCTACCTGCCTATCTTCCTTTCCACCTATCCATTCCACCCTCCTCTCTGACCCATCACCTTCATCATCACCCTACTCACCTATTGTACTCTTTCCTACGTTCTCCCCACCCCCACCCTCCTCTCATTTATCTCTCCACGCTGCAGGCACCCTGTCTCTATTCCCGATGAAGGGCTTTTGCCCGAAACGTCGATTTTACTGCTTCTCGGATGCTGCCTGAACTGCTGTGCTTTTCCAGAACCACCCTATTCCAGACTCTCATATTTTTGTAAAGCAAATAGCAGAACCATGTACAAATTCATGGTTGGATCACCCTTGGGGTATGTGCTCTGTTCTGGGCCTTGCAGCCCAGGAAGAAGATATTGGTCTGAGAGGGAACATAGATTTATCCAAACTACACCTCGACTCTTTGCAGGAACTGTCATGTTTAGACCCAGTCAACCACTTCATGACTTTAACCTGTGAACTCCTTACTTTCAATTCCCTGTAAATTTCCCATTAAAATTTCTTATGGACTCAAATTCCAGTAACTTTTCAGGTGGAATTTTCCAGATTTTGACAATTATCTGTTCATCCAGAAATTGCTGAAGGCCATGTTGACGCTGAGTGCTGCTTGGCTCAATGAGAGTGTTTTGGAGTTGCGTGAAAACAGAGGGAGATGAGACAGGGAGAAGGTGGCGCTGAAACTCAGTTTTAGTTCAGGCCATTCAGATTTTCGCATGGTCCCAATGGGAACAGCCAATTTGTAAGCGACACTGCGGAGTATCTGTTAACAATTTTTAAAGTATAATATATCAGCTTAAGTAAAGATTGGGGCTATTGATTACAATGGACATGTTTGAAGTGAAGGAAGGTTGAAAGCTCTTTTAAATTCTCTTAATGGGAGTAACTAGCTGAATCTAGAGAGACATTGAGACAGGACCCCTCAGACCCGTGGCGGGCTCCTCTTGTCCAATGTGGGAAATAAGGTTACTTCTAGTGTCCCTGATGGCTATGTGTGTAGGAAGTGTGTCCATCTGCGCAACTGGGAAACTGCTTTTCAGACCTGGAGCTGTGAGTGGACTCACTGTGGACCATCTATGATACTGAGAATATTATGGACAGCACGTTTAGTGAGTTTGTCACACTGCAGGTGAGGGATACACAGGCACAAAGGGAATGGGTGACCATCACATCAAGTTAAAGGCTCAGCAAGGGAGTGCAGGAGTCCCCATTGATCATCCCCTTCTCAAACAGACACTGTATACCGGTTGGAATTCTGTTGGGGGTGAATGGGTGGGGTGGCCTCTCGGGGAAATCAGCAACAGCCAGGGTCATGACACCACAGATAGCTCTGCTGCACCGAACAGGAGGAAAGACAGTTGCAGGGCTATAGTGACATGGGATCAATGGTCAGAGTAAGGGCAGGTATTTCTGTGGCCACAGGCATGAATCAAGGATGGCATGTTACCTCCCTGGTGCTAGGATCTGTAATAGCATGGAGTGGCTACATTGAGTTCTGCAGCTGGAGGGTAAATAACCAATGGTTGTGGAACACACAGAAATCAACGACATTGTGAAACAAAGGGATGAGGGCTGAAATATGTATAAAGGAAGACCAGAGATATATTAAAATGAAAAGTAATAATGTCAGATTTACACCCAGTGCCATGTGCTAGTGAGAGCAGGAATAAGAGGATAGATCAGCTGGATGTGTGGCTGGAGAAATGGCGTACCAGAGAAGGGTTTAGATTTTCCAGGCACTGCGACCGTTTCTGGGCTAGGTGAGACTTGTACCAGCCTGACTGGTTACCCCTGGGCAGGGCTGGGAGAAATCTCCTGGTGGGGTGATTGCCAGTTCCATTGGTGAGATTGTAACTAGTCTGGCAGGGGGTTGGGTCTAAAGAGTGGCTTAGATGGGTCAGATTCAGGTCAGGGAATGGGAGATAGAGTATTCGTGATGCAGGCAACAGCTCAGAAAGACAAAGGAAAGGAGAATTAAACGAGGATTGAGTCCTCTTCATCCATCAGTCCTGCCATCCCAGGGGTGAGAGTCAACAAAATATGAAGCCTTTTAAATGTCTATGACTCTAAATGCCTCAGCAAAATCGTGGAAATCTGAAATAAAAACAAAAAAAAAATTGCTGGAGATCCTCAGCAGGTCTGGCAGCATCTGGACTGGTGATAGTTGCAGGAAACATTGCAGTTTTGGAGACGTTGTGTAATATCATCCCATAACGTCCACTACTCCAGGCAAAATGTCCTCTGCCCCTCCTTATAGGTCACATGTTTCAATACTGGCAGCACCCTTATAAATCTTTTCTGGACTTTTTCAGGTTTCCCAACATCTTTCCTATAGCAGGGAGACTAGAATGTAAAGCAGTCTGGGCATTCCAAAAGTGGCTGAGCTGATAAACTGTACAACCGAAACATGATCTCCCAACTCCTATACTCAATGCAATGCCCAATAACAGCTAGCATACCAAACACCACCTTCACTGACCTGTCTACCTTCAGCCCCACTTTCAAGGCACTATCAAACTACTCTGCACAGTGTATTTGTTCAGCAACACTTCCCAGGAACTTGTTATTATGGCGCTGTTTCCTATCTTCCTGAAATCAGGGAGACTAGAATTGAATGTAGTATTCTAAAACTGGCCTCACCAATGCCCTGTACAGCCACAACGTGACCTCCTGACTCTTATACTCAGTGACAGAATCCATACAGTGTGGAAGCAGCCCATTCAGCCCATGAGACCTTACCAACCATCTGAATAGCATCCCACCTGAACCATGTGACCCAGCATTACCCACAGTTAATCCACCTAACCTGCACCTCTTTGGATTTTTTGAGGAAACCAGAGCGCCCAGAGGATGCCCGTGCAAACACACAGAGGGAGAATGTGACAACACGACAGAGTGGAATCGAACCCAGGTCCCTTTATTGATGAGTGCACAGACCAATAAAGGTCAGCGTCCCAAATGCAGTCTTCAGTACCCAGTCTCCCTGAAACTCGACTTTCCAGGAACTATGCAGTTCTGAACTCTTCAGAGGGATTGAAAGTGAGAAGTAGAAAACAGGAGCAGGGTTGAGTTGCAGATCTATAAAATAACTCTGTTCCCCCCTCTCTGTTTCCCTCCCCCTCTGTTCCACTCCCCGTTCTCTGATTCTCCCCAACTCTGCCTGTCCTCCCCTGCCCCCATCTCTGTCCTCACCTGTGCCACCCCTCTCAATCCCCACATCTTCTCTTTCCCCCCCACCTCAGCCCAACCTCTCTGCCTACTCTCCCCTCCCTCTCACCTAGTTCTGTATACCCCAACCACAGGGGAAGGACCTTGTCTATTTGCCCTACCCATGACCGGCTGATTTTATAAATCTCTATCGGCTCACCCCTCAGCCTCTGACGCTGCAGGGAAAACACCCTATCCAACACTGGCAACATCCTTGTAATTCTTTTCTGACCCCTTTCAAGTTTGAGAACAACCTTCCGATAAGAAGGAGACCAGAATTACTGGAATATTTCAAAAGTTGCCTAATCAATGTCCTGTACAGCCACAATATGAAATCCCAACACCTATACTACATTCTCTGACCAATAAAGGAAAGCATACCAACTGCCTTCTTCACTATCCTATCCACCTGTGACTCTGCTTTCGAGGAACTATGAAACTGCAATCCAAGGTCTCTTTGTTTCGCAACACTCCCCAGGAACTTACTATTAACTGCAAAAGTCCTGCTAAGGTTTGCTTTCCTAAAATGCAGCATCTCACATTTTTCTAAACTGAATGCCTCAGCCCATTCGCCCATCTGATCCAGATCCTGTTGTACACCGAGGTAATCTTTTTCACTGTCCACGACATTGCCAATTTTGGTGTCATCTGCAAACATGCTAATACATCTTATGTTCTCATCCAAATCATTGATATAAATGGCAAACAGTAGTGGATTCAGCACCGATCTTTGTGACATTCCATTGGTCACAGGCAGCCAGCCTGAAAAGCATCACTCCACCACCACTCTCTGTCTTCGACCTTTGAGCCAGTTCGATATTCAAATGGTTAGTTCTCCCAGTATTCCATGAGATCTAACCTTGGGAACCAATCTCCCATGAGGAACCTTGTTGAACGCCTTACTGAAATCAATGAAGATCATGTTCACCGCTCTGCCCTCATCAATCCGCTTTGTTACTTCTTCAGTAAACTCAGTCCAGTTCATGAGACATGATTTCCCATGCGCAAGGCTGTTATTGATATCCAGGACTTAACTCTGTACATTGGGGTCTGCGTCGCCCAGTTATAGGAGTTAATATTCTGGATAACATTCACGTACACCAGCTTTGTGTTTGTGACTGCGTATTGAGTCTTGTTAATAACACCAACACAGGTGAGTTCCTTTTGAAAGGCAGTCCCTATATCCCTAACCCCCTCCCACCTGCTCTGTCTCCTCCATCCCCACCGTAGACAGTAAGTACGAGGAGCTCATGGAGTTCCCATGTGGGCGAGGTTGAGAAAATCTTCCTTTCTTTCCAATAGCCCACCATGAAATGGTGGTAGTGTCCTTTCCTCTGGACCAAGAGGATCGGGATCAGGGTTTGGTAACAGCGGCTTTGAGGAGGATGATTAGAAAACATGCCCAAGCCACCAGGCCATACTGTCTCCCAACTGTCCCTGCCTCAGTCTCCAAACAGAACCTTCCTGTAGTTTCTCTCCTGTCAGACTCTCCCATTGCTCAGTTTGTCCAGGATCCCCTCCTGCTGCTGCACTGATCCTGTCCCTCACTGACCTGTCCATCCCCCAGTGTCCTCCACATTCAGTCATTGTTTACAATCCCATTGTCCCAGTCCTCCAGCCCCGCCCCCTCCACCCTATTGGGCAGCAGCTGATATCAATCCTCCAGGCTCCTGTGTGATCGAGAGCATGTTCCGTAGGAAGGGAGATCAGTGCACGGGCGCAGTACTGGCCAGTTGTTGGCTTATGTGCAGGGCGGGTCAGTGCCAGGGAGGGAGGCTGTGGATGTGTGGGATTAATCTGTCATTAGCAGCTCCCTTCCTTCTTTCCACTGAGGACACGACCCAGGCGAATAGCCCTTTGTCTGATATCCTGACGATTGGTCAAAGTCTCAATGGGGGAGCATTTTGCAGCAAGTTGTCAGAACTCTTATGAATAGTCAGGATTGTTATGGAAAATGACAAGGATGGGCTTCTAATTAGAGTTCTAATTTGGTTAATTTTAGTTCAATCAGATATGATTTGGCCAGTGTGTGCAGAATGGTTCTCATTAGAGAATGGGTGTTCTGGGAGATGGGGAGAGGATTCACCAACACCCTGGAAGCTCCAAGTCAAACTCATTGATTTGGTTCTTAGTCTGCAGACAGCAGCTCGGAAACTGAATTCAAAGCGAGGAGAGAGATTGTGAGAACTGGGTGTGGAGGAAAGGAGGGATGAGATTGGTTTGGATTTCAGTTAACAAGAGAGAGAAATTGTGAGACTGAGATGTAAAGCTTTGGGGGAACAAGGAATCTACAATTTAATACTATCATTGTCTTATAAAGTTCCATCCTGTATTAACAATGGTGACTTGTTTTTTTTTTCTGTTGTAGGGTACGGAAAGAGTGGATTTGCAGATGAGAAATTCCAATTGAACTTCATGTTCAGATCTGATAGTTACTTGATCTGTGCCGATCTGAATATCATTGGCCTTTTCATCCGGAAGGAAAGTTGTGCATTCTGTCCGTGGGCGAATATTTCAAATCTCAGTGTGACTGCAAAAGTACTGAGACACAGCCAAATCCATGTTAGAGTGCTTTGTGGCTTTGAATGGAGGCTGGTTGTCAGGATTATCTCCGTGGCAACGGCAGTTTAAAAAGTCTAGTTCAATTCAGCAGTTTGTGTTTAAACAACACACCCCTCCCCAACACCTCCGTGGCTCAGTCAAGTACTTGACAGGTGCTTCAGTTTCGGAGGGGTTGTCTGTCAGGATTCTCATGTGGAGGAGCCGGTGTTGGAATGGGGTGGACAAAGTTAAATTTCACACGACACTAGGTTATAGTCCAACAGGTTTATTAGGAAGCACTAGGTTTCCAAGCACAATGTAATTTTTAACTTTATCAGGTTCATCTCTATGCTGACAGACTTCTTCAGATAAGTACTTCAACAATTAAATAGGCCATATGTTCCCCATGCAATAGGTTCCCTCGAGCAGTGTAAACTGCTATTCTTGCCCTGGGGATAGCTGCTCATTTGTAGACCCAGTCAAAATCCCATCAAGCTTTTTGTTGATCGTTAAAGCTTTTCTAATCTCCTAGTTTCTCCTTGGTCTTTGCCAATTTGTATGCCTTCTATTTCAATTTGATAGACTACCTTATTTCCTTTGACACAAATGGCAGATTACTGCTTTTCCTACAGTCCTTCCTTTTCACTAATATATATAATTTTTCTGTGCACTTTGAAAAATTACTGCCTCATCCTGTTGTAGTCTACTTTGTTTAAGCACAGGATCTTGGGATTGGACTTAATCTTCCAGCTTGCCATCTGTGTTATAAATTCAACCAGACTTCTCACATATTCTTAAAGTGCCTCTTTGGATTCATCCTAATCTTCTCAGCCAAGGTTCTTTCATGTCCACTTTGTCGCCCTCCTGATTTCCATCAAAGGTAAACTCCTATATCCCTATTGTGCGCCAGGGACTCCCTTGATCCTAGTTGCCTGTGCCTGAGCCACGCATCCCTCTTTTTTCCAGTCAATGCCTAAATATCTCTTGTCATCCTGGGTTCCCCATTCCTGCCAACCTTGCCCTTCACCGTCACAGGAACATATAGACCTTGAACTCTAGCTATCTCACGTTTAAAGGCTTCCCACTAGCCAGATGGCCATTTACCTGCAAACAAATTACTCCAGTCGACCCCTGCAAGATCCTGTCCAATCCCATCAACATTCCCCTTGTCCCAATTTAGAACTTGAACCTGTGGACCAGCTTTGTCCCTCTCCATAGTTATTTGAAAATTAATAGGACGATGGTCACTGGTCCCAAAGTGCTCCCCCACTGTCACCTCAGTCGCCTGTCCTGCTCTGTATCTCAAGAGTTGTTCGAGTTTTGCCCCTTCCCAAGTAGGAGCTTCTACATACTGCTGGAGGAAACTGTCCTGAATTTACTTATCGGATTCCACTCCATCAAATCCCTTCACGCTCTGACAATCTCAGTCTGTTACAAAAATTAAAATCCACTCTTATGACAACCACATTGCTCCTGCATGTCTCCCTTCTCCCTGCATATTTGTTACTCAAATTCACGTTGACTATTTGGAGGCCGATAGTACAACTCCGGTGACATCATCATCCACTTCCTACTTCTTAGCTCCACCCGCGAAGCCTCACTGGATGATTGGTCAATTATTTTATCTCTGATTACTGCTGTGATAATCCCCTTAATCAGAAATTCAACTCCTCCTCCCCTCCTTCCACCATCCCTGTCCCGCCTAAAACACCTGTACCTGATGCGTGAAGCTGCCAATCCTGACCCTCGCTTAGCTATGTTTCTATAAAGGCTATATTATCCCAATCCCATGTTCCTATCCACGCCATTAGTTTATTGGTCTTACCTGCCGACCCTCTTGCACAGAAATAAAAGTAGTTTAATACAACAGGCATTCCTTACTCCTTATCATGTTCCAGCCTGACCTGTCTCTTCACTTTATTGTTTCTGATTACTGTATCTCCTACCAGCCTCGTTCTTGCCTCCCTGATCATGACGGCATTGCTCCTCGCCAATATAGTTTAAATCCTCCCTTGTAGCATGGACAAAATTCGCCAACAAGATCCTGGTCCCCTTCCCAGTGCATGCACCACCTGTCCCTCCTGATCAGGTCAACTCTGTCACAGAAAAGACAACAATGTAAAAATCTGAATCTCTCTGCCCCCCACCGCCGCTCCAATTCTTTAGTTACTTATTTATCTGCTATATCCTCCTGTTCTTACCTTCATTAGCTCATTACAATGGAAGTAATCAGGATATTACCACTGTCAAGGTCCTGGTTTTTAACTTTTCTCCCAGCTCTCACTAATCACTCTGTACGACCTCATTCCTCCATCTACCCGTGTCATTTGTGCCAACGTGCATAATGATTTCTGGCTGCTCCCCCTCCCCCTTGAGAATGTTCTGCAGCCGCTCGGAGACATCCTGGACCCTGGCACCTGGGCGGTAACTCAACATTCTGGATTCCCATTTGAGGCCACAGAATCTCCAATCTGTCCCTCTAACAATCGACTCTCCTATCTCGAAGGTCCTGTTAACTGTTACCATTTCCCACTGTGCCCCAGAGTCAATGGTAGTGCGACCAACCTGGCTACTGCTGCTTTCCCCTGGAATGTATTTCCCCTGAACAGTATCCAAAACGGTGCACTTGTTTTCGCGGGGAATTGCCACAGGGGATTCCTGCATTCTCTGCCTACTCCGTTCGCCATTCCAGGTGGTCGCCAATCTCCTCTCTGTCTTGAACACAACAGGGAGCAAGGACTCCTGTTGGATTAAATTGCCCTTATTTAAATGCAACAGGACAGATAGGTAAGCCTGATGTACTCATTGCATGGATCTTAACGTGGGACTGGGATATTATAGTCATTACAGAAATATGATTGGGGCGAGTCTTGGGTGTGACCACAACACGAAAGCTCTTATCTATGAAGTTCTCAATATCTCAGATGATCCTGAGGGCATCCAGCTCCAGCTCCTGAACACGGTCTCCCAGGAGTTGCAGCTGGGTGCATTTTCCACACGTGCAGTTACCACGGACGGTGGGAATTTCCCTGATCTCCCAAATCCCGTAGGAAGAACGTTCAACAGTCCGAACTGCCATCTCCATTGCTGCAAGACTAAAGTTGAAAGGACTTTATTTGAGCTTGCCTGTAGTTTTCGCTGAGCTGCTGCTGTCCAAAACCTCTTGAGCCAAACATTACTCCTGACTCTGCTGCCAACCGCATGTCTCTCTACCCCTTCACATTTAGTTTTGGATTGGGAAGGAGGGAGACACTGCAGTGATGTAGCACTTGGGCATTAAGCACTCCTTGATACCTGGCCACTGACGACCTGCTCTCCATCCAAGATCACTGATTGGCCTTGGAATATGTCTAACTAAGATTTTCCTTCTGGTAGTGCTAACTGCGCTGATGCTAATCTCCACCCCGACAGCCAATCTGCGTTGCCACAGTCCCTTGGTCCTTTCCGTTTAAGAGTACTGCATTTATTAATTCCTTGAATCCGTCGACTGCATTCCAAACTGTGTCGCACCCCACAGCGAGAGAGTTTGATGTTCCAGTGAATACAAGGCTATTGTAAAAATGATACAATTCAACATAGGGACACCAATATGTCTATCCACTCACTGAGTCTGCTTTTCCACTCAATTAGGTGAGATCGATTTTGATAATCCCCCATTCCACTTGTCTATATTTTCCCCATAAACCTTGTATGAAAATCAGTCTGCCTCAATCCTCAAGATATTTAATGAGCCAGACTCAACAGCCCGAAGAATTTTCAAAAATGATTTCCCTCTCACTGATGTGAGACTTGGTGGTCTTAAAACCCATGCAGTATTTCTAGCACTCTTTTTGAAAGTTGTATCAATATTAGATGTTATCCTGTCCTATCACACCTTTTCTGTGGCCCGAAGCAAAACAAAAATGAGAAGTTAAGAGACTGTAATCTCCTCATGTCAGCCTAAGATACAGCTCATTCTGGTCTGTGCATTTGTCTACTCTCTCTATCCCACAAAAACTTCCAATTCATTGTCAGCTTCTGTATCAATTCACTCAAGGATCACACAGTCACTCTCCTTGAACCCAGGAACTCCTTCTTCAAACTGAAGATCGGAAGAAAGTCAGTGTTTAACATATTCTCTGGCTCCGTGCACAGGCTGCCCCCTTGGTCCCTAATACTCCCCATTCTCTCCCGCGTTATCCTCTTCCCCTTAATAACCCGACAAAATGTCTTTGAATTCTTGCTAATCTCTCCCCTCGAATGTTTTAACTCCCCGCCACCACTTCTGCACTTCTACTGACTTTTTAAGTTTTGCCCTACACTTTCTATATTCTTTTCCGACCTCCGTTGACCTGCTTTCTTTGTAACTGCTTTAAGCTTCTTTTTCTTTTTTAATTCTGTTCGGAAATGTGTCGACACCCGAGGTTCTCTGGGCTTGTATTCCTAAAATTCATCTTTGGTGTAACATGCTGGGCCGACACTGTCATCAATTACATTTTGCTCAAGTGACCCCCTAATTCGCGCCCACGCTGTTCTGCTACAGTTGCACCCAGAAGCATCTGCACTTTGGCCAGATCCTGTCATATTTTTTCATACAATCGGTCTCCCAAATGCAAAAAGCTTTTATTTTCAAACATTTTTGGGTCTTTTCCTTAGCAAACGAGATACATAGTAGTCACGGTCACTGGTCCTTTCATGCTCACCCCAACCCTGCCTAAAACATCTGACTGGCTTCGTTCCCCACGGTGAGGCCCAGCACAGCCCCGCCCATGGTTGTATCTGCTACACGTTGACATAAGAAGCTCTCAGGAATAAATTTCAAGGCATCTGTCCCCTCTTAAAAATGTTATCACTGCCCGAATGAATGTTTGGAATTGAAATGCCTGAATATAATGATCCTATTGTATTAGCACACCACAGTAAATTGGTTCTGTATCAGCTCCTGTACTTCCTTTTGTTTGGGAGTCTATAATATATCCCCAGCGGTGTGTCTTCCTGGTTTTGATCCAGAGCTCTAACCACCAAGCCTCATTAGATCATTCTTACTGCAGTAACTAACTCCACAATTAGTAATGCAACCCCACTTCCTCTTTTCCCACCTCTCCTGTCGTACCTATAGATTTTGTACCACAGGATATTGAGTTGTCAGCTCTGACCTCCCTCAAAACATCTCTGTGATGGCAAAAATGTCACACTTCCCCATTTCACCTCATTCCATTATCACATCTGTTTATCCGATAATATTCACAGCATTAAGGTAGACGACATCCAGCCTGGAATATAACACCCGAATACTCTATAACGCGGAATTCTTTAGTCATTCATTGTTTGTTCTCAAGCTGCCCAATTCATGAACCAAAAATGTAAATCTGGAAATGAATGAATATTTGTTGAATTGTAATTTCTCTTTTAATAACTGTATTCATCAAATGCAACTTTCCAGAACTAAACAGTCAGCTCCACATGCAATGAGTTTCTGCTAATTAATTCCCTGTTCAGTGTGCAGAGGGGAGAGCTCTAAGTAATGGAGAAAGTGAGAACTGCAGGTACGGGGGATCAAAGTCGAAACGTGTGGTGCTGGCAAAGCACAGCTATTGGGGCAGCATCTGGGGAACAGGAGAGTCAAAGCTTTGGGCATCAGCAGTTCATCAGGATCTGCAGTTCTCACTTTCTCCATTACTTAGTTCTGGAAAGTTGCATTTGATGAATACAAAGGAGGATGAGAGATGACTTGATAGAGGTGTATAAGATGACGAGAGGCAAATATAGAGTGGAAAGCCAGATACTTTTTCCCATGGTGCAAAGATCTATCATGAGGGAGAAAAACCTAAAGGTAAGTGGAGGAAGGTTGAATGGCGATGTCAGAGGTAGGTTCCTTTCACAGAGAATGGTGGATGGTTGGAATGTACTGCTGGCAACTGTAGTAGAGTCAGCTGCATTGGGGACCATTGGATAGGCAATTGAATGATAGCATAATGAAGGGTATGTCAGTTAGTCTGATGTTAGAGAAGGATCAAGAGTCAGCAGGACGTCAAGGCCAAAGAGTCTGCGCTGTACTGTTCTATGTTTCACTCAGCATGTGGATTCGTTTCAATTGTTGAATGTGTGAGGGAGTGATGTGTGTGCGATCAGGATGCTCAGTAGGGGCGTTAGGCCAAGACGTCCACTTCTGGGGTGCATTCTTACAGTCACCTGAGTACCAGTACAATATGTGTGTGATGACCTACACCAGGCAGAATCCGTCAAGTTCTGTTATTAAGGTGATTCTGGACTTGTCATTTGCTGCTGTGTTCTTCAGATAGATTTTGTTGGTTGACCCATGTATTATTTTTTGTCCATCAACAGAGATGCACAATTTTATTTGTATACTGATGAATGTGAAGGTGACATTTATTGGTCACGGTTTTGGAGCTTTTTTGCGAGACACAATGTGCTGCAGAATACTGTCAACTTGTTAACGTCTTTACCCAGTGTCTGGTCCAGATAGCAGATGCTTGGAGTCTGGGAGGCAGGCCAGATATCATCACCATAAGTAACTTGTGCGATGTGATTCTGAGACTCCATGTCCATTCATCTGCCCCCAGTCAAGTCTCAGACCGAAGATGGAGTCGAAATAATTTGTTGTGAAATAATGTTTGAATGACTGCCCTGACCCAGGTGGAAGCTCTCTGGATTCATTTAAGAGCAGACAAATGTCTTACCCAGTATCACAGGCAACTGTGCATGAATTCAAATCTTTTAAAGTCTTTTTTCAATGTAGGTTATGATTGCAATCTGATCTGATAAAATCAGATATTTGCTATGGTCGTGAACTGTGATTCACAAAAGTGTGAAATATCATTATTTAACCAAACAATAATTGCATCACCTCTGAAAATAATTAGGTTGATGTTATATTTATGGAACTAAAATATACTTTCCTGCCAACATTTTATGATACAAAAATAAAGATTGTATATTTTATTTAATACCGAACAAAGAACATGTTATCTGACTATAGTGGTGATCACAATTACATGCTTTTGCATACATGAACATCAAGTAACCACAAAAATACATCATCCTCTCTCACTAGTATTCTCACATACGGATGAGGAAGGACACCACTTCAACTGGGACAACACATCCCTCCTAGAACAAACCAAATAGAGGCACGCACGAGGATTCCGAGAAGCATTGCATTTCAACTTGAACTCTATGAACAAACACACCGAGTTAGACCTCAGCCATCACCCCTGTGAAAAGGAACAGGACGTGACTTCACCGCAGGAAATAACATCACCACAGGAAATGACATCACAAACCCAAAGAAACTCAAACATATAAATAGAAAGCAGGAAGTTTCAGCGTTGGTTCCCCTGAGGCCCACTGAAGATGAAGATGGTAAAACATCTCGAAATGAACCTCCCAGCTCAGCGAAGAAGCCTACATCCAAAACTTCAACCTGAGCTAAAAATCTTCTCAAAACTCGCTGCAATTGCATACTCATTGTCAGTATTTAAATGAATACATCGTTGCTCCAACATTTGGAAAGTCGTTGGCTTCTGAATGATTGTATTTTTCGAGTGAGAAAACTATTGAACAGTAATATAGAAATTGCGTTCTTACATATTTATGCATAATCGATCAGTTTAATTTCTCACCAAATGTGCGAGCTTCAGTTATTTTCCAACAATTGACAAATGACAATAATTCGGAGAATATTAGATTAAATAAATGATTTATGTTATTAAATTGAAGTGAACAACAATTTGAAACCTTGCAATTTTCAGAATGAATGGTATTTAATGTGAAATGTGAAAAAGAATGAACAACATGCATCCGTGTGAGTAAACAGTCAGACATTTTCGAAAGAGTATTGTGGCAAAGCAAAGGAAATATTTGTTTTATTTGTTGGGATACAAAATTTAAAATATTCGTGTGCTGAGTACTAATTAGACTTCATCAGGAAGCTGAACTTGCAATACTTGCATTATAAATGGTTATGCTACAGCAAAATGATCAGATATTTGCCAACATTTACAGCTGGAAATAATCTGATACTGGCTTTGACTTGCATCTGTACATGATAGAGAACAGAACTTTAATGTACACAATGAGGCTATTGGAACAGTGTGTATGCATCAGCTGAGGAAGTGTCTCCCAAATCCTCCCATTTGCCACCTCTATCACTGTTGCCCTTTAATTTGGGAAGGTTAAATTATATATCCATTTCCCTCTTGAGTCTTCATTCACAAATCTCCCAGGTAGGGCATTCCAAATCCTAACAACTCTCTCAATAAAGAGCTTTTGACTTATCTCACTCTAACGTCTTGTGCCGATGATCTTGAACTGGGATGATGTAATGCCAGCTAAGAGAAATGAAGTATTCTTATTTTACCCTGTTTTTTTCATAATTTTGATCACTGCAATAACTTCACATCTTCGTCTGTTCTGATCAATCAGGAGTAATTTCATTTCTCTAATTTCTCACATCCTACCTTTGACTAATTTCTTCATTCCACTTATCATTCTGATTATTTATAAGGTTCCAGGTATTCTTCTTCAAAGTAATGAAGGGTGTGTGTGTGTGTGTGTGTGTGTGTGTGTGTGTGAGAGAGAGAGAGAGAGAGAGAGAGAGAGAGAGAGAGAGAGAGAGAGAGAGAAAACAATTCTCTGTAATGTCTGAATTACACCCAAAGCCTGGTGTAAAAGAGGTAAGGATTAGGTAACGATTAACATATGGTAAAAGAGCTACTTCAGGGGCGATGATTTCAGATTTCTGGATCATTGGGCCCTCTTCCACGACAGGTGGGGGCTTTAAGAAATGGAGAGATTGCATCTTAACTGGATGAGCACCAACATCCTAGTGGGGAGGTTTTCTCGTGCAAATTGGCTGGATTTAAACTAATAAACCAGGAGGCTGGGAAACAAAGCAGCAGGTCAGGAACGGAGCAGAATGTAGAGGTGAGTCTCATGACGATGCTGTGAGAAGGAATCAAATCAGTCCAAAATGTGAGTTGGAGATTGGAATAAATGATCGAGATGTATGTCAACGATTAATAAATGAAGATGGAATGTATGGGGTTCGTGAAGGAGTGCGGTGTGTGAGATCAAGGAGCTCGTACTCAAGAAACTATTAAAGGGGAAAAATAAATCGAAACAATCTTATTTAAAATTCTTAGGCCTAAAAGCACACAGTATTTGGAATAAAATTTCTGAGCTGGCAGTAGATACAGAGATAAATGGGTATGACCTGGTAAGGATGATTGTAACATGGTTACAGGAAGATCAGGACTGGACAGTGAACTGTCCATGGGTACTTGATATTCCGAAAGGATTGACATGAAGGTAAAGGAGGTGGAATTGGTGTGTTGGTTAAGGATGATATCAAGGCTATATTAAGAAATGATATTGGCACGAGGAAACAAAATTAAAATCAGTCCAGGTGCAAATAAAAAGCAACTGAAGAAACCTCTTTGGAAGAGTAATTTTCAGCCACCGTCTCCCCAAAGTACGTCTGAGGTCAGAAATGATGAGGGTTTGTGACAAGGTAACAACCGTGGGAGGAACGTGCATATTGAATCAATTAATCAACTTGGCAAAGGGTAGGCTCCAAGAACAAATCGTAGAGTATATGAAGGATAGTTTCTAAGAACACATGTCATGGAGCCAACCAGAGAGCAGGGTACTTTAGATTTGATATAAGCAAGGAATGAAAAACGATCTTGCAGGAAAGGATCCTCTTGAAAAGAATGACCACAACATGCTGTAGTTTCAAATTTAGATTGAAAGAGTGAGGACAGAGTCACATACGAGAGCCTTAGTGTAGGGTAATGATACTTACAGTGGCCTAAGGAAGGTGTTGGTGGGGGGTGGGGGAACAGTCAAAGGCAGGACAGATGAAGAAATTTGGCAAATACTTAAGGGGATACTAAATGCCTCTCAATTAAAGTATATTTGTGAGAGAAGAGGAATTGCATGACAGAGAAAATTTATCCATGTCTTGATAAGGAATTCAACGACAACATGAGGGCAAAAACTAGGGCAAATCATACTGCACAAGTTAGTCATGCTCCGGGAGATTGGGTAAGGCGGTGGCCTAGTGCATTACAGCTAAACTGCTCATCGAGAGACCCAGACAATGTTCTGGCGAGCTGGGTTCGAATCCTGGCATAGCAGATGGTGGAATTTGAATTCAAATTTGGGATTAACAAACTGATGGTGAGTACTGGATTAGTGGTGCTGGAAGAGCACAGCCGTTCAGGCAGCATCCAACGAGCAGCGAAATCGACGTTTCGGGCAAAAGCCCTTCATCAGGAATAAAGGCACTGAGCCTGAAGCATGGAGAGATAAGCTACAGGAGGGTGGGGGTGGGGAGAGAGTAGCATAGAGTACAATGGGTGAGTGGGGGAGGAGATGAAGGTGATAGGTCAAGGAGGAGAGGGTGGAGTGGATAGGTGGAAAAGAAGATAGGCAGGTCGTACAAGTCAAGGAGACAGTAAGTGAGCTGGAAGTTTGAAACTAGGATGAGGTGGGGGAAGGGGAAATGAGGAAACTGTTGAAGTCCACATTGATGCCCTGGGGTTGAAGTGTTCCAAGGCGGAAGATGAGGCGTTCTTCCTCCAGGCGTCTGGTGGTGAGGAAGCGGCGGTGAAGGAGGCCCAGGACCTCCATGTCCTCGGCAGAGTGGGAGGGGGAGTTGAAATGTTGGGCGACGGGGCGGTTTGGTTGATTGGTGCGGGTGTCTCGGAGATGTTCCCTAAATCGCTCTGCTAGGAGGCGCCCAGTCTCCCAATGTAGAGGAGACCACATCGGGAGCAACGGATACAATAAATGATATTAGTGGATGTGCAGGTGAAACTTTGATGGATGTGGAAGGCTCCTTTAGGGCCTTGGATAGAGGTGAGTGAGGAGGTGTGGGCACAGGTTTTACAGTTCCTGCGGTGGCAAGGGAAAGTGCCAGAATGGGAGGGTGGGTCGTAGGGGGGTGTGGACCTGACCAGGTAGTCACGGAGTGAACGGTCTTTGTGGAAGGCGGAAAGGGGTGGGGAGGGAAACATATCCTTGGTGGTGGGGTCTTTTGGAGTTGGCGGAAATGTCGGTGGATGATTTGGTTGATGCGAAGGTTTGTAGGGTGGAAGGTGAGCACGAGGGGCGTTCTGTCCTTGTTATGTTTGGAGGGGTGGGGTCTGAGGGCGGAGGTGCGGGATGTGGACGAGATGCGTTGGAGGGCATCTTTAACCACATGGGAAGGGAAATTGTGGTCTCTGAAGAAGGAGGCCATCTGGTGTGTCCTATGGTGGAACTGGTCTTCCTGGGAGCAGATACGGCGGAGGCGGAGAAATTGGGAATACGGGATGGCATTTTTGCAAGAGATAGGGTGGGAGGAGGTGTAATCCAGGTAGCTATGGGAGTCAGTGGGTTTGTAAAAAATGTCAGTGTCAGGTTGGTCGTCACTAATGGAGATGGAGAGGTCCAGGAAGGGGAGCGAGGTAGTCCAGGCCCCAGCTATGCCTGTCTCTTTGTTGGCTACATAGAACAGTTGATCTTCCGTAATTACACCGGCACCACTCCCCACCTCTTCCTCCGCTACATTGATGACTGCATTGGCGCCACCTCGTGCTCCCGCGAGGAGTTTGAGCAATTCATCAACTTCACCAACACATTCCACCCTGACCTTAAATTTACCTGGACTATCTCTGACACCTCGCTCCCCTTCCTGGACCTCACCATCTCCATTAGTGACGACCGACTTGACACTGACATTTTTTGCAAACCCACTGACTCCCATAGCTACCTGGATTACACCTCCTCCCACCCTATCTCTTGCAAAAATGCCATCCCGTATTCCCGATTTCTCTGCCTCCGCCGTATCTGCTCCCAGGAGGACCAGTTCCACCATAGGACACACCAGATGGCCTCCTTCTTTAGAGACCGCAATTTCCCTTCCCACGTGGTTAAAGATGCCCTCCAACGCATCTCGTCCACATCCCGCACCTCCGCCCTCAGACCCCACCCCTCCAACCGTAACAAGGACGCCCCTGGTGCTCACCTTCCACCCTACAAACCTTCGCATCAACCAAATCATCCACCGACATTTCCGCCACCTCCAAAAGACCCCATCACCAGGGATATATTTCCCTCCCCACCCCTTTCCGCCTTCCACAAAGACCGTTCACTCCGTGACTACCTGGTCAGGTCCACACCCCCCTACGACCTACCCTCCCATTCTGGCACTTACCCCTGCCACCGCAGGAACTGTAAAACCTGTGCCCACACCTCCTCACTCACCTCTATCCAAGGCCCTAAAGGAGCCTTCCACAACCATCAAAGTTTCACCTGCACATCCACTAATATCATTTATTGTATCCGTTGCTCCCGATGTGGTCTCCTCTACATTGGGGAGACTGGGCGCCTCCTAGCAGAGCGATTTAGGGAACATCTCCGAGACACCCGCACCAATCAACCAAACCGCCCCGTGGCCCAACACTTCAACTCCCCCTCCCACTCTGCCGAGGACATGGAGGTCCTGGGCCTCCTTCACTGCCGCTCCCTCACCACCAGACGCCTGGAGGAAGAACGCCTCATCTTCCGCCTCGGAACACTTCAACCCCAGGGCATCAATGTGGACTTCAACAGCTTCCTCATTTCCCCTTCCCCCACCTCATCCTAGTTTCAAACTTTCAGCTCACTTACTGTCTCCTTGACTTGTCCGACCTGCCTATCTTCTTTCCACCTATCCACTCCACCCTCTCCTCCTTGAACCTATCACCTTCATCTCGTTCCCCCACTCACCCATTGTACTCTATGCTACTCTCTCCCCACCCCCACCCTCCTCTAGCTTATCTCTCCATGCTTCGGGCTCACTGCCTTTATTCCTGATGAAGGGCTTTTGCCCGAAACGTCGATTTCGCTGCTCGTTGGATGCTGCCTGAACTGCTGGGCTCTTCCAGCACCACTAATCCAGTATGTATTTTTCAGCATCTGCAGTCATTGTTTTTACCAAACTGATGGTGAACATGAGTAGATTGTCAGAAGAAGCTCACCTGTTTCACTAATGTCCTATGTGGAAGGAAACTGCCATCCTTACCTGGTCTGACCGATATGTGACTCCGGACCCACATCAATGTAGATAACTCCTAACTGCCCTCTGGGAAATCAAGGATGGGCAATAAATGCTGGCCTACGCAGCAATGCCCACTTCCTGTGAATTGATGAAAACAAACAAAAAAAATCAGCAAAGGGTTAACACATAACATTAAAAGAAGCTATGACAAGAAATGAAAGGAAATATAAATACTGATACCAGCAGCTTTCACTAGTACATAAAAAAGAATCGCAGAGTGAAACTAAGTGATGGCTTTTTGCAGGATGAAACTGACAAAATAACGATGAAAAACTCAAAAATGGCAAAGGCACAAAAGCAATGTTTTCTGTTTTCACAGACTACACTAAAAACTATAGTTCCTACAGAGGACCTTGTTGGGATTACTGCTGTTTGTCACTTTAATAAATTACCTAGATGAGGGCATAAAATGATGTGGTAGTAAATTTAATGATGATACTAAGGTTGGTGAAGTGTGGATAGTGCTGAACGATGTTGCAGGTTACAGAGGGACACAGATAAGCTACAGAGCTGGGCTGAGAGGTGGCAACTTCAGTTTAATGTGCAAGAGTGTGAGGTGATTCATTTTGGAAGTAGCAAAATGAATAAAGCGTACTGGGCCAATGGTAAGATTCTTGGCAGTGTCCACGAGCAGAGAGATCTCGGTGTCAATGTACGTAGATCACTGAAATTTGCCAATCTGTTTAATAGGCTTGTTAAGAAGGCGTAGAGTATGTTAGCTTTTATTGGAAGAGGAATAGAATTTTGGAGCCACATGATCATACTGCAGGGGCACAAAAATCCGATGTGGCCGCACTTGGAGTACTATATATTTCTGCTTGCTACATTACAGGAAGGACGTGGAACGTTTGGAAAGGGTGCAAAAGAGATTTACAAGGATGTTGCCTGTTTTTGAGAGAAGGTCTTATAAGGAAAGTCTGAGGTAGTTGTCGCTGTTTTCATTCGAGAGAAGAAGGATGAGAGCTGTCTGAATTGATCTAGAAAAGATAATCAGAGGGTTAGATAGGGTGGACAGTGTTATGAATTTTTAAGTGTATATACCTTCAAGAGATTTGAAAGGCTGGCCAGAGTACTGGAAAAATTAAAAATGTAATATTTGGTCAAACAGCTAGCAGTATCTGGGTTGCTATGAGACAAATTCAAATTTAAATTCAGCCAATCAGTTTAAATAATGTGCCAAGACGCCAAATGCTAATCAAGTTTGTATTTAGTGTTTGTACAATAATAAACCAATAAAACAATCCAATTTTGGGGGGTATAAATATCAAACATTTTGAACAGTTGGCCAGAGCTGCAAAGAGCAGCAAGCCGCTAACATGTCCAGCCTGGCAGCAGAAAGATCTGCTCTCTGACAGGGACCTTTATCAACCAAAGACCTGGGAAGCAGAATCCCCAATAATAAGAAAAGAAGAAAGGAATATCGAGAAGATTCGACAGCTGCCTGGTTTTGAAATAAGAGTTTTAAAAAAATCTTCATCAGGATTTTTTGAGAGAGCTATTATTATAGAGGTCGAGGTATCAGTGTGCATATCAGTCTATTGGTAAGTGAAAGCGGCGAACTTGCAAAATTTTTGGCAATACCATGATGACTTTTAACAAGGTAAGGTGCTTTTTGGTGATTCAACAGAAGAACAAATGTCTGTGGGTAAGCAGTTTACAGGTGCCCAAATTGAAAGAATGGATCAAACCCGTTCAGTTAGCAGGCCCAAGCAGCATTTTTATCCAGGCAACAGTTCAAATGCTGCCAATTAACTTCAAACAGCACTTGGAGATTAGGATCCATTTTTGCGTTAACAATATGAAACTAATCATATACTAAGAATTTATTGTGTCAAGGAGATATATATAACAGAGAGGCAATTGGACAGAGCGGGGAGGGGGGGGGGGGGGAGTCCACTGCTAGCTGAAAAAACGATGACAGGGAAGTGTCATCTGTGAAAAAAATATTGGGGTCTCATAAAAAATCTCCATGCCCTGCCTAAAAACCTCTATCCATCAATAAAGGTACACAACACGCTGAGCAAATATTCTTGAAACCAGAAAACAACTGAGAAGGCATTTCAGGCAGAGAAAGACGACGGAATAAGATACAGAAATTTCAAGAGATTCCATTCTGGATGAACTTTGAGAAACTAAGTTTTAATTTTACTCTTAGTACTACTGGATTTATGAGTGGAATCCGCATTAATGAAACTGCATATCATGAAAATCTTGTTTTTTTTCCGGAAAACGTAATTAGTTACAGACTGATCGTTCAGTTTGTTAGTGATTTGTTCACTGTTCAAGTTAGAATCATAGAATACATAGAGTAGGGAAACAGGCCCTTCGGACGAACAAGGATCGCACTGACCCTCCAAAAGTAAACCACTCAGATGCAATCCTCTACACTATTGACTATATTTACCCCTGACTAACGCACCTAACCTCCACATCCGTGAACACTATGGGCAATTTGGCATGCCCAATTCAAGTAACCTGCACATCATTGATTGTAAGAGGAAACAGGAGCACGTGTTTGAGCCCACGCAGAAACGAGTAGAATGTGATAACTCCACATAGACAGTTGCCCGAGGTTGGAATTAAGCCTGTGTCTTTGGCACTATGAGGCAGCAGTGCTAGCCCCTGAGCCACGGTGTCACCCCACACAAGCAAATAGTTCTTGTTAATTACAGAATGCGTGAAAGGATTCCATTTCATTGAACCAATCCTTTATAACAAACTGGGTTGTCAAAAAGAAGGTGGGTTACATCACTTGTCACACTCTCTTCGTTCGGTGCATTGCTTTTAATTATCAGATGGATGTTGACATCCACTTCATTGTATTATAGAGAGTTCGAAGTGGGTCAAGTGAATGCTATATTGGTGTATGGGGCATAGCAGGAAACATGTGTCTGTGTTTGAATAGATTTGTGGTTTGAATGAAAAACAGTGCATTGATCCAATGGAGAGATTGCAAAGCTGAGGCACAGAGGAATCAGACACCTGGATAATAAAAAAAAAACACGTTGCGTGCACATCATAGGGAGGCAATATAAATTTTCAAACCTTTTGAAAGAGAATACATTCAGGACTAGGGAAGATATCCTACCGTTTTGTAGGGTACAGTGAGACCACATTAGGAGAAGCTGAGGGCCTAATGACATGAAAAGCAGTCCAGAGAAGATTCACTCAACTGATTCCTGTGAGGAGCATTTATCTCTGGAAGAACATTGTCAGATTGGCCTTTGATCAGTTGGGGTTTAGGCAAATGACGCACGATCCCTTTTAAGCCCATAATATTCTGAGTAGTCTATTCAAGTTGAATTCTGAAACAATATTTAAATTTGTGCAAGAGATTTCCAGAAATGGATGGACTCCTGGAAACTGGAGAATATCCCAGTGAAGGAGTTGGTGATTGTTTTAACCATCTCAAAGTGTTCTGCGTCTGTGGGAACTTCCATCCCAGAGAGTGATGGAAGGTGAGACATTTAATATTGTTCAGACACAGTCAGACAGTTTATCGGCTATGAATTATGAATTAAAGTTATAGGGCATAGCCACAATCAGATCATCCATGATCTTATCACATTGCAGACTTGGTTCAAGTTATCCAATCACTTACTCCTGATCTTAGTTTCTTTGTTGCTATTGCCTTCAGATACTGACAAATAATGAAAGCATTCTCAAGCACACAAAGGGCCTTCCTTTCAGAATGATGAGCACAACTTGCAAATGTATTTTTTAATGAGCAATTTAAAAGCACTCGTGGAAGTTTCATGGCGTTACAGAAAGATCAGATGCTTAGGTCAAAGTGAAAGCCTCATTAAAACTGCATTAGAAATCAGATAGGTTAGAATGGATGCCGTTAATTGAGCAGATTCCTGTCAGTTGTTCTTGTAAGGTGAATTCGGTTAGCAAGACCAGCATTTATTGCCTATGTCTAAGTTCCATTCAGAATATGGTGGTGAACCCCAGTGATCCTCGTGGTGCAGGGACACTAACTGATATATTTCAAAGAGAGCCACAGGATTCTAAACAAGTGACAGTGAAGGGACAATGATATTGATTCAATTCAGGATGCTGTGTAACCTTGGAGATTGTATTCCTCACCACATGATGCTCACAGCGATGGAAATAGTGGGACAATCTCTTGCTGTTCTTATTTTGAGGAATTTAAAGAGTGATGTAGTTAAGGTCATTTATGAGGGAGCCTGAAGTAGCATTTTGAGCACAGAGCTGAACTCTCCTTTTATGTACGCTTTGCTAGCTCTGCATGTTTTATTTATAAACCTTTATAAAATTTAGGATGAAAATGTGTTGCTGAAAAAGCGCAGCAGGTCAGGCAGCATCCAAGGAGCAGGAGAATCGGCGTTTCGGGCATGAGCCCTTCTTCAGGAATGAGGAAAGTGTGCCAAGCAGGCTAAGATAAAATGTAGGGAGGAGCGACTTGGGGGAGGGGCGTTGGAAATGCGATAGTTGGATGGAGGTAAGGTAAGGTTGATAGGCCAGAGTGGGGGTGGGGGCGGAGAGGTCAGGAAGAAGATTGCAGGTTAGGAAGGTGGTGCTGAGTTCGAGGGTTGGTACTGTGTCAAGGTGTGGGTAAGGGAAATGAGGAAACTGGAGAAATCTGAGTTCATCCCTTGTGGTTGGAGGTTTCCTCGACGGAAGATGAGGTGCTCTTTCTCCAGCCGTTATGTTGCTATGGATTGGCGATGGAGGAGTCCAAGGACCTGCATGTCCTTGGTGGAGTGGGAGGGGTAGTTGAAGTGTTGAGCCACGGGGTGGTTGGGTTGGTTGGTCCAGGTATCCCAGAGGTGTTCTCTGAAACGTTCCTAAAGTAGGCGGCCTGTCTCCCCAATATAGAGGAGGCCACACCGGGTGCAGCGGATGCAGTAAATGATGTGTGTGAAGGGGCAGGTGAATTTGTGGCGAATATGGAAGGATCCTTTGGGGCCTAGCAGTTAGACTTTCTCATTGCTAGGACTAAACCTAAAGTTGCCCAATCTCTAATGGATTGTGCTATGTTAAATTTCAACTGAGGAATTGTGGGTGGTATTAATTCCACATTTGTCATTGTATATTCCCACTTTTGAACTTATGATGGAGGGAAGGACATTGATGAAGCAGCTGGAGATGGCTTGGCATGGGATATTTCGTTGCAGAACTGGGCCCTTGTAATGCAGTACTTGGAGGTGCAGAGTAAAATAGGGCTGAGTCAGCATGACTTCGTCAAGGAGAGGTCTCGCTGACAAGTCTGGCAGAATTCTTTCACATGATAATGTGCAAGTTTGACAAGGAAGGATGTGATTTGATTGGCTAATTGGGACTCTGCGAAATATGAATCTGCCTTAAATTGAATTTTGTTCATCTGTTGGTTACAATTTGCATAAGTAGAGATATAAAAATATTTAAAAACAAAAAAAAACAAATTCAGCACGAGCAAAATACAATAACAATGGTGGGTCGGGGATGTGTTATTTCTGCATCATGTGGGAGCTGGAGACATTCGCTGTCTCGTTCAGCAATCCTAACCTGCGGTGTGACCAGTTCACTAAATGTGCTATCCACTCCCTCCTCAGCATCGCTGATGCTACACAGTGAGTCCATCCGCAGCTCCAGAGCCATCATGCGGTCAAACAACAGCTGGAGCTGGACACATTTCCTGCAAGTGTAAGAGTCAGGAACGACAGACACGTTCCTAAGCTCCCACATCAAGCAATAGTCACATGGCACGCGTCTGAGGTCCCCTGCCATTGTAAGCTTAACTTTATATGAACTAACTAAAACCAAACAAAACACTTAAATAAATGAAAAAGATGGATAAGACATAAAACACTTACCTTACAGGATCGTTTTCTTCTGGTTAGTGGAGGGGGGCGTTAGGGAGATAAACGTGGAGTATCTCAGTATAACAAGAGCCCAGATATAAATTAAGCCCTAACCTTCCCAGCAGCCCTCGCTTCACTCCTCCTCCTCTCCCCGCCACTGTGGAAAAATGGAGGTCGTTGTCAAGCAGGTTTGGTGGAGATGATAGGTATCAGATCCTGTCATCACTGGGCTGATGCAGAGGACTCCACTTTTCCAGTTAATGAACTCACTCTTAAGTATTTATCGTCAAGCCTGTCCATTTTAAAGAAAAAGTAATTGTCGGAGTTGTGCTTAAATGCGACAAGACGATTCAATGCGCCAATGAGTTTAGGAATAGAATGGTAGTAGAGTTAAATACATGGGCAAAGAACTGGTAGAGGAGGCAGCACTTGCGAAATGTGTATCATTGGGATTCCCGAGTCCCTCTCTCAAACAAATCTGTATTATATTAACATAGCAGTGATATATACTCACCCAAGATCCAAGTTCATCCGTCTTGCCTGTCATACTCCTCACATTATAATCAGCGAACTTCAGACTGCCAGGCTCATTGTGTTCAGTTACCTCTGTCTGTTTGCTGTTGGTCTTAGCTGTACTGGGATTAGTCACCAACCCCGCCTCAGTCGTGTACTTGTGGACCTACTGCTCTGGTTCCCATTGCTCACCCTCCCCCCACCACAACGACCACACGAGCTTAGACCCTCCTGTTTGACAACAGCAAACCTGCCTGCCAGGAGATTGCTGCCAGTTCAGGTCCATCCGGTTCTTCTTGCGAACATCCTACCGACCTGCAAATCCCAATGATCCACATATTGGAGATTGCTGCCAATTAAGGTCCATCCCGTCCTTCTTGTGTATATCCTATCGACTCAGGATCTGATGGCATTGGGCTGAAGTGTGTTTATGTCAACGCAATGATTATTATGGGTAAGGCAGATGAGCTTACAGCCTGATTCAATACGTGGAACCATGATGTTGCAGCTATTACAGGCATTTAGTTTGGAGAGGGACAGGACTGGGCGTTCAACGTTTCCGGGTATTGTTGTGTTAGATGAGATATAATGGAAGGTAAAAGAGGTGGAGGAGCTGTATTACTAATCAGGGATCATGTTGCATTTGCACTCAGAGAGGTCGTACTGGAGGGCTCATCCACTGAGGCAATATGAGTACAGCACAAAAATAAGATTGATGCAATGACTGTGTTCGGATTATACTATAGTCCTTTCAACAGCCACCGACACTTTCAGAACAAATGTGTGGGCCAGTTATGGAAAGGTGTAATAAAAACAGAGTTGTCATAGTGAGTGACTTCAACATCCCCAATATTGACTGGGACTCTCTGAGAGCAATGGCTTAGATGGGGCAGAATTTGTTTGGTGCATCCAGGCGGATTACTTGAAACGGTATGTGGATAGTCCACTACAGGAAGGGCCATACTGGACCTCGTATTGGCTAATGAGCCTGGACAGGTGACTGACATTTCAGGGGGACAGCATTGTGGAATCATTTTGGAAAGTCCTTCAGTTTTAAGATAGCTAAGAACATGGATAAGTCAGGACCTTTTGAGAAGCTATGGAATTAGAGTAAGGCAAGTTATGTCAGTATCAGGCAGGAGCTAGGGAGTGTTAATTGGGAGGAGTAGCTATCAGGAAAATCCACATTTTGTATGTGGCAACTGTTTATTAAATCCTGATTGCAATATCATCTGGCGAACGTCCTCTCGACTGTTCGAATTTCAATCTATTTTATTTGAACAGATATTTCAAAGTCGCTATATACCAGAGAACGGAAAGAGATAATGAATGCTTGTGACCTGTGTCCTTCACTGAATCAGCTTGTCTCTACAGCACCTAATATTTTTATTGTGGGTCAGAGAACCTCAGAATTAATAGAACACAGACAGAAGCCATTCAGTCCTTCGTACACCCACGAGCTCTCAGAGAGAGTTATTGGAGATAGACAGAGAGAGAGAGAGAGACAGAGAATGAAATAGAGAGAAAGAATGTGAAGGGAGATGAACAGAGAGGAGAGAAAACGGAGTGACAGAGTGAGTGAGAAATGAAGGGGTGTGAAATGGGGATGAAATTAGGTCGATCAGGAGACAGCATGAGGAGAAATAGACAGAAGATGAAAGTTTTATTTAAACATTTCCCCTGAACCAAAAGCTCTTTGTTTGGGAGCCATCCGTGTGAGCATCATGGTGATACTGGTTGTGATCCCAGATCATTTATCTCCGATAATATCACAGAGTTGAGTGGCTGACAGCTAAACAGGATCCAATAGACCAATTGATTGGCTCCAGAGAGAAGGTGGATTAATTTAAATAGACTGTGCCAATGGTAGCAGGAACTGATAACCCCCCTGAGACACATTGCGAGTGACTGAGCCTGAGAATCTCAGTGAGGGGGATCACTGTCAGAGGGGAAATTAGCATCTCAGCTATGGGTCAAGTAATGACTGAAAATGTTTGCACCCCACTTCCATGGTTTAGTAATCCACATTTCACTTCATACAGCTCGATACCATGAGGGTATTTGAACAATCTTATCTCTTTGTACATTTCATATTTTGGTTTGTCGAGAAAATCATTTTGTCCCTGTATTTTGTGTTGAATAAACGCATATCATTTCTGGGGAAGAAAGGACCTGTCCTGATGGGACAGCCTTTATCGGATCCATGTTGGGACCAGAGTCCGAATGAATCGCTTAACTAGGGCGATAGACAGGGATGTAAATGGAATAGGAGTGGGGGAACAGGAATCAGTTATAGGGGTAATTAGAAACCTGAATTAAAAGAGGAGGTAAGAGTTCAGAATTCAGAATAGATTATTAAAATCTCCATCAAAGACATAAATAGGATAGAGTATCTAGAAATGATTAACAAACAAACTTCAAGCACACTGGAATACGAATGACAATGAGAGGAGAGATGGTTAATACAGGACTGACAGCGTTATATCTGAATGCATGCAGTATGAGGAATAGGGTAAATGAATTCGTGACCCAGATCGAAATTGGCTGTTATGACGTGATGGGTATCACGGAGATATAGCTGCAAGGGGATCAGGATTGGGAGTTAAATATTCCAGGATATGCACCCTATCCAAAAGATACGCTGGTGGGCTGACGGGGTGGGGTTGCCTTATCAGTAAGAAATGAAATTAAATCAACAGCAAGAAATAACATAGGGTCAGATGGTGCAGCATCTGCATATGTAAAATTGAGGAAGCACAATGTTAAAGCAACGACAGTTGGAGTCTTATGCAGGCCTCCAAACAGTAGTGAGGAGCTGGGCCATCAGATATATCAGGAGATAGAAAAGATGTGTAGGAAAAGCAAGGTTACAGTGATCATGGGCGATGTCAATATTCAGGGGGGAATGGGAAAATCAGATTGGTAGAAAAGAAATTCATGAAATGTCTACAAGATTTTCTTTGAGTAGCTTGTGGTGCAATCCACGAGGGAACAGGCAATACTGGATTTAGTGTTGTGCGAAGAGGCAGACTAGATAAAGCATCTTAAATTGAAGCAAGCCGTCAGAAGCAGCGATCATAGCATGGTTGAATTTATACTACAATTTGAGAGGCAGAAGATAGAATCAGAGGCAACAGTACTTCAGCTGAATAAAGGCAACTGCAGAGGCACAAGGGAGAAGTTGGGTAGAATTGACTGGGAGAGTAGCCTTGCAGAAAAGACAGTAGAACAGCAATGGCAGGAGGCTCTAAGAGTAATTTAGGAGACACAGCAGAGATACATTGCAAGGACAAAGAGGCATGGTACAGGGAGGATGAGGCAACCATGGCTGACCAGGGAAGTTAGGGATAGCATCAAAGCAAAGGAGAGAAGTATATAATGTGGTGATGGGCAGTGTGAAACCAAAGTATTGGGAAGCTTACAAAGACCAACAGAGGGCAACAAAAATGTGTCAGGATGGAGAAAATTAAAAAGGAGGTAAGCTAGCCACTTAGATATATAAAGTGCAAAAGAGAGGCAAAAGTAGATATTGGAAATGATGCCAGAGAGGTCGTGGTGGGGAACAAAGGAATGGCTGAGGAACTTTGCGTCAGTCTTCACAGTGGAAGACAGGATTACTTTCCCAAAAAAAATCAACAGAGTTAGGGGAAGAACGGAGTATGGTGGTCATTACCAAAGAGAATGGGTTAGAAAACTGAATAGCCAGAATGCAGATAAATAATCTGGAGCAGATGGACTACACCCAAGCCTTGTAAGGGAGATAGCTGAAGGTGTAGTGCAAGCGTTAGTTGTGATCTTTCAGGAATGACTAGAATCAGGAAAGGGCAAAGTGGACTGGAAAATCTCTAACGTGACACCCCGTTTAACAAGGGAGTAAGGCAGAAGACAGAAAATTACAGACTGATTAACCCAACCTCAGTTGTGGGTAAGATTCTAAAATCCATCATGAAGGATGCGATTTCTGAATACTTGGATATAGATGGTAAAATAGGGCAGAGTTAGCCTGGTTTCATCAAGGGGCGGTCATGCCTGACAAACATACTAGAATGTTTTGAGGAAGTACTGAGCAGATTAGGAGAGCCAATGGATAGTATCTACCTACACCTCAAGACGTCCTTTGACAAATTGCTAAACTGGAGGTTATAGAGAAAGGGGACCTATGGTGTCAGAGGCAACGTGCGAGCATCGATTGAAGCTAGCAGAGAGTAAGGGTAAAATGTGCCATCTCACGTTGGCACTCAGTGACAAGCATTGCCACAAGGCTCAGTGTTGGGAGCACTAAATTTCACCTTATACAGCTAACGATCTAGATGAAGGAACAGAGGGTACTTTGGCTCATTTTTAGTATTAGAATCAGAAGAGTGTGGAAACAGGCCTTTGGCAAAATAAGTCCTACACCAACCCTCCGAAGAGTAATCCAAGCAGACCAATTTTCTGCTGACTAATAACGTAATATCTGGGCAATTTAGCATACCCATTTCACCTAATCTGCACATGTATGGACTGCAGCAGGAAACCAGAACACCCGCAGGGAACCCACGCAGATATGGGGAGAATACTCAAACTCCAAACTAGCAAAAACCCGAAGTGGGAATCGAACCTGTGTCCCTGGCACTGTACTAACCAGTCAGCCACAGTGACACCGACAACCTGATGTTCAGACAGTACAAAGATATTGGAGAGGTGGTGAGCTTGCAGAAAATTGCTCCACCGATTCTCCTCAGCTTCCCAAAGTTCTGTACTTGAACCCCACCCTTCCTACCACAACAAGGATAGACCGCCATGGTCCTTAACTTCCACCCCACCAACCTCCAGATAAAATCATCATCCTCCAATATTTCTGCCACCTCCAGTCAGACCCTACCACCAGAGATATATTTCCCTCCCAACCCCTATCAGCATTCTGCAGAGACCATTCCCTCCAAAACTCCCTCATTAGGTCCACGCCCCATCCCCCCAAACAAGCCATCATCCATTCCCAGCACCTTGCCTTGCCATGCCAAGTTGTGTAAAGCATGCGCCGACACCTTCCCCCTCACCTCCATCAAATGTCCCAAAGGATCCTTCCACACCCCGTAGACATTGTACTTTCTCCATTGTTCCCTGTTTCCTGTACATTGAGGAGACAGGATGTCAAATTTTGGAACGTTTCAGGGAGCATCACTGGGACGCACACACACACACACACACACACACACACACACACACACACACACACACACACACACACGCACACACACAATGATCCTACCACCCTGAGGCCGAAAACTTCAACTCAACCTCCCAATCTGCCAAAGACATGTCAGTCTTGGGTCTGCTCCATTGCCAAAGCCAAGTCACCGAACACCTTGAGGAACAACATCTCATCTTCCACCCTGGGACCGTGCAACCACACGGTATCAATGCCAATTTCACCAGTTTCCTCATCTCACGTTCTCCACCTTATCTCACATCGAACACTCCAACTTCGCACTGTCCTTTTGAACTGTCCAATCTCTTCATCTTCCCTGTCCTTCACGGTCACCATCCACCTTCGTTGAACTACCGCCTTCCACGCTACCATCCCGCCAGCCTCACCCTCTCCTATTTATCTTTCAGCACACTTTCGCGCACCATCCTCAATCCTGACAAAGAGCTTATGCCTGAAATGTCGCACCTCCTGCTCCTCGGATGTTGCCTGACCGGCTGTGCTTTTCTAGCACCACACTTTTGGTGATCTCTTGCATCTGCAGTCCTCACCTTCGCCTGCAGAAGGATGTGGGCAGTTTGGGAGATTGGGGAAAGAACTGGTCAATAGAGTACAGTGTGCAAAAGTGTGTGGTCGTGCTCTTTGCCAGAGAGACAAGAGGCATGGACTAGTTTCAATATTAAGAGTAAAATCAGAAGTCTGAAGTGCAGAGACTTAGGACCTCTAGTCCAGGAGCCTCTCAAGGTAGACTTGCAGGTTGTCACTAGTAAGGAAAGCAAATACAATGATGCTATTCATTTCAAAAGGGTTTGAATATAAAAGCAGGGATATACTTCTTAGGCTGTATAAGGCTCTGGTCAGACTACATTTGGAGCACTGTGTGCAGTTTTGGGCCTCGTAACTCAGGAAGGACGCACTGAAACTGGAGGATGTTCAGAGAAGATTCATAGGAATGGTTTTCGAATGAAAAGCTTAACATATGTGTAACATTTGAGGGCTCTAGGACAGTATCTGATGGAGTTTAGAATTATCTGCGGCATCTAATTGAAACTTACCAAATACTGAATGACGTGGATAGAGAGGATGTTGGAAAGATGTTTCTATTGATAGGAGAGACTAGGACTCGAGATCCCAGCATAAAGGGAAGACCTTTTAGAACAGAGATCGGAGAAACTTCTTCAGCCAGAGAGTCGGGGATCTATGGAATTCACGGCCACAGAAGCTGTAGAGACCAGATCATTATGTATATTTAAGACTGAGCTCGCTAGGTTCTTGATTGTCAAGGAGACCAAGGGTTATGGGGAGAAAGCGTGAGAGTGATGTTGAGAAGCTTAACAGATATGATCAAATGGTGGAGCAGACTCAATGGGCAGAAAGGCCACATTTCTGCTCCTATGTCTTCTAGTCTTATGGTTAATGTTGGCTGTTCTCATCCCTTCCTATAGCTGCATCATGATTCTGACCTAATGATTTATAAAGAGGCACATTCCAATACTGATAACTGGCAATCTCATTATCTCTCCCTCCAGTCGCAGCAGCCATTTCCTCCGATTCTCTCTGATTTCTGTCTCCTCCCCAACGTCATAATCACACAGTAATTGAACTCTAATAAATGATACTTCATCAGAGTTCACTGACATCAATAACATCAACAGCATGTCCCTTACTTGCCCCTTCTCATCCTCAAATAACAAACTGAATTGTATTTGTCATGTACAATTCTCTGTTAAAATATTCATGCAGTTTGCCTGTTATAATCCATGTTTTCTTAAGCACATTTTCCCCATCAGATTTTGGACTATAAAAGTTAATTCATCAATATAATCACTGATCAATAATTTCAGGCGATAATTTCCATTGATAAATGGAGAAACTCCTTTATGTTCCAACAATTCTCATATCCAAGGCAGATTGAATGATTACACACAAACAATCTGCCATCTCCAACATCCCTTCCCTCAGTCACTCCAACATATCCCATGCGGATTGTGAAAATTTTAAACGTTATTTTGAATTTTAATAAAATTAATATTGAATTGAAAGGGTTTAACTGAGCTAATTGTTCACCGACTGTGATAATTGTCAATCTCTGTGGATTCTAATTATCCCAGTGGAGGGTTTCCATCGTTAAATGATAAATGGGCTCTGTCAATGTTTTATCCCATAGTGTGAGAGGGAATATCACCGACAGCACTAACAGGGATCAGCAGCTCTAAAGGGAAGGGAGGAGAGATTAGAATCTGAGAACATTACACTCGAATGTTCCAACAATGGATCAGAATCTGTGAACATGAGACTGGAATGTCCCAACAATGGACAGGAGTTTATCGTTGGGTCTATACTATCTTTCTGAGCCTTGGATATCATTAGCATGGCGGATCCAGGAAATCCGTTGGATTATTCAAGGTGGTTACTATCCCATCCTTACTATAGTTGGTGTTCCTAGTAAGTCATTCTCTTTGACTGTTAAACTGGGTTGAACTGAATTTCTGCTCATGATTTGTAAATATTAGGAAATGGCAATCAATGTCTTCACTTCCAATCAAAAATTCCTTTCCTTATAAAATATATAAAGCAAATTACTATTTACAAATTACTAACTGATATGTGAGAAGGAACTCAAACTGCATAATCCTTTCTGTCCTGCACAAATTACATTTCCATATCTTCCCTACGCACCAATCCTGTCCAATACCACCATACCATTATGATATCCCAGTCGTCTCCTCAGCCTTAGTGCAATTCCTGAATGAACCATCGTTTGTGTTTTTGTTAAATCCGATACAGCTGTTTCTTCAAGTCTCTTCAAACCACGTGTCCACTACAAAATAATTGCATTTGAGATGTTTAACTTGTTCTCTGCACAGAATAAGTCAGATGTAAGACAGCGTATAGTACTCAAGTCAATGATGCTTAACCTACTGCCATCGAATAATAATCCATTGATACCTCATGAAAGAAATTGATACAATTAAAATGAACCCATTATCATTTGTGAGAAAAAGCCCATCTGCTTGCCTCATGTCCTTATGAGAAGACAATGGGTCGTCCTTGCCTGGACAGGTCTCTGTGTGACTGCAATCCCACAGCAATGTAGTTTACTCTTTACTGTCCTGTGGAACAGCTGAACCAGCCACCCAGTTTCAGATCGGTATAACATGCTGGTCTGACCAGGGCTGCACACATCCCGTGAGGGAACAACAAAGGAAAGATAGCTCCTTCCTCTGCTTGTTTACCATATTCCAACAGCTCATTTCCATTGGGGTATGTGACCATTCCTTGTTTTAGGTGTATTCTATATCTTTGAAGTTCTCCACAAGAGTGATGTCCATTTCCATCTCTGGTGTTGGCTTTATTGATGTTGATGTACAGACGTAAGGAACTTGTAAATTTCACGTCAGTCTCAGGGCATAGAGAAGGAATGGCTTTTTCACACCACAGGAAAGAAACAGAGACGGCAAAGTGAGGGAAGGGAATTATTATGATCATCCCTGAGAGTGTTGTTGAGGCAGTATTTAGGGTATTGTGGGCAGATTTTCTCTCCTTTATGAGGAATGATCTCCTCGTCACAGAGAGAGTGTGAAAGAGTGTCAACAGACTAATCACAGGGATCATTGTACCATGAGGAGTGAGTGAAGATTAATCTGTAGCTCTGTGACACAATAAGAGGTAATTGCATTGAAACTTGAGGGGAATGGGCAATCACTCATTATGTTCTAAACAGACACTAAGAACGTGATAAATTCCATTGTTTGTATTTTTTTACGCGGGTTATAAGTCTCGATAGTTTAAGTGCCTCTGAGAACGTTTCTCCTACTTCAGCCCTACTCTCCATGTCGATTGACAGAGACAGGTTCAGGGTTTGCATACAGTCTCCGACATTAATATAGTGCATTCGGTATGTGTGATTCTGCACAGAACGTCATGTTATCCACAATCCCGACAGCAGCCAAAATATCTTTACTCTAAAACAGTTAACTATTCCCAACAGCTTCTGTCCTGGATGGAGAACATGGGTCTGTCTTCTCGGAGGGGGAAGATGTCTCCTTGAGACCTCGCATAAGATATGTGGCTTCTCTCCTCACCGCCAGGAAACTATGTTAAAATGGCACACGTTCCACATGCAATGGGGCTACGAGGAACATCATGGAGCCATCGCTGAGTGCAGTCTCTGCTCCTTTTGTTTGTCACGTTGGAGCATCAATGACATCCTCCTTTTTCTCCATAAACCCTGGAGGAGATGAATGTTCTCGTCCAGGTCGCATGGAACACGCTCAAGGGTCTGATTGGACTTTTCACGTTCCTGTTTAGCAGTTAGATGCACTGACGAGACTGCTTCTTTTCTTGTGGAACAGGCAGAAGGGTTGAATAGTTTGTCCCTCTTCTTGTTCATTCGTTTCGATGGTCTGAATTACTTCCTCATATCCGGGTGCAACCACATTGAGATGCTGAATGAGCTCCTCTTTTAACTGTGGAAATGTGCAGTATCTGGCCGTGCTATATCATGAATGTTACCGACACTTTAACAGCACAAGCCTGAATGTTGTCCGGGTCTTGCTGCATATGGACGCAGACTGGTTCAGGAGCTGACAGTGTACAAAATGTCCTGAATATTTTCTGATCTTCAGTGACCATCACAACTTCTAATCTTATGGTGGTGGAAAGGATTGATGCAGCAGCTGGAGCTGTTTGTGTTAAGGAAGCTCCCCTGAGGATGGCTTGAAGTGTTGTCCTGGAACTGAAAGGATTGATGTCCACAAACCACGCATATCTTCTGTTGTGCTATTGATGACCCCAACCAGAAGAGATATTGTGGCTGATGCCCACGAAATTTAATTTAGTCAGCGTTCCTTGATACCATACTGAGTCAACTCCGGCCTTCATATCAGGGTCTGCCACTCTCAGCTGGGCTCCTGTGTTCACCTCTTTTGAACTCATCAATAGGTTATTGTGTCTGTGTGGGGAGTGTTTTCTTCTCACAGAGGGTAATGCATGTCAGGAACCATCTGGATGAGAGAGTTCGGGGATCTAGATCACTGAACGTAGTTACAGTGGAGCTAGATTGGTTTTTGCCCACTATCATTTTGTTGAAGGGTGTGAAGAATTGGGAATTGAATGGAACTGCTACCAACAGTGGATCAGCCATCATGGTCTACAATGGCACAGCAGGATTGACTGGCCGACCTACGTCATCCTGTTCCTTATGTTCTGATATCTTGTATCTGGAAAGTTAATGGTTGTAATTTTCCTGAATGTTGCAGTCAGAGAGCGCAAATAATTTTGTGTATCATCTCTGAGTGATGTCTGTGGGCTGTTTTCAATCTGGGCTGTAATCTGGGTCCACTACATGACCAACAAATGAACCGCAGATTGCAGAGCGGAAACACTCTGTAAAGAGACCAGAGGCGTCTTTCAAACCCAGCTTGTATTACCCAATAGCATTTTCCAATCCACACCATACTGTATGTGTCAGTCTGGAGGAACTGAATGATATCCTGTGTTACTGTGAACCAGGTATTTCGTGCAAGTGGCCTCCATCTGCTCCTGTGCAGGGCTGAATAGAACATTGGAACATTTGAGTGAGGAGCAGGAGTGAGTCATTAACCACTTTGCCACTGCTGTACCAGGTACTAAGTTCGTAGCTGATCTGGTTGTGGTCTTAAAAGCACTTTTCTGGATGGACCATTTCCATTCATTCATTTCTCTGTTCAATACAAACACCTAGACATCACATATTTCTGGGAAAGGGAATTCCCACTTTTACAGCTCTTTCAGAATTTCTCATTCGTGTTCCAACCAATGTTACAGGGTCACTGATTCCTTTTGCAGTCACACTCCTCCACTGGTTACAAGAAATTTCAAAGTTTAGTGATAAGGCCAATGATATAAGTGTCAGCCTGGCTCACCTTCTAGAGAAATGTGACAAACACACAAACGTGCCGCTGCATGCACACATGAACACACACATTTTAAGACAAAACAAAAAAAAGAAAGCTTTCTCGAGTTCTTTAATAGCTGAACTCTTAACAAATGGAAAGATGACAGAATGTCCCAAACGTTATTCGGTCCTCTGAAGTTCTTCCACTCACACAAGCTGCTTGTAATGGGCTATCTCCCCGGAACAGTTGGATTTGGTTCAATTCACTTTACGTCAGACAGTGGAAAGATGCCAAAGAATCTTTCATCAGGAAACCTACACGATTGGTAAAGATGACGCAGGATTTTTTTTCTCTTGTCAGGTGGAAGAAAATGAGAGAGGGAGGCACGAGGCTGCTGCTTCTGTGGCAGGTAACATTTTTATCCCTCCCTGTGTTAAACTATGCAATAATGCTAACTGAACACCAAAAAGGACCACGTGTGATTTCCTTGAAAATTCTCTGCAATGGATGATAAGATCCTATATACAAGTGCATCATTACTGCTGTTGTACACAGTGCCTTTTCTGAGCAAAAGAAAAACAAAATCCCAGCTGCATAATTTCATGGCATGTTTACATGTGTCTGCATAATTTTAAGGAATCGGTTGATGTCTTCATTATATCTGCGTTAAAAATCAATGTTACGACAGTGTGTGAAGCCCTTCTGCTAATTTAAACCAGACACACAGAAAAAAAAATCACCTCGCCTTATAGTCTGTAAAAGTGTGAGTGACAAAGAACGACCAAATCCCACTATCTATCGAAAGAAATAATAGTTTATTTTTTAACTCCAAGAAAAAAAAAGAGAACATTAATCAACAACTTTCCACACTGTACTCATCCTGGTCTGATCAGTTTATCTACTTCCCACTCTATAGCAATGTACTGATCCAATAAAACCACCCGATTAAGATTTACAAAAAAAAAATTGAACTTCGAAACCCCTAGTGAGTTATGTCGATTTTCCTGTGAATCTTCATCTGTCGGTTTTCCCTGGTCTTTTCTTCGGTCTTCAACTGCACAGATTTCATGGAAACAGGTACCTTTCAAAGAGCGATTCTGCAGGCAGTCTGCATTTATTAGTGCTTTTTGCCGCCCTGGCTAACTGTTCAAAATGCCCGATTTTATACCACAAAACACCAGAATGTCTCATTGGTTTTATAGCATTAAAATTCAAATTCGTTTGGATTTTGGTTTCTTGGGCGTAAGTTAAACTGATCGGCCTAAATCGAATTTGTTGCATATCATAGCACTCAGCTCAACTGTTTCTTTCAGTCAAATGTTACTTTTTTAAAAAAAAATCAGCACGCTCTGTGTTTGTTAAGTCCTTGCCAACTTTTACTCTCTTTAAAAGGTGCAGTACCCGCCTAAGCATTTTTATCAATCAACACATTTTATTCTTAACACTTATTCTGTAGTTTCAAACACCCACACAAGATAAAATATGTATCCAGCTAATTTTTTCACAAAATTGTGTATGGTTCAAAAATATTTCGCATCCAATACCTAAACTGGTAATGCTTCTTATCAAAATGCCTCCCAGGAACGTGTGTACAGGGAGAAGGAGAGGCATGTTTCGGGCACATTCCTGATGAAGGGCTTATGCCCGAAACATTGACTTTCCTGCTCCTCGGATGCTGCCTGACCTGCTGTGCGTTTCCAGTGTGATGCGTTTCGACTCTGACCACCAGCATCTGCAGTCTCGCTGTCCAGATGCAGTAAAACATTGCTATGATTAAACCCGATACCCTTTCCCAGAAACAACATCATTTCATACCACTTGCTACATCTGCAGACTAACTTAATGGATCAGAGCAGAAGTTGGCCATTCGGCTGCACCATTGAGAATGCTCATGGCTGATCTGAATGTTCTGTCCATCTTCTGGTCTGTTCCCAATAAACATTGACCCTCCTGTCCAGGAAAGATCATTCGAGGTCAGCCTTGAATAGCTTAAAAAACCACGTCTTTACTGCTCCCTGAGGAAAAGGGCACCACAGATAGCATAACACGAAAGGGAAGGGAACGTCCTTATTCCATTGCAGGACCCATTACTTTAAAACTGTTTTAAACTAATATCAAATTGCCACCTTTTTTGAAACATAAAGACAGAATAATTAGGAATAGACATAGACTATACAGCTCTCTAAACCTGTCCAACATTACCACTGACTCTTTCCAATCAAATATGTATTAAACTCATTCTCCGCTCCTGTCCCAGGAAGAGAATACCAGATAGCATAACACCACACGTGCATTACAAAAAGGAGCAGAATTCGGCAATTCGGCCCATCGAAGTTGAATGTCATTTAATATTGGCTTAGAGGGTTCTGAACATCATTCTCGTGACTTCTCTCGGGAACCCTTGGTACCCTTATTCATCAAAAACCTATCTATCTCTGGCTTACAGACACAAGTGCCTGCGTTTCTGTGTATCTGCATGCGTGCGTGTGTGTTTGTTCATGTGTTTGTGTGTCTGTGTATTTGTGTGTATACATTTGTTCTTCCGTGTATTAGCCTCTGCATTTTATCTGTTTAAATCTGTTTGTGTGTGACTGTGTATGTCTCTGTATGCCTCTACATGTGTGCGGGTCCATTTCGTTGCATGTGCTGTGAGTGTTAGTATATTGTGGTGTTTACATATGTCTCTCAGTATTTCTGTGTCTGCATCTCTCTGCAATGAGATATTTTTTGTTTTGGGAGGGAAAGAAATAGCGGAAAACACAGAGCGGTTAAAGTGAGAATTGCCCTCCATAAAACATTGCTTCTTACTCAGTTGGTAGGAGGTGGAGATTACAGAATCTCCACACGATTCACTCAGTGCTCTCCAGCTCGTGCAAGGGTCCTTCCAACATGGCGCGAGAGGGGAGGGGGGGGAAAGCGAAGGATATCGGACACTCCACCACCCGGCTTGGCCCTTTCTGTCTTGTTCCAGGCTGTTTATCCTGGAATGGGAGAAAGGGAAGTGGGGATTGAGCTGTTCGTACTGTTGTAGGTGGTGGTGGGGGGAGTGGGAGGGTGGGGAGGGTTGCTGAATGGTGAGGTGTCTGGAGGGAGTCAATCCACAGTGCAGAATCCATAAGGTGTTATTGGTGTGGGTGTATTGCATGGGCGACAGACAAAATGATGGAAGGAAGGTGCTGAATTCAACAGTGAGATTGGAAGTACATGAACTTTATTTGGAGATAGAGCGTAAGCCTTGTTCAAGGGTAGGTGCAATAACAGATATACAGTGAGTGTGAGGGAACAGAGAGAATACAGTTATGCTTATCCTGGTAGAACGAGGATACAGAACGTCCTGGACATTTCTTCAGATTATCTCAGCGTCGAGGTGAGCCTCAATGAACGTCTTCTCTAAGTCTGTCACTAGTAATGTCACCAACCCTGTCCCTCCGATCCCACAGAATCGGTTTGGGAGGATCTTAGCAATAAGAAACAAGCATTGGTGTGTTCTACCGTGCAGATTTTGTATATCTTATGCTGTGGAAAATTGGTATTGTTGGTGCTGCAGTAATACTGAATTATCTCACGTTACATCTGAACTGCATAAACTAAGTGACTGCTAATGCTGTGAAAAATAAATTACAGAAGTGTGTATCAGACAGCTGGAAGAGTGTGTTGTAATCCAAACTAGAGACAAGGTTAGTTTGGATTTGGTGATTTGTGCTCAGAAGGACTAATTAATAATCTTGTTCTCAGGAAATGTGAAATTAATATGTTGCATTTTACACGGCATCTGCATATAATATCGAATGTTGAACATGATTGTCAAACATCAGGGAAGCCTGCAGGGTGGAGGGTCAAGTTCGCTCCAGTGAATTGGGAAAGTACAATATGACATTCAGTGGGAGACAAGCACTGGTTGTGAGAGTCATAGAGTCCTATAGCACAGAGGCAGACCCTTTCGTCCAAACTGGCCCATTCCGACCAAAATGCACATTCAGACTAACCCCATCTCCCTGCCATTGTCCCGTAACCTTCTCATCCTTTCCTATACATTAAACTCTATGGAATAGCTCCACAGTAAGCTGGAATTCAAACCAAAACTTTTGGTTGAGACTTTGACACACCATGAAGCACAGTAAAAACGAGGCACTTTGTTCACTTGTGAATTTGCTGTTATTTCAGTAGGTTGGATTTCACATAAAATCTCCTCCCACACCAGTGCAGGTGAACAGCCTCTCCCCACAGTGAGATGGCGCATGCACAGAGAGTCCAATTCACCACTTTAATCCAGGCCCACTTTGGGAGCAAATGAAGTTTCTCATCAGTGTCAACATATTGATGGGTCAACAGATTCTCAGAGATTTTAAGCCGCTTCCCACGTTCAGGGCATTTAAAAGACATTTCCGCTATGTGGACTTGCTGTTGTTATAACAACGTAGTGGATCAAGTGAATTCTGTCCCACACTCGAAACAGACGAATGGCCTTTCCCTCTTCTGACTGTATTTATGTTCTGACTAGGCAGATGATCTGGTGAAGTCCTGCCCACACGTACAACACGTGTACAGTTTCTCCACACTGTGAATGATGCTTTTCCCTTTCATGTTCAAAAGCGAATCATATTCAGGCAACAATCAACTGGACAACACCATCAGATACTGAAGTGATATTTGCTTTTTGGCCTTCGCACTGTAAATCTTCATCTTCTAATGCCCGGTAAAATCATTGATAAAGGAAAAACAGAAGCAACTGAAAGTCCAGAAAGGAAAGATAATAAGATTAAAGAGCAGAAGCCGTCAATTAAACCTGTGCAGCCTGCTCTCACCATTCAGTGTGATTGCAACTGATCTGATAATCCTCAGATTCAAGTTCCTGCAATAGCACCTAACCTTTGAATACCTTGCTGATTAAAATCTGTTTCTCACAGTCTTAGAACATAGAAGATAGAACATAGAACAATACAGCACAGAACAGGCCCTTCGGCCCGCAATGTTGTGCCGAACATTTGTCCGAGCTTAAGCACCCATCCATATACCTATCCAATTGCCGCTTAAAGGTCACCAATGATTCTGACTCTGCCACTCCCACAGGCAGCGCATTCCATGTCCCCACCACTCTCTGGGTAAAGAACCTACCCCTGACATTCCCGCCATACATTCCACCTTTAACCTTAAATTTATGTCCCCTTGTAACACTCTGTTGTACCCGGCGGAAAAGTCTCTGACTGTCTATTCTATCTATTCCCCTGATCATCTTATAAACCTCTATCAGGTCACCCATCATCCATCGCCTTTCCAATGAGAAAAGGTCTAGCACTCTCAACCTATCCTCGTACGACCTATTCTCCATTCCAGGCAACATCCTGGTAAATATCCTCTGCACCCTGTCCAAAGCTTCCACATGTTTCCTAAAGTAAGGCGACCAGAACTGCACACAATACTCCAAATGTGGCCTTACCAAGGTCCTGTACAGCTGCAACATCACCTCACGACTTTTGAACTCAATCCCTCTGCTAATCAACGCAAATACACCATAGGCCTTCTTACAAGCTCTATCCACCTGAGTGGCAACTTTCAAAGAGCGATGAACATAGACCCCAAGATCCCTCTGCTCCTCCACATTACTAAGAACCTAACCGTTAACCCTTTATCCCGCATTCTTATTTGTCCTTCAAAAATAGACAACCTCACACTTGATAGGGTTGTACTCCATCTGCCACTCCTCAGCCCAGCTCTGCATCATATCTAAGTCCCTTTGCAGCCGACAACCGCCCTCCTCACTGTTCACAACTCCACCAATCTTCGTATGCCTGCAAATTTACTGACCCACCCTTCGACTCCCTCTTCCACGGAATTAATAAAAATTACAAACAGCAGAGGACCCAGAACTGATCCCTGAGGAACTCCACTTGTAATTGGGATCCAGGCGGAATATTTACCATCTACCACCACTCTTTGAATTCGAGCGGTCAGCCAGTTCTCTATCAAACTGGCCAAATTTCCCACTATCCCAAGCCTCCTGACTTTCCGCATAAGCCTACAATGGGGAACCATATCAAATGCCTTACTAAAATCCATGTACACGACATCCACTGCTCTACCCTCATCCACATGATTGGTCACCTCCTCAAAGAATTCAATAAGACTCGTAAAGCAAGACCTACCCCTCACAAATCCGTGCTACCTGTCCCTAATCGAGCAGTGTCTTTCCAGATACTCATAAATCCTATCCCTCAGTACCCTTTCCATTACTTTGCCTACCACAGAAGTAAGACTAACTGGCCTGTAATTCCCGGGGTTATCCCTATTCCCTTTTTTGAACAGGGCCACACCATTCGCCACTCTCCAGTACCTGGTACCACCTCCATTGACAGTGAAGACGAAAAGATAATTGCCAACGGCTCTGCAATTTCCTCTCTTGCCTCCCACATAATCCTAGAATATATCCTGTCAGGCCCGGGGGACTTGTCTGTCCTCAAGTTTTTCAAAATGCCCAACACATCTTCCTTCCTGACAAGTATCTCCTCTAGCTTACTAGTCCATTTCACACTCTCCTCTTCAACAATATGGTCACTCTCATTTGTAAATACTGAAGAAAAGTATTCATTTAAGACCTCTCCTATCTCTTCCGACTCAATATACAGTCTCCCACTACTGTCCTTGATCGGACCTCCCCTTGTTCTCATCATTCTCATGTTTCTCCCAGACGCATAAAAGGCCTTGGGGTTATCCTTGATCGTACCCGCCAAAGATTTTTCATGCCCTCTCTTAGCTCTCCTAATCCCTTTTTTCAGCTCCCTCCTGGCTATCCTGTATCCCTCCAATGCTCTTTCTGAACCTTGTTTCCTCAACCTTATCTAAGCCTCCTTCTTCCTCTTTGCTAGATATTCAACCTCCCTCGTCAACCAAGGTTCCCTCACATGGCCATCTCTTTCCTGCCTGACAGGTACATACATATCAAGGACACGTCGTATCTGTTCCTTGAAAAAGTTCCACATTTCAATGACATCCTTCAAAGACATCCGATGCTCCCAACTTATACTCCTCAGACCTTATCTTGCAGCATCGTATTTACCCTTCCCCCAATTGAAAAACCTACCCTGTTGCATGCACCTATCTCTCTCCATAACGAATGTGAAGGTCACAGAATTGTAGTCACCATCACCAAAATGCTCACCCGCTAACAAGGCCATCACTTGTCCCGGTTCGTTACCGAGTACCAAATCCAATATGGCCTCCCCTCTGGTCGGATAATGTACATACTGAGTTAGAAAAGCTTCCTGGATGCACTGCACAAACACCGCCCGGTCCAATCTACTTGATCCAAAGAGCTTCCAACCAATATTTGGGAAGTTGAAACCGCCCATGACTATTACCCTGTGGCTTCTGTACTTTTCCAAAATCTGTTTCCCAATCTGTTCCTCCACATCTCTGCTGCTATTGGCGGGCCTATAGTAAACACCCAACAAGGTGACTGCTCCTTTCCTATTTCTGACTTCAGCCCATACTACCTCCAAAGGCAGATCCCCCTCGAACTGCCTTTCTGCAGCCATAATATCATTTGTAATCAGCAACGCCACACCCCTTCCTTTTTTACCAACCTCCCTAATCTCAGTGTAATCTTGGATACACAGCTGCCAATTTCTAGGGCGACCTGCAGTAAATACTTTCACATATTCAGTCGGCTCGAAGAGAAAGAAATTCCTCCACATCGTTCTTAAATAGGTTATTGCTTGCTCTGAGATTATGTTCTCTGGTCTTCGATTCTCAGACAAGACGATTCATTCTCTCCTAAATTATCCTATCATGTCCCTCATAATCTAATGTATCTCAGCAAAGTCTTGTTACATTATTCTACACTCCAATGAGTATAAGGGCAATATTCTCAGTTTCATCTCCCGAGAATATCCTCCCATATCCAGGATGATTTGTATTAAATTTCCCTGAACTGCTATTCCTAAAATAGGGGGTCTAAATTTGTTCACATTAATCCAGCTCTGATCAGATTAATGCCATGTGTATTTTGAAAAAAATAAACATATGTCCCCATTCCGTTTAAATAAAGTGAAACAAAATTATTTAACTTCCCGATGACCTGCTGAAACTGGATGCTAACTTTTCATATTTCATGTACAAGGAAGCGAAGTGCTCTGTATGCTGATGCTTTGTGTTGTGTATTTCCCCACTTAATATTTATATCTACCAAAACGCATAAACCTCTTTTTTTGCATATTTTATGCTGCTACGTTTTTGTCCACTTGTTTATCCTAATTCTGTCCGTCCACAATGTTGCTGTGCCGCCCGCATTACTTGCATCCATATCTATTTTGTGTCATCTCCAAACTGAGCAACAGTACATTAACTTATGTTGTACAGGTGATTAGTACATGTTGTCAACAGCTGTGGCACCAATATTGTTGGCTCCGGGAATCTGAAAGTTACAATTTACTATCATGAAAATGCCCTCATTACCCCGCCTCTCCATTCATTCCCCAATCCTCGACTAATACATACCCCCAACTGTGTTGGTTCATGCTTCTATGCTTGTGAAGTGCTATCATATAAAACACCGTTCTGAGTAATTTTAGAAATTCAGATATATTGCATTTACTGCATTCCCCTTTATGTATTTTGCTTGTGACGATCTGAAAATAATTGTAAACGTGTTAGGTCTGATTTCATCTGCACAAAGCCATGCAGAATCCATTTTTTTCTGTAATGCATTTCTAATGCTCTGTTATTCCAACTTTAATCACAGACTAACATTTTCCCAGTGGCAGATATGCTGTCAACCTGAGCTGAATTTGGACAAATACATGGCTAGCAAAGAATTAGTCTGATATGGTCCGAGTGCAGAGAAATGCGATTAATGTGGACCGGCATTATGATCAGTCTGTACCAGTGTGCACCAAACGACCTGTTTCTGTGCTGAGGGATGCTACAACTCTCCATGGTGGTACAGTCGACAGAGAAGAAGGTTATCTGAGGTTATAGAAGATTAAAAGAGACATTGATCATTCGGGTATATGATTACATGAATTGTAAAGAGAAATTATCTTGAACAAATGTAACGTATGGAGTTTGAGTCATAAAGGCATATAGTACTTGCACAATTACAATTACTGCTTTGAATAGTACTGCGCAATAGACACGTGAACATGTCACGTTTGGACTTTGTAAGTCGTGTCACATATCGTCAGCTTCGTTAAAATGCTGTTAGAACGCTTTCATGCGTTGCCCAGTGTTGAAGTTGGGACGTTATCCTGAGGTTGTGCAGAATTTTGCCGAGGCATCTTCTGTAGTATTGTGTCTATGTTCTGGTTTCCAAGTCAGACAAAGAAGAATATTAAGCTGGACAAAGTTAAGAAGAGATTTACCAGGATGTTGCTAGGAATGAAGGGATTGAGCTGTAAGGGGAGGCTGGATAGGCTGGGACTTCTTTCAAAGGTGCATAGGAGGTTGACGTTTACCGTATAAGTGTGTTTTTTTTAATCCTGAGGGGTACAGATTAGCTCAACTGCAACGGTGCTTTCCTTCTTTGGGGTATTTCAGGACTAGTGGGTGTATTTTTAAGGTGTGAGGACAAAAGTGGAAAAAAAGACATGAAGTTCACCTTGTTTTATTTGACACGGTATGCTTCCTGTGCAAAGTTCTAGAGGAAGTAGGAATGTGGATCAAGTTACAACATTTAAAAGACACTTAGATAAGTGCATGAATAGGACATGTTAAGAGAGATATGGGCCCAGTACACGTCGTTGGTACTACGTTAGTTTTGGTAAATGTTAGTATGGACTGTTTGGAACAGCGATCTGTTTCAATGATGTCTGAGTCAATGACTCAATTTATTTGAAATTTACAGAGTGCTGAGAGGCCTGTGCAGAGCCAATGTGGCAAAGATGTTTCACCCACTATGACACACTAGAACCCGAGGGCACAGAGACAAAGTGAAGAGATAACAATTTGGAAATGAGACGTGGAGGAATATCTTCAGTCAGAGAGTGGTGATTCTTTGGAGATAGTTGCTGTAGAGGGCTGCGGGCCCCAATTCAATGAGCAAATGTGTGGCACGGTGGTTCATTGGTTCACACGGCTGCCTCATAGCACCCGGGTCCCAGGTCCGATTCCAGCCTCGGGCGACTGTCTGTGTGGAGTTTACACGTTCTCCCTGTGTCTGTATGTGTTTCCTCCGTGTACTCCGGTACCGCCCACAATCTAAAAGCTATGCACATCACGTGAATGGGCCATGCTAAATTGTCCATAGTGTTAGGTGCATTAGGCAGGGGTAAACATAGGGTTGGGATGGGTTGAACTTCGGAGGATTGTAGTGAACATGTTGGTCCGAAGGGCCTGTTTTCATCCTGCAGGGAATCTAATCTAATGACTTCAATTCAGATGAAAATAGTTCAGGATGTTTTCCCACGACCCAATGCCCTCTGCGCCATGTCAACAGAAGTTTCACCGAGCGAGTTTGGAGCTCCCAGCCTCGGCGTTTCACGCGCCTCTCTTCCTTCACAGTAGGACTGCATGCTCATGGAGTTTGTCACTGACAGGCAAAGTAGATATCCACTCGTTCATTCCACTCTCAATTTCCAATCGGATCTTCGCCACTGCGTATTCATTTTCACTGAGTCCAGACCTGGGAACCGGTGTGATGTGAGTGTGCAATAATAGTTTCTTCCTTGTTACGATGTGAAACTTCATGTTTATTGAAACCGATATTTAAACAATATTAGTGAACTCTCGCCTGTACATGTAATCTTTTATTGAAATCTATCGAATTCAGTCTTCAACATTCACAATGATGGAATCTCCACAGCCACTGGGAACATCCAAGGTGACGATTCAATCCAGTCTCAGTGGGCTTTCCTGTTGTGCATGTGATGCAGTTCCTCGACTATCTCTGCCATTGCATTCAAGGCTTTTTGTATTGTGCTTATTCATGTAATCGAATAGTGGTTCGTCCTCTGCGTTGTGGTCACGTAACCTCCATTCAAATCCAAGTATCTGTAATGAGCATTTGTTCCATGTTACTCCACATAACCTGTGCAAAACAAACGCCGAAAGGACACAATCAATTTTAAGATGAAAATGCTCACTCAGGTGTTGGTTTTAATGCTTCAAGCCGCCACTCTCAGTATCCAATCTCGGAGATTTTTCTCCCTTTAACAATCACTATTCCCCCTTTGTATCCCTTCTCCCATGTGACTGGGGCATTGGAAAAATTAACATTCACTTTCACATTGACACCGTTAAGTCTGTGCTGCAGCTGTCAATATCACCATCAGGACCATTAAGCCACTTAATGCTATCAGACAATGTGGTTGGGTTTTGAATCCTCACGTATAGTGTTTTATTTGCATGGACGAGAGATCTTTGGAGCATTGGGTTCATGAAAATGGCACAGCACAGTCTCGAGGGAATGACTTTATTGGAAAAGACCAATGTCTGGTCTCCCCACATTTATTTCAAGTCATCATTTATCTCTCGCTAGATAATTGTGTATAATTTTACAATTCACATTGTAGCAGTGATATGACAACTGTGGAAACGATGCCGAAGTGATTTACCAATATATTATCTGGATTGAAGAACTTCAACTATGAAAGAGTTTAGACAGACATGCGTTGTTTTTCTGAAAGCAGGGGAAATTGAGATGAGACAGTATTGAGTTGTACGAAATGATGAGCAGTATGGATTATGTACAGTTAACGAAACATTTGAAGGAGGGATCAATCACCAAGGAGCCATAGATTTAAGATAAGGGAAAAATGGTTTGGGTAGCTGCACATAAAAAACGTTATCAGACAACGATTGGTTGGAATCTGGAACTCACTGTCTCTAAGTGTTCGAACGGCAGAAATGCTCAGAAAATTCAGAGATATTCAGGTGTAAATTTGTAATGTTAAAAGCGCACAACGTCAAACGATGAGAAATTGGATGAGGATAATCAAGCAGTTATTTTGTGAAGAGCACACACAAGTAGCTTGCAAGAGCAGTTCGCTCTGACGTCCACTGGAGTATGGCGTTTCGTATCTTCAGCTGTCATGTGGGATGCAAGGGTTCATTTTCCCGCTGGGGCGACCCTGACTGTTTCAGGGTTTCAAGGTTTGTGTAAAGATTTGTAGTTCCAGTGAAGTTTGCAGATGGTGTGGGGATGTTCGTTAGTGTTGGGAAGTTGGTTTGCAGCAGTTTGCTGCCCTTTCTCGGTGACATCCTCAAGGCTGATGAGACTCTTATGAAGCTCTGCTGTACTGTAGCGTTTCGAATTGGTGTGATTTCCTTCCCACGACTTTCAGTTGCTGCTTCTTGTCGTTCATTCCAGGTCCCAGTATGTTACGTCCATGTCAACATGTTCTTTGATGGAGTCATTGGATGAGTCTCGTCATTCTATAAAATCTCTGGCTGCCCACTACTGTCCAAGTATAGTTGTGTTGTTCTGGTCGAATTTGTTGACCTCGTCATGTCTGTGCATTGCCACTCTGAACAACTGATTGTGGTGTTTCCTGGATCCTCCAGAAATCCTTTGCAACAATAGATATTCCTGCAAATTCCTTGCAGACAAACAACGTTAGGAGGGCACCCAACACATCAAGCAAAAATGTCTCAGAACGGACAGTCTTTGACGACTCGGATCTATGACAGAATATAAACCGAAAGCCACATTTAGACAACAACTCACCAGAGCAATGGACCCAATACCATCATGTACAATACAGATATGGTCAAACAATGTTGCACATAGTGAGAGCAGGGAACATTATACAGGACAGACAATTCACGACACGCATTCATGAAGATCTACTTGACACTAAACACCACTGCCAGGTGTCCTCAATAGGTTGACTCATTACACTGAGTGTTGCTGTTTCTGCGGCTGGAAGCTTGGATTGTATGACAGTCTGCAGCAATGAGACAGTGTTGCTGGAAAAGTACAGCAGGTTAGGCAGCATCCAAGAAGCAGGAGAACGGACGTTTCTGGCATGAGCAAGTCATCAGACACATGCCCAAAACATCGATTCTCCTGCTCCTCAGATATTGCCTGACCTGTTGTGTTTTCCAGCACCGCACTCTGGACTCTGGTGTCCAGTATCTAAAGTCCTCTTTTTCTCCTCCGTTTGCAGCAGTTGTTGGTTCCTTGAGTGAGGGATCAATTGATATAACCAATGTAAACTTCAATTGCTGATTGAGAAATATAACCAAGTCCGTCGCTCAAAAGCGTGTTTCTGTTGTTTCTCAGGTGCCGTTCCTGGCACGGCCTCTGGCACAGCCTCTGATCACACAGTTGCCAGTACTCTGGGGAGTGGCTGCAGTTAGCTGCCTTCACATCCTAGATGCAATTGATGCGCTTTGGTTCGTTCTTGATTTGTGCAACAGTAGCACAGTGATGAATCAATTGATATTGCAAGAAGGCAGACAGGCGTGGAAAATGTCGAGGTTCTGGTGATATTTGCACAGTGTTTAGAGATTACCTAGATTCAGGAGAAAAGAATGTTGAATTCTTACGAGTCGTCTTGAAGAACTGTCTGGGAAACAAGTCACCAGCGGTGTGGTTTACAAGCGCACTCACAGTAACCACAATGCGAAATAAAACATACAAAAAAATGAGGAACACAGACGAAGGATGACAGTAAACATGGGCGACCTGACTTTCACTCCCCAGCTCCCCCAATTCCCACTTCCAGCTCCATTAGAAACAAATTTTAGAGAGCCATAAGCATCAAAGTTGTCCATTGGAACGACTCAATTCATTCCTTTGTTTTCGATTAGGCTATTTGTTTCAAGGTTTTTTACTTTCCTTGGAAACCATCTCTTTCATTGTGAGCATTCGGAAAGGAAGCCATCCTTTTTGTCAGGGAAAGAAGATGATACTAAACATGTTTGTGTCAGGCATGAAATTCTTCTGTCCCACACGTTTCTTCTACTTTCTCTCGATTTTAATCGTGTTATTTCTTTTGACTTCTCCGACCAAAGTGCATGACCTCATAATGCCGACATGAAACTGTATCTGACAAGTTATTCCCCATTCATTAAACCTATCTATATGCCTGTGCGAAATGCCATGTTCTCAACATAATATGCGCTCCCACGAGTGTGAATTGTCAGCACATTTGTGCAAATTTCACTCTACCACTTGCTCCATTCTATTAATAGAGAGATAATTGAAGGCTTAAATATACTGAGTCTTGCCAGACATCTGCTGTAAATACGTCTACATACTTGCTACCCTCTGAACGTGAGAACATCCTCCTCATCTGTGTCTTTGTGGGTACTACCTTCCCCTGAGATGAGAACCTCCGTTCCTGCACTATTCTGGATATAAACCAGAGAGGCACAAAGGCTTAAAGTAAATCATAATCTCACCTGCGTCTCCACGGCCAGTTCTGAGTGGTCTTTTTTGACCTCTGGTTGAACATACTGCCCTGATTAGCACTTTAGTTTTGACAATGACACATCTACTGCAAAGTTACTTCAGTGTCTGTGACTGAAGTGGTGCTGAAAGGTGCTGTAAAAATACAAGAACATCTTTGTTACTCGACCATTGCCGTATTGTTAATCTCTCTGCTCATGGAGATGGATCTTTCCCATCCACTCTATCTCTCATCAATACAGAACATGTTTCGCTCACTGTTGATTTTAAATGATTTCCTTTTGGATGAGTTATCCCTGCAACTCCAGAAAACCTGTCTCAACAACTCGACATTTTCTCAGGTCTGCTCAATTGTTGACATGCAGGAAACTTGTGTTCTGAACGAGAAACGGATCTGACTCAAAACGTTTGCTCTGTTCCTCTATCCACATATAATAACAAACACATGGTGTATATGTAGGTTTCACTGAGTTTATTTGATACAAGTTTTGTTTTCCCTTAAACGTCTTCACTCCTCGTCCTTTGGTCAGTTGCCCTGGTCAGGGGAAGCAGTTCCCTCTGACCATCAACGGCCCATCCACACCACTTCCGCCCACATCATTGTAAACATTCCCAAGAAATCTCCCATTAAACTTCCTTGCTCCAAACAAAACATTCCCAGAGTCGGGAGTCTCTCCACAAAGTGAGATTCATTTATCTCTGGACATAGTGCAAAGAAGAGGGTTGTGAAGAGATTCTTGATAAATTTTGCCAATTGGCAGGTGGCGAAACTGTCAAGAAGCAAAGCAGAAATCCTAGTCTCGAGATTTGTTAATCTTTATATATTCCTTGGGAAGCGGATCCAGAGGCGAATGAACAATGAACTGTTCGACTGTGCAGAGACAGTTTCGACATCTTTCCGTGCTTACGGAGGCCAGTGCTTTCACGCTGATGCTCTCTGGACATGAACTGATCTGTGACATTGAAAAGATTCTCGTTCCTGCACGTCAGGATGCCAAATCTCATTTCAGCTCCGGGACAATTAGAAAACACGGTCACAGACAAGACACTGAAAGGCTGGAAGAGTCACGGTCCCGGTTGGAGGAGAACTGGTTCCTGGAGTCATGTTTATGACTTTAGAGGGTGGGAGCAGAATATTCCCATGTCTTCAGAATGAATTTGCAAAGATTTATTTTCAAAAGGTAAAGCTAATTAAGGAGTATTTTCCATGGGGGACGAGCAGACTAAAGCTTGCATTCGGAGATCATTGACGCCGTTGGCTCATCAGTCTATGTGGCGATGTTAGTCAGTGCTTTCGGCTCTTCACGAACAGGTGCTGTTCTCCTACGACCCAGGAAGGGAGCGACAATCACACCATCCTTTTTTCTTCAGCTGCACAGTTCCCGGGTTATACCGTGGTCAGGAATATGTTCGTCATGAGGCACGAAGGGAGTAGGTCCCGATTTTAGGAGAGCTGGTTCCTGGTGACATGACTGTGTCGGCAAGGCGTGGGATCAGACTGTTCCCATCTTCCACAACGAATGCCCCAGGATTCATTTTGGAAACGTCAATCCAATCGAGGGCAACTGTCATTCTCTGAAGGTCAGGCGAATTCTTGAATTCGCTAACAGTCTTCTCTATGAGATCCTGCAAGGGGCTTGCGACAAGGAACTACCCAGTCTCTGTGGAGCAATTGATTCTCTCGTTCGGCTGTTAATCGATAGGGTGTGGCCACGCATGGAGCGGTCGCTGTTTTTATCCATCCGAATCCTTTAGTAGGTTCTGGAATATGCTCCCAATTGGAAAACCTATCCAGTGAGGAACGACAAATCTGCTTCTTTATTGTTTAATGGCTAGGAAAGTGCTGTGGATGCTGGGAATCTCTGACAAAAACAAAAACTGGTCAAGGAACTCGGCAGGAATGGAAGACCCTGTGAGAAAAACAGAGTTCTGAGAAACTCCTGAAGAAGCTCTGAATCGTTGTCTCTGTTTCTCTATCTCCAGATGCTGCCAGACATGCTTAGTTTACCTTGCAATCTCTGTCTTTGCTTCTAAATGAATGATAATTTGAAATATCGAGATTGATTACACAGACCAAACATATCTTGATATTTTACCCTGTCGAAGCTTTGGTGGTTCAATTCAAACAAACCTAACAATGATTGCCTGTTCCTCAGCTCCACAGGAAGGGAGAACTCACACCAGTTTAGTAACGTACTTCTGCAGGTGTAGACAAGTGATTGAGGTGATGGGCGTTAAATCCACTGTGAGTTCCTCATGCAGTTAAACATTTTGCTGACTGTAATTGAGAGTCGAGAGTGAACTAGAAGTGTGTTTGTTCTCTGCTTTTTTGTTTGAAATTCAAATCGCAGGATGAAGTAAAATGCATATAACCCAGATAAGGAAGCTTGGGAAACTGCAACCAACTGCCAGTCATGATTGAAAAGGCAGAAACCTCCAAAGCATGAAAGACCCATATAGTCGAACACTTACAGTGCTGAATTCGTTTGAGCTTTTGAGCAAAGTGCTGCCAAATGAGGTAAGAACAGTTCAGGGGATTGTATTGGAATGTGCAGACTTAGTGGGCCAAAGGGCATTTTCTGTGCTCGACGCATCCATGGCCAGCTGAGAAAAACTCAGTTTGTGAAGGAACAGGACATTGTTTGCAAAATGCCACTCGGCGAGGAAGGGGTCGAAGCTACTTTCTGTCAGGCACGGTATTCATTGGAAGATTTTAATTCGTAATAACTGGTACGGTGCCCATTGGTGGAATCAGTCTATACGATAATCAGGACATGGACCCGTGGTGCCTTATTGCCCTGCCGTGAGCAAGCCCTCGCAGCTTACATTCCCTGATTCTGCTTTTGAAATAAAGATCATTTTCTCAATGTATCTGTATTTGTATCAAAGAACTCATTGATCTCGGGACTAGACATGAAGAGGAATCTGGAGGTGTGACAGGGACAGAAACAGAACGAGACGAGACGAGACGTGAAAGTGTGTAGAGTTTGCCGTGTGTCAGTGGTATTAGTGAGGAATGTTTGCTGGGCGCTATCCTGTCAGAGTCCAGGAGCAAGATGCCTTGATTTGGTGGGATTTGTGTTACTGAAAGTTGCACATGAGAAGCGGGTGGGACTATTTCAGCTCAGTATCCTCTTCATATCGCAGCTCACAGCAACGGTTCACATGTTTTCGAGAAATGGCTTGTATTCCACTTAAAACCGCCTTTCACCAGAGAAACTTGCAGACGGAAAGTGCATGGATTGCGTATAATGATGAGGACTTTGTCACTGTCGGGGAATGTGCTGTCGTGTCTGCCTCTGTGTTTGAACATGAGAATACGTTCCTCAAAGGTGTTGCAACCCAGTCAACCGTCAGTACCATTTTTGTGTCTTTTAAGCTCACAGAGCGAATCTCATTGACATTTTCCCTGGAAACTCAGAACACTCAAAGTTATGGAGCAAATGCTGCAAACTGGGACGAGAATAGATGGACGTCAGATAACCTGGTCTGTACGATGGACTGATGGCCCTTCACTGTCCCGCCCCAACCCCACTCTCCGACGCTTTAAAAAACTCGAGGACAGAGAGAGGAATTGACCTAACGAGAAAATCTCTTCGCAATCTTCCATCACCTTTTTATTGTTCCTTTTCCGACAAATTTTGCAAATTACTTACCATGCTTTTTATCTTCTCACCTAAATCATTTATTTAAATTTTAAAAAATGAATGTGGGCTAATCATCGATCCTTGTGGGACACCATCGGTAATAGTCCTCCAGTCTGAAAGCTACTTTCCACGGCTATTCCCAGCTTCCTGCTGTTAATCTAATTTTATATCGAATTGGAAGTCTCACCGAACTCTCTGTGATCTCACTTTTTGAATCAGGCAAACATGTAGAACCTTGAAAAAGGTTTTATTAAAGTTCAAGTGCGCAATATCTACCACTTTGTCCGGATCAATCATATTAATTATGCCCTCGAAAACTCAGTCATGTTTGTGAGATACAACTTCCCTCGCGCAAAAACATTCTGGTTATTCCTATTTATTCCTTGTATCTCCAAATGTATTCAAATTCATTCGTTTATAATTGCATCCAACAACTTACATAAGACCACCGTCAGAAATACAGGTCTATCATTCCCAGGATTCTCCATGTAACCCATTCTTAACAAAAGCACAAAATTAGCAACTCCCCATTTTTTCGGCGCCTCACTCATAGTAATAGCTTACACAATTAGTTCTACGAAAGGCCCAACAGTTTCATTCCCTAACTTGCCACAAAGTTCTGGGATACATGAGATCAAATCCCAGAGAAATATCCTTCTTCATATTTTCCACGTCCTCAAGAACTTGCCCTTTACAATGGAAACGACTTTATAAACATCAATATTTAGTTGTAGGGTTCATTTCGTTCTCCACGAAGTGAACATTATATATCTCTCCATCTGCTGAGTTTAAAAACAAAAGTGAGCTCTTTCAACTTAAAGTGGTCCTATTTCGTCTCTAGTTCTTAATGTACTTGTGGAATCTCTTTAGATTATATCCTTAACTTTACATGCTAAGGTGATCTGACATTCCCGCTTGACCTTTATGATGTCCTCTTTAAGAATGCCCATCCCCTCCTTATATCATTCAACAGATTTAATTGAAATCACATGTTTATATGGAAACTGTGACCTTTTTTAGAAAAGAAATTCATATGACAAAAGCCTTAATCCCTGCGATCAACCTAGTGCTAATAAAATACCTGCAATGTGGAAACAGGCCATTCCAACCAGGAAGATTCCATTAATCCTGCAACGGACATCACACCCAAACTCACACCTCTACCCAATTCCTGTAACTCTGCATTCCCCATGGCCAAAGATGGCAACCGACACATCTTTCATCTGGGGAGGAAATCCAGGCAGAAATGGAAAGGATGTGGAAACTCCAAACACACCGTCGTCTAAAGTAGAAGTTGCCCATTATTGAGCAGTTTGTCATACTGCACCTCGCCAAAAGCCTTTTGGAAATTCCAGCTGGTCAACTCTACAGGGTCGACTTCATCTTACTTGCTCATTATCTCCTCACAGATGTCTAATATATTTTTTAGAACCTGTGCTGATGCTTCAAGTACTCGGTAAACCCATCCTTCCAATGACATTTGACAATGAATTTAATACAATGCTGATTTATTTGAATTTTATCCAGAATATCAAAACTTTGCTTACAGATCTGAATATGATGAACAACAAGGTTAAATCGCTGTTGAGCGGGGTCGATGAGTGAGTGAATTCTTTCCCTTAGTGGGATCCCTCTTTTGTCTCAGCAGGATCGTTGAGTGAGCTAACTGTGTTTCTCACATGGAGCAATTAAATGCTTTCTGCCCACTGCAAACTTGCTGGTGTACTGAGAATTGAGATGAACGCTTGAACCTATTCCTGGAGTAACTACACTTGAAACGTCTCCCACATTGTGAAAATGTCGAAGGGACATCTGTTCTACAGAGACTGTTAAGCACATCTATATATTTGATAGGTCTCTCTTAAATGTGAAGAAGTTAATGATAAACTGCCCCCGGAACTTTTAGAGTGAATAATGTCTTTCCACAGTGTGAACACGTTGATGACACGTTCGTCTCCAGGAACTTGTGCAGCACTTCGTGCAGTCAGGGCATTTAGAAAGACACGTTAATATTGTGAGTAAGGTGATGAGCCATCCGGTCACTCGGACTTTTACAGCAGGTCCCATCGATTTGGAAACGAAGATGTCTCTCCTCCCGGGTGAGCACGTAGATCAGACGGCACACTCCAGAATTCTTAAAAGGTCTCTCATTCATGTGAGCATATTTCTCAGAGATGAAGCACACAGGGGGTTTGATAACATTTTCCAAAGTCTGGCGAGATGAAAGGTTTCTAATTAGTATGAGCGTTGTGCTGGAGGTTTTAAAGCATTTTCGGCAGTTCAGACTTCGAAATGGTTTCTCCTCATTTTGAACGAGCAGGTGCTGCAGGATGTCAGAGACAGAGTGAATCCCTTTCCACACTCTTAGCAGGTGAATCGCTTTTTCCTGGAATCTTTGCCTCGATGGGAATTCAGCTCAGACAAGGAAATGAATACGCACATTTTCATGGACTTTCCTTAGTATGACTGCATTTCTGGTTTGTGAGCTCTGATGATGGGTAGAACCATTGTCCTCACACACAATAAGAGAACGATTTCTCTCTCACTGTAACCAGAGGGTTGTTTTTCCCTTTCATGTTCTCTCTCTGATCAAGTTCTACTTGTGATAAAATGTGCGACTTTATCAGATCACGGCGCAGAGATTGGTTTGTAAATCTTCCCCTTCTAATATCCTGCAAAATTGATGTTACCCAAAAATGAGAGTGGGAAAGCAACTTTCACAAGACTCTGGATACTTTCTAAGATGTGGTCTGAGGGTGAGGGATTTTCGACACTTAGAATGGGACCAGAATTTCGTCAGAATCTTTCATGCACACGGCATCCACCACAGAGAACAAATAGATCTGCAGGTGGATATAAACACGATCACCTCCCTGTTCCTTCCAGGTCAAATGCTGTCCTGCCTTGTCTGACATGCAGTTCTGTTGGAGCAGACATTTCTTAGAATTGCATCATGGCAAAGCTGAGGCCTCTGTCTTCAGTCCCGAAATCAAAATCCACTGACTCGCTCCTGAGTCGAAAGTGTGCTGCTGGAAAAGCACAGCAGGGCAGGCAGCATTCAAGGAGTAGGAGAATCGATGTTTCGGGCAAGAGCCATCATCAGGAAATAAGCTTATAAACCGAGGGGGTAGAGAGACAAATTGGAGCGGATGGGGCTGGGACAAGGTAGCTGAGAGTGTGATAGGTGGATGGAGGTGGGTGTAGTGGTGATTGGTCGCAGAGCAGTGGGGAGCGGATAGGCGGGAAAGAAGATTGATACATAGGAGAGCGATAGAAGCCTATGAAAACTGCATGAACTTGGCGGATTGGGAGGGAGAGTCGAAGTTTTAGGCCACGGGTCAGTGATGTTGTTTGTTAATGTTGTCCGGGGGTGTTTTCTGAAGTGAACTGTTATTAGGTCTCCTGTTTCCGCAATATAGGTTGACTGCGTCAGGAGCAATGGATACATTCAATGACATGTGTGGAAGTGCAGGTAAAACTCTAATGGATGTGGAAGGATCCTTTAGGGCCTGCGACAGAGTGGAGGTGTGGGTGGAGGTTTTGCAAATCCCGTATTGGAATGAGAATGAGGTGGGAGGGGAGGGTGGTTTGGTGAGGGGCGTGCACTTGACAAGGGAGTCGTAGAGGGAATGATCTTTATAGAAAGCGGATAGGGATGGGGAGGGAAACACATATTAGCTGGTGGGGTTCATTTTCAAGTGGTGGAAATGTCGGAGAATGACATCATGTCTGCGGAGGTTGCTGGAATTTAAAGTGATGAATAAGGGAGCTCTGTCCTTGTTGGAGGGATGGGTGTTGAGAGTGGAAATGTGGCAAATGGATGAGATGAGCTGGAAAGCATCATTGACCATGTGCAGGGAGAAAATGCCTCGCCACTGACTCCATCTTCTCCCTCGCAACTGTCTGAGTCTGAACGAGTGATGTCATAACCATAGTGACATCCTTCACCGTGTTTTGTGCTTTCAGCCACATATCGTCATTGTCACCATGTCAGCCTACTTGCACCTCATTAACATCATTAACTCTTCCACATCTCCGCTCTTCTGCAGCTCAAACTCTAATCCATTTGTTTGGATTAAACGGTGGTAACACACTTCCATCCATCCTCTCAAGATCCCCCTCTGCTCTGGCCGAACTCCCTCTGCTTCTATTCAAGGGTGTACTTGCGTTCTGTTCAGTGTTGCATAGTTCCAAACCTGAATGATATTTTCACCACTGCACATTTTCCCAAACCTGCACTGCGGCCTTAGCAGCTTTATCTTTCCACACGGGCTCCCACATGCTGGAAGGGCAGGGATTGCGGGTTATTCATCCAAATATGTAGTCCGGAGATCTTTCAACAACTCTGCTGCGCGTGGGAGTATTAACAACAAGGGCTGTTCACCCATTACCGGGTAGCTAAATACCAACGCTTTTATCATTTCTGCAAATCTCTTGATTGTCTTCGCTCTGTCTGTCACTGTCATGTCCTCCAGCCCCCTCAAGAGCAATTAGTGTTGTTCAATAAATGCCAACCCAGCCAGTGAACACGACACCCAGGATTTTGTTTTAAAACGCACTCTAGGATACCTGCATAGCCTGGAATTCCAATGTCCAGAGTATGTTCGATTTGAACTGTTCCACGTTTGGTGTCTCAACTTCATCAACCAAGGTCATCAACTGTGAAATCGCTTCACGACGTAAATTGCACAATGCTATAGGAAACGAATTAGTCAACAACGGAAGAAGAAAAGCTGTAAACTTTGTTGAATTGAAGGGCAATTAATTGCTATCAATACTACTTCGTGCCTTTCACATAATGGAAACTTCAAAGCTGTTCCTCTGGAGGGAGTTTAAACAAATTTTGATCTCAGTCACATTATGAGATATTGGAAAGCTGACAAAGTGTTATATCAAACAAGTGACCAAAGAAGTGGGTTTCAAGTTGTATTTTAAAACAGAAAACGAAGCTTGCATCACGAACCTCGGACGACGGAATTTGCTGTGCTAGAATTCATCATTTTCTGTTAGTCAGAAAAACCACTTTCCTTGCCGGTGGCTCCATAGCTCAGAGGTCTTACCAACCATTGGTCGTGTATTCGAATCTCGCTTGGGCCTTGCTGAATTTGTTTACAACTGTTGCAACAAACATTCACAGAAGCATTTTCCGTGCTGCTTGGAATTATTTCTGAGGGAACATCGTGAAGTGATTTTCCCCACGGACCAGGCCTCATCTACTAACTTTCGAAATCCCCCTCTGTGTTTCTACTTCGAGGAACACAAGGACGACAAGGATCTGATGCCAAGAATGCTCTCGTTTAGCCGGAAGAACAAAGTGATATAGTCGAAACAGTAAAGTAACGGTGAAATAGTGGGGAAGGAAAACATACAGCGAGGCGGCTGAATCTGCTGGAATCCAAATGAAACAGGTAGGAGGCTGGAAGAGCACGGACAGCCAGGCTACCTCAACAGGTGGAGAATTCAACGATTAGCATGTACCAATTATTCACGACTGTGCCAGTCCTCGAAGGACAGTCGCCTGCCTGTTTACCCCTTTGCTTATGCAAACAGAATCAGGTTTTAAAGCCCGAAGTGAAGAAAGAAGAGGCAAACAGTTCAATTCCTCATTTTCTGAATGTTGGCCTCTCCTAAGGCCTTTGTCATTCTCACAAGATGTGTCTGTATATTTCCCTCTTTCGTTGAAAATGCGGTTCAGTTCTCCCACAGCTCATGATCAAATTTAATGGTATCTGACTTCAGTCTCGTTCGCTTCTTCATTTGAAACGAAACCTTTGCAGGGAACGTCTCTTTAAGATGAACACTTCAGAAGTCAGGCTGCGGGCTACTGGAAGCTGGAAATGAGAATGGATGGATGGTTGATGGACTGGCATTGACATAATGCATTATTCTGTGCTGTAAAAGCTCGGTGTCACGAATAGTATTTTGGAAGAAACGTCTCATCGCAGGAAAAAAACTATGCTGTTAAGAGAAGATGCAATTGCACCTGCCATCCTAAATGTCAGCTAGTGGTTACAATTCACCACTATCACCGCTGTGGTTTGGTTTCATTGCCTGGTCAGGGAATCAGGATTATTGTTCCTGATAAGGACAACAACAAAAGCGGAGCATCTTTGACAGGAAACGCATTTTACACGCTTCCGCATGTGCCTTGAAATATTGCTGCAAGGCCGCAAGGTGGCTCACTGGTTAGCACTGCTGCCTCACAGAGCCTGAGACATGGCATGAATCCAAATGGGTCGACTGTCAGTAAGGTGCCTTATTCAGGAACAAGTGAAGAGTAATAGGGTAAAGAATTGTTCTGTGGGGGTTAATCCCTGGAGAATCGGTTTGAATTTGTTGCATCAAATTGCCAGTATCTTAACTGTTGGTATTCTTTGATACCTTACTGTGTGGCGTTAGCACATGTTCAGAGAGCGGAGAAAAGTGAAGAAAAACAGTCATTTCCCAGTCAGTGGTTTATCCATTGTGTAACAACCAACCGATTCACCCGTGACTGAACTAGCTCCCATCTTCCCTATACTGGTAATGACAGTATAAACCATTCGAGCGGGTTTTCATGTGTTGCATCGGAACAGCATTCTTTCTCAAGATGGACTTCCCTGGGATATAAAAGAGATGATAAAAGACATGGATGCCGATGACTGGAATCAAAAGACGTTAGAAAGAATGGACAGCGTCTACTGAGGAACAAAAAAGAATGGAAAGGAAGCCAACGAAGTACTGGGGTATAACGCAATTAGAAAAGACAAGGCGGGGTTTCATTGGATGGTGGAACAGATGAATAGATCATGTGGCGTGAAACCAGGTAAAACTGAGTTGCGTCCATATGGAAGTTTCCCTGATGATGTGAATTTGCTGAGAGTAAACAGGAGGGAAAATCCTTGATTCAGATGGATCTATCACTAGACTTTCGAACTTCAAAACCAGCGATGAATGATAAGGAAAAGTTTGGAGCACTTTTTTTAATTCTACAGTAATTGAAATCGAAAATGATTATTTTTCAGGAAAAATGTGTCAGAAGCTGATTCTAAAGTATTTGTAAAAGTGCGTGCAGATACATAATGAGTTAATTTCACCAAGTGTGGTACATAAAATTTGTGTGCACTTGCATGTATGCGTGTGCACATGTATATTTAAAAGTTGCAAAAGGAAGTTGATTGAAATGGCATTTGCTTTAAAAAAAATGATTTTGTGGAGTGTTCTGTCCTTAGGAAATACCTCAGTTACTTACAACCAGCAGAAATACTCCCTGAGCGAATATCCATCTCTCAATAGAGATGCAGAGGTGACGTTTGAAGATGTTGACGTTTCTAATATCGCTGATCCTGTGCTGTGTTAAATTCTGGAAAGGACGTTTGTTTGGTTCATGTTAGTCATTTTGTTGCAACCTCGCACAGGCCATTAAAACAATCCAAAAATTATTAGATTTATCTCCTTGGACAATGTTGTCGGCAAAACTGGAACCGAAATGATCAAGATGTTTGAAGTACTGCTTTAAAGATAATAGGATTCAAACAGGAACACTTTTCGAGTCTTGTCACTGGAAAGTTTGGGGGAGATGGGCGAGCAGCAAATGGTCTCACTCCCTTCTCTGTGATGCAGCCAAATGTCCAAGGCAATAGATGAAAAAAGAAGGTGCATTCCATTGACAGGTCAGTTTCCACTCACTTTGATTGTCGCCATCGTATAAACGGTTAGGTGAGTGGGGAGCTCGGGATTCTGATGGTAAGCTGAGACATTGCGATAATTTATATCTATATATATATATATATATATGAGTGTGTGTATGTGGACAATATTAGGAATGGATTGCAGGACATTTGAAATTTCTTACTGTAGAATGTGAGAGGTAAGGGTCTTCAATAATGTCCCAGATATCCAAATCTGCGGGAAGTGCACCCAACTCCTTCTCCTTGGCAACTGCGTTTGGGAACTGTAGCTTGATGTCAGATCATTTGGAGTCTGCGTGGAATTGAGCGAAGTTATAGGGAGGCAGTAACACTTCAGGTACAAGAAATAGATAGATAGGATACAGTCGGGAACCGAAACGCTAACAGGCAGACAGTGCAGGCATCTGCTGTGGTCGGGCCCCTCAGTAACATGTATACCATATTTGTTATTTTTGGGTGGGATTACGTCCGAGGGGAAAGCCATTGGGTATAGGTGCTTGGCACAGAGTTTGCCCTTTTTCTCAGAAGCGTGGGGAAGAGAGGAGGAGAGCATTTGTTAATGGGACTCCATATCGATGGGAACAGATTGAGATTCTGTGGATATCGGGCAGACTCATGATTGGTGTGTTGTCTCCCAGCTCCCAGGGTTTGTGATATCTCACATCGTGTTTTCAGGATCCTTAAGGGAGAGGGTGGGCAACCCCAAGTCATTGTCCACATGTGCACCAACATCGGTAATAAAAGTGATGTGAATGTATGGCAAAATTTCAGGGATCGAGGGTGACATCTTAAATCTAGAACAAACGGATTTGTTCTCTCTGATTTGTTGCCCATTCTAGGTCGTAGTGAGGTGAAGTGTAGGGAAAGAGCATTTGAAAATGTTCTTGGAAGAATGGTGCGGGGGGAGAGTTTCCGATACCTGGATAGTTGGGGCTCATACTGGAGTCGATGAACATTTACAAACAGGATGGTCTTCACCTGAACTAGAAGAGTACCAATATCCTGAGTGGATAATTTGCCAAAGCTCTTCATGAGGGTTTGAACGAGTTCAGCCACGGAGTGGGAAGCTGAATTGTAGCTCCAGTTTGCAGGTGGCTGTGAGTGGTTTGTCATAAATAGCGTTTCAGGTTTACAAGAGTGTACTGGCAAGGATGAAGGTGGCTTGAAGTGTGTTTGCTTCAACGCCAGAAGCATCTGGGATAAGCTAGGTGTCATGGGTTGTTACCTGGGACTTCGATGTTGTGGCCATTTCAGAGACATGAACGGAGGACTGAAGAGAATGGTTGTTCCTGGTACCTCAGTTTCGATTTTTCAGTCAGAACAGGAGGGTCGTTTCAGAGGGGGAGATGTGGCATTATTCGTCAAGGACAGTATTATGGTAGCAAAAAGGATATTGTTGAGGACGCGACTGAATCTGCTGAGGTAGAATGTACTGAGATTAGAATCAGGAATGGAGAGATCACCACAAAAATGTTCTAGATTCATGGAGCAAAACGTTGCAAAGATGATGCTGGATAGGAACAAAAGTGACAGGGTAGTTGTTATGGGGAGCTTTAACTTTCCAAATATTGATTGGAAGCGTTATCAGTTCAGCACCTCGGATCGGTCAGTTTTTGTCCAGTGTGTGCAGGAGGGATTCCTGACGCAGCATGTAGACAGGCCAACAAGACGCTAAGTCACATTGGATTTGCTTATGGGTAATGAACTCAGCCAGCTGTTCTCTTTGGAGCTAAGTGAGCACTTTGTTGACAGTGACCACAATTCGTTCCTGTTTATTTAGTGATGGATAGGCATAGGTATTCATTGCAGAGCATGAGGTATCGCGGGGAGAAAGGCCATTATGATGCGATTAGGCAAGAGTTAAGATGCACCGCGTGTAGAAAGTAACGTCAAGGGTTGTGCACACCAGAAATGTGGAGCTTGTTCAGGGAAAAGCTACTGCATGTCCTTGGTAAGTATGCATGCGTCATGCAGGTAATATGAGTTCGACACAGGGAGCTGGGTTTACTGAAGAAGTTGAATCTCTTGAGAAGAAGGAGAAGGAGGCGTATGTAAACATGAGATATGAAGGCTGAGGTAGGACGCTTGGAAATGAAAAGCTAAAGAGGAAGGGCCTAAAGAGAGAGCTACTTCGAGCGAACAGGAGGCAGGAGAAGTCTTTGTCTGGCAGGAGCAATCCTGAAGTTTTCAAGTGATAGTTCAAGAATAAAAGAATGTCTCGCATATGATTATGGCCTGTCAAGAACAGAAGTACGAAGTTGTCAGCGGAGTCCAAGGATAGCAGAGAGGATGAATGTATTTTTTTATCATATCAAAAATGAAAAAGACAATGTTGTCGGAGAAAGTATTGCGATGCAGCCTATTAGAATAAACGAAATTGACATTCATAAAGAGGAGTTGTTAGCAATTCATGAAAGTCTAAAAATAGTTTTATCCCCTGGACTTGATGGGATGTATCCGAGGATTCTCTGCGAATCGTGGGAGGACATTGCAGAACTTTTGACTATAAGCTTTATTTCGTCAGTGTTTATGTCATTAGTGCTAGAAGACCCGAGTTTAGCAAATATTGTCCCCTTCTTCAGGAAGTGGAGTAGAGAGAATGTTGGTAATTATAGAACAGTGATCCTTAGCTTTCTTGCAGATAACTTTTTGGAACAGATTATGAGAGATAGGATTTATGATCATCGAAAAAGGAAGAAGTTGATTCGGGATAGGGAGTACGATTTTATGAATAGCAGGTTGTGCCTCACAAACCTTATTGAGGTCTTTGAGAAGGTGAGCAAACAGGTGGATGAGAGTAAAGTGGTTGATGTGGTGGATATGGTTTTCAGTAACGCACTGTCGGCTGTTGCATGAAACACAGAGTCATGGGATTGAGGATGGTTTAGCGGTTTGGATGAGAAAGCTCGCTGAAAGAAGACAGAGTGTGGCAGTTCATAGGAAATGATAATCCTGGAGTTCAGTAACTGATGGTGTACCACAAGGTTCCTTTTTGTGTCCGCTGTTGTTTGTCATTTTTATCAATGACCTGCATTAGGGCATGGAATGATGGATTCATAAGTTTGCAGATGACATTAAGATTGACGATGTTGTCAACAGTGCCAATATCTGCTGACGGTTACAGAGGGGCATGGATAATCTGCCGAGCTGACCTCAGAAGTGGCAAATGGATTTTAATGTGGAAAAATGTGAGATAATTTACTTCGGAAGGAGCAACAAGAATAAAGATTTCTTGGCTAATTGTTATATTCTTGGAAGTGTAGATGTGCAGAGCGATCTCGGTGCCCATGTATATAAAATTCGGAAAATTACCACCAACGTTGACAGGTTCGTTTGCAAGGAGTACGGTGTGTTAGTTTTTCTTAGGAGAGTGATTCAGTTTCAGAGTGAAATGATCACTTTGCAGCTCCAGAAGTTAACTGGTGTGGCCGCACTCAAAGAGTTGCGTGCATTTCTGGTCGGCACATTATACGATGGATGTGAAAGCATTGGAAAGGGTGCAGAGGACATTTTCTAGGATGTTGCCTTCTATAGAGAGATAGTCTTACGAGGAAAGGTTGAGGGACTTGAGGCGGTCTTTGATAGCGACAAGAAGTTTGAGGGGTGAATTTAGAGAAACATCGAAGATGATCAGAGGTTGCCATAAGGTGGACAGTGAAGGTATTTTTCTTCAAATGGTAATTTTGGCACAAGGGCACATCGATGTAAATTGAGGGTGATAGATACCGAGGTAGGTTCCTTTATCAGTGAGTAGTAAGGGTGCTGAACGCCTTGCCTTCAACACTCGTCGACTCAACAACTTCCAGGGCAATGAAATGGTCATTGTATAAACTTGCGGATTATGATGGTAAAATACTAGTCAGATTGGTATCACAGGTCGATGCAACTTTATTGCGGTGTAATATTCGGTGTTTGAAATGTTCTTCAGCTTGAAGTTGCAATCATCTCTGGTCACTATCAGTAAAACCAACACCTGGCGAGAGCCGAATGTGCAACTTTGGCACCTTACGCACTTCCAGTCTGTCGTGCAATTACATCAAACTGACGAATTGTACCATTGGAGCTGCCGTGTACTGATGACCAATGGCTGCTGATCTTACCACTGGGCCCCTCAAACCAATTACTCCGTTTTTGCTGAAGATCTGAAATGAAACACAGCGCAGAGGAGGATATACTGATGATGGATCATCGATTATGGAGCATCAGGTTCAGGAAAATGAATAGTAAAATGTGGTGAAAATAGGCAGAATTGAATTCTGTGTTCATTTACCGTGGCTTCCTGCATTGATCACAGGCAATGTTATGTCGCAACTGTGCTGGGATTTTCCTTGTATCGGTATCAATTCGTCAGAGAATTCGATTCACTGGTACTTCACCAGCATCCTTTGGAATGTTCATACGGCACAATGACCCACACTGTGCACAACGTCAACAATCTTCTGCATTACTACATCCAAGGGCACGTGGCATGGTTTTTCATAAATAGTGAAAAATTAATCATGTTATGCAAGGGCAAATTGAATTTTAGTTTAATTAGTAAAGTCGCAAGAATCCAGAGTAAGTTTCAAAATGTCAGAAATTCACGTTCATTACCTTGGCCAGAAGTCTAGCCCAGCAAGAAGGAAATCTGTCCCTCAATCCCCAGCATCCATGTAATCGCTTGCTCCATGTGTCCACTTGGAAACCTATATGAAGGGATGTTCAGCCTGACAGAGAACATGTGATAATCCTCCACTGTCTGACCTAAAGTTGAAACAGGAGCTATCTATTATAACTTGGAGGGTAGCGAAGTGGAGGTGAGAGAGAAAATATTAACTGGTGTAGATTCACATTGTTCTCATTGTGATTGTTTGAAAACCTGGGCCAGAAAAGACTCAAGCAGAAAGGAGCAGAAGTAGGCCATTCTTAACACCGCTCCTGCCCCGCCACGCCATTCTGTACCATCATAGCTCACAGAGCACTTTTATGTCTTTTTCCAGCGTATCCATATCATCGTGTTGCCAAGTGGCTAACACATATTTATCGATCTCTACCATAAATAAACATCAAAGTTATTCATCGCTGTGAGGAAAATGTTGCATTTCGAGACAGTTGGGTTTCTGCATGAATGTTATAGGTTTTGCAGATGAGCAGCCGAGTCTGGTCTGAACACCTTTCAAACCATAAACTAAAACTCGACTCTGATGACAGTTGCATCCACAACTTTTGAATGGCAGTCTTAAGAAAGGCGTAGAAATTCAACGCGCTTTCCATTGCACCACACAGTCGCGGCCTCACCCAGTTTTCACCACAATAGTTTGCCTTAGAATGATTTCGTTCGGGACACCCATCTCATGTCTGTCTGACCTCGTCACAATTTCCAGTATCTGGTCCTTATCCACGTGTGCTCTCGATCTTTAAGTTTTCGGCTACATACTGCTGAAATGTCCTCATAACACTTAGCATTACCACACGTTCAAATAAGAAATTCCAGATGAACAACACTCTATAGGTGAAAACGTTCTTCCTAAATCTCCTCTACACCGCTTTTCTCCTGCTTTTCATCTATGTCAATGGTTATTATTCCTTCCCGAAAAGCCTTATTCCTGTCATACATATCTATCCTCTTCATAATATGTGCATGCTAATCAGTTTCTCTCTCAGCCTTCTCTGTGCTTAGTTACACAGCCCCAGCTTAGCTCATCTACCTTCACAATGGGAATGGTCCAGCCCTTGGCATTATTTTCATCTCCTGTGAACTTCTCCTCCTGCAATCAGACGGTTCCTGCAGTCTTGCGATTACAACGGAAAAAGAAATGCTCTTTGAAGAAATGCCAAAATGTCTGATCAAAATCAGCAGCTCTTGTCCATCTCTGATGAGAAAGGACATTGAATGCTTCAAGTCCAATGATTCGTGTTCGGAACTGATGGGATGGTATGGGTGGGTGAAAAATGTGGAAGAGGGCGGACAGGATCCAAAATGATTGAACTCGATGTTGGGGCCTGACGTCTGCATGGTCTTTCAGTAGAAAATGAGTTGCCTGATCTTCCAGCTTGCGCTGTGCCTTGAAGAAGAACTGCAGTAGACCAGAGACTGGTATGATGGATTGGGTACACAATGCAATCTTAAAGTGGCAGGACACTGAAAGACTGGGGTAATTTTTATTGATTCTGGACAGAACTTAAGTGATCTCAGCTTTGTCATCGACTCTGTTTTCTTCTCTCCATTGTAGAGAGATCACATTCTCAGCAGGAACTACAGTTTTCTGGATTGAATGAAGTGCAGACAAATCACTGGAAGATGTATCTGGAAGTTTCCACAGTGAGGAGAGACATCGGAAACTAGCAGGAAATGTATCTTACAACATAGAACGTTACAGTGGAGTACAGGCACTTCGGCCCTCGATGTTGCATCGACCTGTGAAAATAATGTGATGTCCATTGCAATGGAAAGTTAACATTTCTTTTGAAACCAATAAATGCACAGGGAAACAAAAAAAGTAAGGGCCTGACTTTGCACAGGGCAAGTGTTGCAGACAGAAAGAAAATCTATGTATATTTAAACCGAACTAATAGCAGACTTACAAGGCCAGAAAACTACCATATCAGCAGCCAAGGAATTAGAAAAAAACAACTCCATATCTGGAAAGGAACTCGAATATTTCAGGCCACTGTCCTTGAAGTGTTGATAAGAAGAAGCGAATTGAACTTTAAAGGGAATATGTAAAAGCTATCAGGCGCCCATTACATGAGGCGTCTTGCCAATGTATTACCTGGGACACGGGAAACCTGAATTTGATTGAACTTCACGCGCTACATGCTGAAAACTTTCTGGCCCAAGAGATGGATAAACGGAAATTAAAGATGCAAAAGAAAACACTTAAAGCTCATCTTACTATGATGCAAATGGTCGCCCAGCCATTGGAAGGAGGTGCTGCGTGAAAAGAAGGGCTGGCAGAGGTAAATCTGGTGGGTGTTTTGTTTGCAGAGCAATGGACCACTGAGTGAGGCAGTGCACGCCCAGACAGCCTCAATCGGCCCTGGAGGCTGGGCAGCAGGGTGACTAATGGAGGAAGGCTGAGGTGGAGGTGGGCAGCCCCAAAGTTACAGGTAAGCCTCTTTGCTTTATGCTTGGCAACGAATACTCGCTTATGCTCATCTCTACTACTAACCTTATGGGCACTGAAACATGTCCCACCTCTATACTGAGCACTGAGTTTGCGAAACGTGAACTATATTTTCAGTACAACGATTATGCATATAAGTCAATGCTTACATCTATGTTATATGTGGAAGGTGCACCTCTTACTTTTTTGGAAGATACAAGGGCAACATATTCAGTTCATAAATCAAGGCAGTTCAGAGAGTCGACACAAATAAAGATGAACGGAAGCTTTCTGAACTTAATGGGCGCATCAGGAGTCGTGACAGGAGAGATTTACCACACCCCTATTGTGCGAAACCAGTAATGGGGAAACATTCCAATTCTCATTTCTGTTATCGGAATTCTGTAATTTAAATCTGATGTCTCGGGATCTCATAGTGAGACTGGGGTCCGATTTGCGAATTACCCCGCGGGCTTGCAGGTCATACAAAAAGAAGATTTAACAGTGCAGGCTGGAAAATATGAATCACGACCCCTGATGCATGTCAGAAAGCGATAGGTTCCGTGAGCGATTCATTCACCCAGGAAGTAAGTAGCCATGTTAATCCCATTAACACCGATTTTCTTGCTGGAGCTATGCTGCACTGCACAGCACACATACACCGCGATGGTCCTGACAAATCAGAAGAGAGGATTGGTTCAGGAGATTGGTTAAACCAGATCAGTTGATATTGGTCGATTTTTATTGGAATGATCACACATGTGCTGTCACTTTAAACTTTTTTAAGTATCTGTGACGGTAAATAGATCCTTTTTTTTTAATGTGGAAGGCTCTTTTCCTCACGGATCATTGGAGAAGGCATCCAGCGACAGGTGTCAGAATTTGGGACCATGGGTACGACAGGCACAAAAAACGAAAGATTGTATCTTCAGGTTCGGTGTGGGTATCTGATTCAATGCAGTTATAAGGACGTATAGGAAGAAACTAAATTGGCTAACTCAGGCAGACAGGGCAGTCCAGGTAATCCCCGGCAGGAGTGCCGTCTGGCGTTATCCTATGGTAGATGTCTTGGACCCAAGATTAAGAAAGGTCCCAACTGATTTCAGGACAAAAGGCAAACACGATATGGGGCTCATACAAATCCTTAAGAATAACCCCAAAGTCTGAGTATCGTCCTTGCAAAGCCAAAGAGCCGTTAAAACCCGAGGCTGTGCAAGGAATTACTCCAGTCTTTGAAACTCTCTTATAGGCTGGAGTTGATAATCCCCCGTGAATAATCACTGGTGAGAACACCCATGTTTTTCATTCAAAAAGGCAAACATTCCAGGTGAATCGGGGGAATGGAGGTTTGTTCATGACCTGCAGGTTATCAATAACGCTGTTGTTCCGCACACCCCAAGTGTTCCCAACCCCTATATTATATTGGCTCAAATTCCACCGGATGTAAATGGCTGTCTATTGTGGATTTAGCAAATGCATTGTTTTGTGTACCGTTACACGCCAACAGTCAATTCTGGTTCACTTTTCCATTCAAACGCAAATGGTATACTTTCACGTGACATTTTCAAGATTACTGTGAGTCCCCACCATAATTAACGAGGCTCTACACAGGAGTCTGGAGACTCTTGTTTTAACGGGGATTGGGGTGGGGGGGGGTGGGGTCAGCGCTTCTGCAGTATGTAAACGAATGCTTAATCGCAGCATCAACAGAGAAACAATGTGAGAAAGGTAGGCTTGCGATGCTCTGCCATCTAGTCTCACAAAACTACAACTTGTGGAACAACAGTTGAAGTTCTTAGGTCACTTAATATCTGAACAACGAAAGGCCATTGGTCAAGACAGAGTTCAAGCAAACCAGCAAAATTCAAAGCCTCACGTGAAGAAACAATTGCTATCCTTTTTGGTCATGTGATCCTACTTAGAATGTTTAACCCGCATTACGCAAACCTTTAGGCACCTAAAAGTGACCTAGTTCATGGTTCAGGTTTGCAGAGCTAGAGTCCGTTGCAGTGACCCCTGAGGCCCAGAGTGCCTTTGTTGAATTGAAATGGCACTCCAAACTACACCGACACTGGGATTCCAAATCCAAACAAGCCTTTTGTACAAACAGTGGATGAGAAGCGTGCCTGCATGACATTTGTGCTGATGAAGAATTATGTGTGGAAAATTGAGGTCAGTAGCTTACTTTTCACCTCAACTTAGATCCCGTAACGGCAGGTTTGCATAAATGCCTCCGTGTCATGCCTGCATTTGAAAAGGCTGTTGTAGCTTCCAGGGACATAGTCGGCTTTGTTGAATTAACCCGACTGGTCCCACATGCAGTATCCTTACTGCTTTCTGAGCAAAACACAGCACACATGTCGGCAGCACGTTGGCTCACATGCAATGCTATGCTATTGGAGAAGCCGAACATGACAATAAAGCGATGTAACGTCTTTAATGCTGCTTGTCTTCTCCCCACAGAAGGAGACGGACACCCACATGACTGTGTCGCTGTAATTAATGGCATTTGAAGCCCGAGTCCAGACGTGCAGGATTCACCAATTTAGAATCTGGATTCGGCGTTTTATTGTGGATAGGTCAGCATTCAGAATCAAAGAGATAGGCCAGTGTCTGGTATGTTGTAGCAACTGCCCACGAGGTAGTCAAAGCGGGATCACTTCCTTCTCATCTGTCAGCGCAAGCAGCAGAGCTGATTGCCTTGATTGAGGCATGTAAATTGGCCGAAGGAAGAACAGTGAATATTTACATCGACAGCAGATATGCATTCGGGGTTGTACATAATTTTGGATCCCTGTGGAAAAACAAGGGCTTCTTGACCTCCACTGGAAAGCCAATCACATAATATGGCGTGATCTCTGACCTCCTGAAAGCAGTCCGATTGCCTAAATCAATCACTGTATGTACATGTGAAGCCCACAGGAAAAATTATGATTCAATTTCTCAAGGCAATGGAAATGTAGGCTGAGCGGCAAGGACGGCAACCAATCAGCCGCTAAGTGATGAGTTTGACATGTGTATGTCAAATATTTGTAATCCAAAGCAGACTTATGGGAGTTACAGTATCAGGCCACATCGAAGGAGAAGCGTGAATGGACAATGGCAGGGTGCAGAATGAGGGAATGCGTGTGGTGTGGCCCCAGTGAAAAACCCTGTCTACCACGATCTTTATTCCTTTTCTATGCTAAAGTAACACACGGTAAGGACCATGTGTCAAAAGTGGGGATGTACGACAATATTTCAGCACGCTGGTCGAGAAAGGGATTTACTCATTACTCATAAAAATAATGTGAATAATGTGTTATCTGTGCCACTAATAATGTGGGGAGGGGAATACAAATGAATCAGGCAGAACACCCCCAATCCCAAAGACCCTTTGAACATTTAAGAAGAATTTTATTGAACTAACACCCAGCGAAGGGAAAAGGCATTGTCTGGTAATAGTTGATGTTTTCCCAAGGGGTGGAAGTGCTCCCACGTCTAAACAGGATGCCAGTGCAGTAGCCAAGGCTTTGCTAACTGAAATAATTCCGAGATGGGCATGCTGAAAGGCTAAGCAGCGACAATGGAAAGCCATTTATAAATATTGCCCGACAGCAGATCAGTGATTACTTGGGAATAAAGGTGAGGCAACATTGTGCCTACCACCCAGCGAGCAGTGGGGCAGTGGAAAGAGAGAAAACTATCCTTAAAAATAAATTGGCAAAATGTTGTGAGGAACTATAGGTGACATGGACAAAGGCATTTCCAATTGTGCTAACGTATATGAAGGAGAGGAAGAGTAAGTATTAGGACGTTTGAGATTGTGTTTGGAAGGTGGCCCAATACAGGAATTGGTCAAGACCGATTGTAAAACAGATAACAGACCACTGTGAGGACGAGATATTATGTTACGGTATAAATCTCTCCACACTTCTGTTTCAAATACAGAAACAAACGAAGGGCAGCTCGACCCCAATCAGCAGAAGGGAAGATGCACAATCTAGAACCTGAAGACTGGATAGTGGTGAAAGACATCAGGAGCAAAAGCATGAAGGCGAAGAGGTGGCTGGGACCGTTCCAAGGGCTCCCTACAACACAGACAGCTGTTAAGATCGCCGAAAGAGCCACGTTGATACACGCCAGCTGTTGGAAACGTGTAGCTGAACTTGAGGAGACATCGGACAACACCGGATCCAAATAAGTGTAAGTAATGATTAGAAGACTCATAGAAATATGGGGCTGCATGGCAGGACGAGTCGTGAAGGCAGGGGTGTCTGGGATACAACGGCAGACGTTAATCTTAACCAAGGATGTTAAGTTGACCTTTACATGCCACCCATGCCCGTTTGGTAACCAGGACGACTATAAATAAAGCAATAACTATTTACACAGAGATCCTTGTGTACCCAGTTACTGGCACTGAGTAGTATACATGACAGGTACACCTGACACGGGATATCGGTTTCCGGTTATCAAAGAAGGAGGTGCCATGCCAAGGGTAATAATAACCAAGATTCAGAAGAGCGATGAGGAAGCCTGGTGGTGTGGAATAGATAGACCCTTCTCCGATATCTATAGACAGGTGAATATAGTGGTACAGCCTCGCACCCACCTCACCCGAGATGCAGTGCAGAAGGTCCTCCAAGAAATAGTAGCTACTGGACTCGAAAAGATGAATGTCCAATGACCCACACTGCAGATGGGCGGAAAGGCCTTTTCCAAGCTGATAGAAATGGAAGAAAGAAATCAACTGAATGTGCAGCTAAAATGGTCACAAATGAAAAAAAGTAAAAGTGGATTCATTGAGAAAACTTACAGCGCTATATTTCACTTTCTGTGGAAGTCTACTGTTAAGGACTCAGTGGTCTCACTGCTGTAGCAATGGGGTATTTCCTCTGACCGTTTATGTTGTTGACAACCTTCCCAAAGCAGGGAATTTGTATGGAACTGGCAATTAATCCAGTATTGTCACAAACAGGATTCAGACTAGCATAAAACAAAGAAGTGTGAATCCTGGAAATCTGAATCAACAACAGGAATTGACAGAGAAACTCTACAGGCGTGGCAGCATCTGTGGAGACAAAGAGATTTAATGTTTCATATCACAGATCCAGTCTACTTATGCTTTTTATTGTTTTATTGCCTGGGTAATTGTCAATTTCATTTCGCGAAACAGCAGACTTACCAGAATCTCTCATTAGCTGACAGACGTCATCTGTAAAAATGCAAAATTCCTTTATCAGCTGTAATGCTGTTGCTGTTGCCCTGAGTTGGTGAAAGGCTGGCCTTATTTACGTTTTTGTTCTCCTTTATGTCGATGAGCAGCCAGGGTGAATGGAGAATTTCTGTTTGTGTCCCTTTGTCTCTCTGTACCATCTCACTCTCTTCTACATTCTCCCACTCTCTGTCTGTCAATATCCCTCATTTTTCATTTCTATTCTTGGAAAAGTGTTAAAATCGGAGGCTGTTCCGTGGCTTTCTCCGCCCCCCCCCCCCCCTCCCCCGGCCAGAGTGTGTAGAACTGGGCTCACAGTCTCCAAGTAATGTCTGTGTTACTTAGGTCTGAGATCAGGTGACATTTGTTCACTCAAAACATTATGAGATTTTACAATTCTAAATAGTATTCATAATAGACCAGAAAAAAAAGCAGTTTCACTCCAATTATAGGATTTCTATGATGCCATTGCCTTTTGCCGAAAATCAATGAATGGTGACAGCAGACAATGAGAGCCATTATCTCATTGGATGCGCTATTATGACAACATTGTCCTGCAAGTCTGCAGTGTCTTCTGCGTCTCTTCATTATTCCCAAAAAACTTGAAAAGACGGACGGAGAAAAATCGTAGAAGAGATAGACAAATCCTTGTCGAACAGAGTAAAAAGAACTCTGCGTTGAATTTGCAGGATAGAACATAGACTAATGGGTTCACATCAGGAGGTAGGACTTGGTAGCACGAAATAATAACGGTCTGAGCTCAAATACAAGAAGCATGCTGAGCCGCTACTTTCGCGATGTTGGATATATAATACGGCTTTAACAAGAAGTTTCAATAATGAACTTTCAATGTACAGAACATTTGACAGCATTTGACACTATTAACGTCTGGTTATTACCATATGATTTAACTGACGAAACCACAGATACGGTTCTTCAAATCAATAAGGGCAGTTAATGAAATATTTGATCACAGTAAATCGGACTACCTTTCTGTAATAAAGCTGCTCGATGAGAATTTATATCAACGTCCGCTTGTGCAGGAAAGAAGTTCACAGCTGGTGACTGTCCACTGAAAATGTATAGGAAGAGGCAATCTCTTCTTGCTTTGATTTCAAACTGATGCCTTCACCTCTTTAACCTGACCGGATAAACAGTATGCGTTCATCCTGTCGGGGCCAGTTTACCGCCTGAATATGCACAGACGGAAACTAATACCAAGAGACCAGGGTAATTTTGGTGAATTTACCAGGAGTGGTGTGTGAGTTGGTGTTAACAGTGGGCAGTAAGGGCTAAACCATTAGCACTGACATTGATCCTTGCACCAACAGCTCCTCACTCACTTTCTGCCTCATGCATCTCAGTCATCATTGACTTTCAGTTTATCCTACTTTCTCTTCGAAACTTTACTTTTGTTCCGGACCACTTTCGGATGTCCACTTGGAAACTGCAGTTTTTTCAACCGAAATTCTGGAGAATGCACGTCACTCTTTGGGGTAGGCTTCACTGCCCAACCATAATTACTCAAGAGATTGAGATGGTAAGTTTCTTTACTTCGTCCTCGAAGTGCTTAACACAGTGATACAGCCATGATGTCGATAGGGAGGGAGTTCCAAGAATTAGACATAGCGACATTGAATGAATGGCGAGATAGTTTCAGCTCAGAAAGGCGAGATCCTTAGAGGGGATTTGCAGTGACAATTTATTCGTGTATGTGCTGCCAAGGCTGCCATAGGATGTGGTGGAGGCTCGTACAATTGCAACATTTAAGAGGCATTTGAAATTGTATATGAGTAGGAAGGGTTTGGATGGATATGAGCCGTATGCTGGCAAGAGGGACCAAATTGGGTTGGGATTTCCGGTCAGCATGGACAGGTTTGAACGAAGGGTCTGTTTCCCTGCAGTACATCTCTATGACTCTATGATTCCAGTTGGTTGCAATCAATCACTGGATTCCTTCTGGCAGAACCGGGTCTGTGCTCTCTGTGGAAGCAGAAAATGGTTTTCATTCAGATTAGCCACAAGAAGAGAAATAAATCTTCATTTCCTGACTTGGAATTTTATCCAGGCCTCGGCGATTCAAACCCAGACTCTGAAGCAGGGACTCCACTGAAGTTGACAATAACCCTTTCGACCTAACCTGTACAAACTCTTGTGCCTATCGTTCTTTGTCCCCACATTTTGAAGCACTGGTCCTTGCTGTGGGTGGTGAAGCAACGAACTACTGCCTCGCAGAAAATCCGTGGGGTCAGAGACCCGATCGATCTGTCATGCAGCGGGGATTGCATTTCTCAGAACAGACGTGTTTGCTGTTTGGTACTGAAATTGAGCTCGATCACACACAGATACGGTGTAACAGCTGACAGCAGATGTGGAGACGGTTGGGAGAGTTTCATTCACACTCTGGGAAAAAGACTGGATCCTAAATTCAGGGGAGATAAGTGTCACAGATAGAAGGCTGAAAATTGGTTTGAGAACGATATGAGTCATGACCGAATGGCGGGCAGACCAGATGGGCTGAAAGCTCTAACTGTCCTCCGATGCCTTCTGGTCTCTGACCATCCAGTATCTAAGGAAATAGAAACAGAGTTAATCATGCATTTCGAAGTCCTCCTCTCATAACTCGGCGAGGTGAGAGATGGAACAGTTCTGCTATTAAATTTTGAGACTGGGAGAATGTTTGAAGACGGAGTAAAAAAGGGGAACTGAGTATAAAGTTGAGAGTCAGGAGATATTCAATAAAAAGGTAGACGGAGATGGACATGGAGTAATAAGTGTCACTGGTCTTGAAGACATAACTCGGTTTTCAATTCCAAGATTCTAGCAGACCTGCTGAGATTTTCCCGCAATTTCTTTTGTTCGTACTGAAACAGAAGGGAAAAGTCTGATCCTGGACCAATCAGCTATGTCTGCTCTGTGGACGTTTGAATTCCCTGTTCGAACAAATCACTTCTGACCCACACGGAAACCTCACTGTCCTGCATCACCCCCACCCCTGTTACTGACAATAAGCTGTTCATGACGTAAACACATATGGGGACACAACAACATCATTTACCGAGTGAATTGGGAAAATTTCAGGGAGAGTTCCATTCGGTTTCCATCAAAGCATTCTCATTCAGTTAATTCTATTGCAGCATCATTTGACATGCAGCTGTCACTGTCATGTGGCCATTCGCATTCGACGTCTCAGGACATTTTGGTTGGGGCACATTTGGAATGGAACCTCACGCTTTGGAAGGGACATCGTTTATAGCATATTCAGCTGAACTGATAACATTGTCTCTTGCACCTGCAGTACAGTGGAGACAGTTTTCACTCAGAAACCAAGAGATGATCAAAAATGGAGGAAAAAATTGTGTCAACAAAACCTGCCTCAGCGATTGAATTCGCTTTTGCAACATTAATGGAGAGGGGCAAACTGATTAACAAACAACAGCGCCCTGCGTGGGTCTCGACCCCACACCATTGAGATTAAAGGTCTCAAGCTCTACCGACTGAGCGTACCAGGACAGGATTGGTGTTGGTTAATTTATCATTTCATACTGACTTTAATTCAGCTGACACGGCAATTTTCAAAAATCTCGTTCATTCCTCCCCATTGCAAATAACATTTTCCAAGTCGTTCAATTCTCATATTTATTCCTTCAGACCATGACAATCCATTTAGGACTTGCCCCGGGATTTTCGATTCTCTGTTAATATTTTCATATTTTGATCCTGATCCTTAGGTCACCGAAGTGATTCCCAAACACTCTGTCAGACTGCAAATCAATCGGGAAAATACCTCAGGAAACCAAATCATTTCTGATTAGAGTGTAGGGAATCCCATCTGCTGAAGAGACACAGTCCTCACAATCAACACTTTATTTGTTCTACCTGCCTACAAAGTTTACCACTTCTAATATTCGAGAAAGGAATCCTGATTGTAAAATGTTTTGAAAACAGGAACAATCTTCTGAAGCCATTTCCAATTTGAATTAGAATTTTTTACCCTTTCACACGGTAACAGCCGTTCCTGAGGAAGGTGTTTCCAAGAGCTGTGTCCCAGGGCGGGGAAGGAAGCCGCTGATTGAAACTGCAGTGGCCCCTTTCTGTTGGCAGCAGGGGCTTGTAGAGAGTGGGGTCACATTTTGCTACACGTGACCGTCTCACTCATTGCGGACTCAGGGTCAATCATGGATGTGTTCTCGTGGTTGTATTGTCAGTACATGGTCGATCTCAATACTTGATGTGAAATATTTGAGGCTCTGTGCTCTTTTTGGGCTAGGACAACCAACATTTCAGCCAAATGCTCTGACCATTTGAGACACAGCGACTGGCAGCAAAATTGTGCTTGTACACATCCAAATGCACAGTGATCGAGAGGATGTGGACAGCAGTAGTTCTCATTATTTTAAGCATCAGTTGCTCATGTTCCCGTGTTTAACCCAGAGAGGGTGAGAGACCCGAGGAGTAACAAACACAACCACAAAGCAATATCAGGACCTGTGTAGTTCTGTCATAAAAAGCTGCCTGCAGTTGTTCTATTGCAAAGTTGTGTTTTAAACCCACGACGCAATAGAGACTGGATCCTAAACCCAGCACATTAAACCTCTCTGGATTAGTGGTGCTGGAAGAGCACAGCAGGTCAGGCAGCATCCGAGGAGCAGTAAAATCGACATTTCAGGCAAAAGCCCTTCATCAGGAATACAGGGTTTCGCCTGAAACGTCGATTTTACTGCTCCTCGGATGCTGCCTGTATGGCTGCGCTCTTCAGCACCACTAATCCTGAATCTGGTCTCCAGCATCTGCATTCATTGTTTTTACAAACATTAAACCACTCGGCGACGCTCCCTGACGATAACTAAGCACCAAACCTGTCAAGACTAATGTTTCAGCATCGCTGCACTTCAGGCAATTTCCCCAGGCACTTTCTATGACTACCTTAGCATAATTTAAAAAATATATATTTACAACGGTTTGAAAGGTTTGCACGGTGTGGACATTATTGAGAAGCTGAATATTCTTCGACAGTTTTCCCCGGAGCTTCAAGCCTGAGGGAAGTCCTTGGAAAAGTTTACAAAATGATGAGGTAGACGAGCAGAGAACATAATCAATCTACACTTTTTCAGAAGTGACATGAGTTTGCAGTGAGATAGCAGAGGTTTAATGTGAGAGCAGTACAAATTGAAAGGGACGTGAGCGACACTTGTTTTTAATACAGACATTTTTGTGCTTGTGGAATAAATTGCCACATTTAGTGGCAGAGTTTGGTGCACTCACAACACTTCAAATGGGTATGCAGACAGGAAATTTTCTGAGAGATAAGGGACAAATATTGGCAAATATGTTTAGATTAGTTACGGTCATCTGTTCAATAGGTGCAAGTTGAATAGGAAGGTTTGCTTCCTTGCTCGGCAATTCTGTGACACTCCAGTACCTGACAACAGTTTGAATAGACCATTTTCAAAAACGCATGCTGTTTGTTCCGAAGTCAGCAAGTTTGAATTTTGTTTTTTTCTTGAGGCGTAATGTTTTCAAATGACACAGAGAGGAATATTTTCCAGACATTTACAGACAATGACCATTCTCCTTGATACATTCCCAAGTTCTCCATCAAATAATTTCGTTGACTAAGATAAACCTCACAAATCGTGTTATCCCCTTAACTCTCCAGTGAATCCAAAACCTGACAGCTCTTTTCATGGACCAGGTGCAAAACTCAAAAGGCAGAGTCATTATCAGACACGCAAACTCATTACTTCTGTCTGTGGGGCAGTGCGAGACGTGTATGTCAATAACTGCTCACACAGATAACACCGAAGCAATTCCAAACGGAGCTTCCCGACATTCTAGAGATTTAGTGCATTGCCAAGTAACAGAAAGTGCTCAAGTAACATTAAACAAAACAGAAAAATGTACCATGCAAAGTGAATATAACCAATTATATTCTCGATTAAATTCGGACAACAATGGGCTGGTGCCTCCATCTGATCGAGCGAGCCAATCTCCAGCCTCCCTCACCAGGACAGTAATGAAGGAAATGAGAGAAATATAACAAAGTTTCACGTTGCGATTGCCCACCTTTTAGCCACAACAACAAAAAACGAGGGAGCTGATTCAGTGCAGGATCTGGCTTCACAACAGCGGTGAAATAACGACGTCCACTCACTTTCAGGGAAAACTGTGAACAACTCACATTGTCCAGAATATGAGTACACAGCGCAGGCTGTTTAGTTCCCATATTCTACTGCTACCCCGACACTCATACGATAATGTACCTTTCAAAGAGAGCGTTTGTAGCTGTGGAATGACAGTGCCAGCTGCTTCCACTCGCTCTTAATGCCGCCCTTGGTCGTGTAGGGGCTGCAATTCTCAACTTACACGCGGTAGTTGAGTGTGAAATTCTCTGTTGTGGAGCAGAAAGATGTGAAGTTCGGATGCTTCTGGAGTTCTTGTTGAAAGGTTCAGTGACGCTAGGAAGATGGTTTGCAGACATTTCCTGCCTTTCTGGGTGACATTCTCAGCGCTGCAGGGGTTCCTGTGAAGCGATGCTCTCATATTTTGGTACGAATTCATTTGGTTTCATTCCCGCTACTTCCGTTTGTTGGGATTGCAGATTGGGTCCAATGGATGGCATCCGTGGATGAGTGCCCTGCTTCCAGGAATTGTCTGGCTGTCTTCTGCTTGCCCTGTCCTATTATTGTTGTGCTATTCTAGTCCAATGTGTGGCCCTTGCAGTTTGTACATATTGCTACTAGGGACTGCTGGACTGACGCTAACACAAATTCTTTGCCAAGAACCAATATCCACCCACCTTCATTCGCAAATGCATGGCACACAAAGTTCGCAACGAGGATTTGCTATGAGGTAATTTTTAAATCATGCTTCCGTGTTGAAAAGAAATTCTGGAAAACGATATCCAGACTCCTCCGAACACTCGGACTTATGACAGCACAGAAACAGAGAGTCTCACTCAGACAACAACTCACGAGGAAACAAGGCCCAATACCCATCATGTGCATGTCAAACGGGTTGACGAGATTCCACGCAGGGACTCCACGAAACACGACATAGGAGAAAGAGGCTGACAACTAGAGAGCTGCATTCATAATTTCATCTGGACTGTAAACGCCTCGGACAGCTGTTCCTTGCAGTTATGCACGGAATATTGAATGTCACTGATCCCAGGGCTTGGAATTCGGATGATATGTCCGTCTGCAGCACTGGTTACTTCCTTATGTGAGGTAACTCCTGATGGAACACATGTCACACTCTATTGCTCATTAAGAAATACATCCAAAATGGGAGCTTAGAGCAGCATTTCAGTTGTCCTTCTGGGGCTGTCCCTGACATGCCCTGTGGCACTGCACTTATTCTGTGTTTCCTGAGGGTTCGGCACGTGATTTCACGATCGTATTATGGGCAATAATCTGCATTTTCGCTTCAATAACGGGTGTGTGAAGCGGAGGTCCACCATTCTCTATTCTATTTTTCTCTTCTTATGCACAACTGAAATACAGTAAAGGATAAATTAATATTGTAAGATGATATACAGAGGCGTGTGAAATACTGAAGTTTTAATGACATTTATGCAATGGTTAGAGATTACCTTGATTCAGGAAATAAGGATGTAAAGTCTGTTTGGTTGGAGTTGAGGAACAGTGAGGAATGAACTCACAAGCATGTGTAGTTTACAAGCCCACTCGCAGTAACCACAAAGGGAAATAAATCGTACAGGAGGAAAAAATGCGTGTGAGTGACACAAATGGCAATAGTCATGCGTGATCTTAGCTTCCCATCTAAAACTCTCGGTTCCATTGTAAAAACGTTTGGAGAACCAAAATAAGAAAAATCCCACATGTCCCATAAAACACCACGAGGGATATCTTGGTAATTGATTACTCTACTGGTGACTTAATTTTCCTATTTTCTTGGAAACCTTCTCTTTAATTGTGAGCATCAGAAAAGCCTTTTCTTTTTGCCAGCAAGAAATAAATATGTGATTAACCTTTGTTCGTTTCATGGATAAGAACACTGAGACTCCTCTGCACTGCACTTCTTTGGCATTTCTATCGATTTTAACACTAGTGTGTCTTTTGATTCTTCCCAAGAAAGTATATGACCTCGCATTCCCTACATGAAACTGCATCTGCCAAGAATACTCTAATTGATGGAGGGAATCCTGAGGAACTGAATGTACATGTATTTGGAAAGGCAAGGACTGATTCGGGATTATTAACATGGCTTTGCGCGTGGGAAATCATGTCTCACAAACTTGATTGAGTTTTTTGAAGAAGTAACAAAGAAGATTGATGAGGGCAGAGCAGTAAATGTGATCTATATGGACTTCAGTAAGGCGTTCAATAATATTCCCCATGGGAGACTCATTGGCAAAGTTAGATCTCATGTAACAATAGTGGACGTAACACCGACCCTTGTGGTATGCCGCCAAGACCTGGACACCAAGAAGAACATGTTCCAACAACTACAACACCGTTTTGTATTGGTAAGCCAATTACTGATCAAAGCTGTAATCTCTCCCACAGTTCCAGTCCTCCACATTTTGTATAATAGCCTATTGTGGGGAACCTTATCGAACAACTTGCTGAAACCCATATACACCACATCAACTGGGTTACTGTCATCTACCTGTTTGGTCACTTTGTCAAAAAAGACAACAATATTCGTTAGGCAAGGCCTACCCTTCAAAAACCGTGCTGAATGTCCCTGATCAGATTATTCATTTCGAGATGGTCATAAATCCTATCTTTAATAACCTTTTCCAACACGTTACCAACAACTGCAGTGAGACTCACTGGTCTGCAATTACCAGGGTGGTCTCGATGAAATTTTTTGAACAAGTGAACAACATATGCTATGCTCCATTTCACAGGCACTATTCCTGTAGACAACGATGATTTGACGATCAATTCCAAATGCTCATCAATCTCTTCCCTTGCTTCCCAGAGGATCCTAGGACAGATCCCATCCGGCCCAGGGGACTTGTCTGTTTTCACACTCTTCAGTATATCTATCACCTAATCCTTATGAACCTCAATATCTTCTACACTAGACGCAAGTATCTATATATCTTCGTCGCCAACATTTACATTTTCTATCGCGAACAATGTCGAAAAATATTTATTTAGTGCTTCCTCTATCTCTTCTTACTCCAACCAAAACTTTCCACTATTATCATTCATTGTCCCAAATTTAACTCTCGTCATTCTTTTATTGCTGACATACCTATGGAAAGCCTTAGCGTTAACCCTGATCCTATCTGCCAACAACTTCTCATGTCTCCTCCTGGCTCTTCTCAGCTCTCTTTTTCGGTCTTTCCTGATATCGGTGGAACGCTCGACCTCTCTAACTGAGTTTTCACGTTATGTCCTAACATAAGACTTCTTGTTCTTCTTGACCAGGGATTCCACTTCCTTAGTAAAACACGGCTCATGCGTTCAATATCTTCCTCCCTGCCTGACAGGTACACACTTATCTAGGACACACAGGAGTTTTTCCTTGAATAAGCTCCACATTTTTAATGTGCTCACCCCCTACAGTTTCCTACCCGATTCTACGCTTCCTAAATCTTACCTCATTGCATCATAATTTCCCTTCCACCAGCTGAAACTCTTGCTCCGTGGAGTACACCTATCGCTTTCCATCACGAAAATAAACCTGAGAGAATTGTGATCGCTGTCTCCAAAGTGCTCACCTACTTCCAAATCTAAAACCTGGCCAGGCTCGTTACCAAGTACTAAATCGAAAGCGGCTTCTTCCCTTGAAGGCATGTCTGCATACTGTGTCAGGAAGCCCTCCTGCACTTATCGAACAAAAACTGACCCATCTATATTACTCGTACTGTAGTGATCCCAGTCAATATTTGGATATTGTCTTCAATGTTCCAGAGTTTTTCATTGTCTCAGAGTCCAGATGAAGTTTGCATTCCTCACGTACGGGAGCGAGAATATTTTCAATGTCTCAGATCAGTTCCTGTCCCGAGAACATCAGAGTCAATGTCCCTTCCTCTACTCGGACCGACAGTTCCCACTTCTTCATTCTCCTCTGATTCCATTTCCCAAAGAGCTTCTCAAGATTTCCAAAGATGAAGCCTAAGATATATAGTTTGCTTCCGAAACATTTTTCCAACTGCCAACTGACAATATTTTCACAGTATCTCTTCACAATCCTCTGGCTTGCACCATGTCCAGGGATGAGAAGTCCCATTTGGTGGAGAGAGTTCCTTGGCTGGTGAGTTTCACTTTGGAATAAAGATGGTTAAGTGGCAATTTCCTGCGGTCGTTTGTAATGATGGGAGAGGGAGCGGTGGGGAATGAGCACTCTGACGAGCAGGAGGAAGTGTTACCAATGACCAGAGTCAGAGAACAGAGGATAAGGGATGAAAGGAATCTAATGAAAAGCAGCACTTCTGCTCAGGGCGTTCAAAAACAACTGCAGACACCCGATGTGTCGAGCAGTTTATTTGGAAAGAGAAACAGAGATAATGTTTTAAATGTGGAGCATTTCTGATGAAGAACTCGAGTTTCTCAAGTCTAATCAAATTAACAGGCCTGGTTTGCAAAACAGGCTTTCTGAACTTTGAAATGTTCCAGCAGGTAAGCATTCATAACGTAGTCAGCAGGATTCGAACCTACGTGAGGAAACCCCAATGGATATCAAATCCATCGCCTTAACCACTCGGCTATGACTACAGACAGCGCTGCTCTTTGAGCACTGACCAAATCAGCTGTGATCTCATTGGCAGCTGCCGCTGACTTGAGTTAAATGTTTCTATCTCCATTCATACCTTTGCTGTCATTTGTAAGGTGCGAGACACCAATGTAAAAGAAGAAAAGATCAAAGTTAGGAAAAGATTTTGCAGCCAAATTGAGTCAAAATTATTTATTGAAAGGAAAATCACACTTGCCAATTTGCTAGATCTCTTTGCGAACATGACCAGCAGAGGTAATCAAGGGAGCTATTGATCTGAGTATTCTTGGACATGAAATAAACAAAGGTTAGTGACATATTCATTTCTTCACTGGCGGACAAAATGGTCTTTCCTGATGGTTACAGTGAAAGAGATGGTTCCCAATAAAAGACAGAGATTAAGTCGCATGTAGATATACTTCAATGTGATACGTCTCATTTTCAGCCCCTAATTATCCCAGAGATGGAGGGGGTGGGTTACTTTTCTTCACTCTTCAACTGCACAGCATGGAGGTACAGACATGAAACCGCTAGAGATGGAGTTCTTGAATTGGGAACCAGCGACACTGAAGGAACTACGCAAAAGTGAGGACTGCAGATGCTGGAAGCCTGATTTTCGATCAGAAAATGCTGGAGGAGCAGGAAAGTCGACGATTCTGTTGGCAGTCTTTCTGCGTTCCGCAAACAATTTTCGTTTTTGACTCAGATTTCCAGCAACTGCAGCTATTTGTATTATGTTAACATTCATAATGTTTTGGACAAAACCAATGACCTGCTAGCATCGGAAAATCGGCAGAAGTACTGGGACACCGATACGTTAGCTGAACAATACAACCATTCCATGAGCGGGAACATGATTCAGGCCACGGTGCTGAGAGTACCGAATCCTCACAAGTAAATAACAAGACAAGGCGATAGATACTATCGTATTTGGTGTAAATAAAACTCCCATTCTGAACATTTTCATTAAAGATTATTTTCAACTTGTCTTCGTAGATTTACAAAGTGGGAAAAGGCCATTCCGCCTGTGTGCATTGCGGCTAATCAGAGAGCCATCTATTCCAGTCGCAGTTTCCAACTTTGGCCCAAAGTCTCGTGTGTTCTAATGTTCCCAGGGCAAATGACAATGACTTTATCCTGTTTTCTTAAATGGCACAACAATGGGGCAGATGTTTGACGCTTCCACAACGACTTGCAACTGTTTTGAGGAACTCATGCTCATTTTCCCCCACAAAGGGAGACACACAGAAAGATACCCCCAAAGCGACAGAGGTCTCCGTTGTGGTGAGCTGGAATTTGAAATGGACAATATGACAAATGCAAGTTTTTAACGTGGATGCGATGTCCCGCCAGGACTTCGCAAGGGAGCGTTAACATGTGGCACGATTAAAGTGAGACATTCCCCTCGAGGGAGCTTCGACTCGAACCGACAATCTTCTGATCTGAAGTCAAACGCGTCATCCATTACGCCACTGGCCCAAAAGACACGCTCTGTGCTGGCAGAATGACGATATGTAATGCCATGGACTTTCACGGAATCAGAATTAAAAAGGTGAACAAGCAACGAAGATAATCACCAATACTGCTTCACTTCGAAGTTGCCAACTTGTGAAGCAGTGCCTTTCACTGGCAAAGGAGAAACATTTGTCCACAGCTGCCTGCTTCAGGGTCGCCTCCTTCTCTGCCGGAAGTGTCCATCGTTTTATTCACAGTCACCACGCGATTTCATGATCTACTCCAGTGAAAACGTGTCATCGTGTCGTCTAAGCAAGACCCTGTTGAAACTCAGCGAGAGACATCTGGTCATTTCGAGCTCAGGATGTGGAATTAGACGAGATGCGTGACACCTTTCATTGGCGCCGCCAATTCACTGCAAATTAGCGGCTCAAAACGAGCCGTTGTTAGCATCAGCTTGATTTGTGCCTTCCTGCAGTGCATTTGCGAAACAACATCAGATAGATCCCATCCGGCCCAGCTGACTTATCTATTTTCACACTCTGCAGTATTTCTAATATCTCTTCCTTGTGAACCTCAATCTCTTCTCGTCTAGACGCAAGTATCTCTGTATCTTCCTCGCCAACATTTTAATTATCTATAGTGAACTCTGTCGAAAAATATTCATTTAGTGCTTCCTCTATCTCCACTGACTCCACACACGACTTCCCACTATTATCCTTGATTGTCCCAAATTTAACTCTCGTCATTCTTTTATTCCTGACATACCTATGGAAAGCCTTAGGGTTAACCCTGATCCTATCTGCGAAAAATTTCTCATGTCTCCTCCTGACTCTTCTCAGCTCTCTTTTTAGGTCATTCCTGAGATCGTTGGAACCCTCGAGCGCTCCAACTGAGTTTTCACGTTTGGTACTAACATAAGACTTCTTGTTCTTCTTGACCAGGGATTCCACTTCCTGAGTAAACAGCGGCTCACACGTTCTTTCTCTTCCTCCCTGCCTGACAGGTACATACTTATCTAGGACACACAGGAGCTTTTCCTTGAATAAGCTCCACATTTTTAATGTGCTCACCGCCTACAGTTTCCTACCCCACTCTGCACTTCCTAAATCTTACCTCATTGCATCGTGATTTCCCTTCAACCAGCTGAAACACTTGCTCCGTGGAGTACACCTATCCCTTTCCATCACGAAAGTAAACCTGAGAGAATTGTGATCGTTGTCTCCAGAGTGCTCACCTACTTCCAAATCTAAAACCTGGCCAGGCTCGTTACCAAGTACTAAATCGACAGCGGCTTCTTCCCTTGAAGGCATGTCTACATACTGTGTCAGGAAGCCCTCCTGCACTTATCGAACAAAAACTGACCCATCTATATTACTCGTACTGTAGTGATCCCAGTCAATATTTGGATATTGTCTTCAATGTTCCAGAGTTTTTCATTGTCTCAGAGTCCAGATGAAGTTTGCATTCCTCACGTACGGGAGCAAGAATATTTTCAATGTCTCAGATCAATTCCTGTCCCGAGAACATCAGAGTCAATGTCCCTTCCTCTACTCGGACTGACAATTTACACTTCTTCAATCTCCTATGATTCCATTTCCCAAATTGTTTCTCAAGATTTCCAAAGCTGGAGCCTAAATTATATGGTTTGCTTCCGAAACATTTTTCCAACTGCCAACTGACAATATTTTCACAGTATCTCTTCACAATCCTCTGGCTTGCACCATGTCCAGGGATGAGAAGTCCCTTTTGGTGGAGAGAGTTCCTAGGCTGTTGAGTTTCACTTTGGAACAAAGATGGTTAAGTGGCAATTTCCTGCGGTTGTTTGTAATGATGGGAGAGGGAGCGGTGGGGAATGAGCACTCTGACGAGCAGGAGGAAGTGTTGCAAATGACCAGAGACAGAGAACAGAGGACAAGGGATGAAAGGAATCTAATGAAAAGCAGCACTTCTGCTCAGGGCGTTCAATAACCACTGCAGAAACCCGATGTGTCGAGCAGTGTATCTGGAAAGAGAAACAGAGATAATGTTTTAAATGTGGAGTATTTCTAATGCAGAACTCGAGTCTCACAAGTCTAATCAAATTACAGGCCTGGTTTGCAAAACCGGCTTTCTGAACTTTGAATTGTTCCAGCAGGAAAGCATTCATAGCGTAGTCAGCAGGATTTGAACCTACGTGAGGAAACCCCAATGGATGTCAAATCCATCGCCTTAACCACTCATCCATGACTACAGACAGCACTGCTCGCTGAGCACTGACCAAATCAGCTGTGATCTCATTGGAAGCTGCCGCTGACTTGAGTTAAATGTTTCTATCTCCATTCATACCTTTGCTGTCATTTGTAAGGTGCGAGACACCAATGTAAAAGAAGAAAAGCACAAAGTTAGGAAAAGACATTTGAACCCAAATTGAGTCAAAATTATTCATTGAAAGGAAAATCACACTTGGCAATCTGCTAGATTTCTTTGCGAACATGACCAGCAGAGGTAATCAAGGGAGCTATTGATTTGAGTATTCTTGGACATGAAACAAACAAAGTTTAATGACATATTCATTTCTTTTTCTGGCGAAGGAACCGATCTTTCCAGATGCTCACAATGACAGAGATTTTTCACAATTAAAGACAGAGATTAAGTCGCTTGTAGATATACTTCAATGTGATACGATTCACTTTCAGCCCCTAATTACCCCAGAGATGGAGGGGGTGAGTTACTTTTCTTCACTCTTCAACTCCACAGCATGGAGGAACAGACATGAAACCGCTAGAGATGGAATTCTTGAATTGGGATCCAGCGACACTGAAGGAACTCGGCAAAAGTGAGGACTGCAGATGCTGGAAACCTGATTTTAGATCAGAAAATGCTCGAAAAGCACAGCAGCATTCGAGGAGCAGGAAAGTCGATGTTTCTGTTGCTGGTCTTTCGGCGTTCCGCAAACAATTTTCGTTTCTGGCTCAGATTTCCAGCAACTGCAGCTATTCGTATTATGTGAACATTCATAATGTTTTGGACAAAACCAATGACCTGCTAGCATCGGAAAATCGGCAGAAGTACTGGAACACCGATATGTTAGCGAACAATACAACCATTCCATGAGCGGGAATACGATCCGGGCCACGGTGCTGAGAGTACCGAATCCTCACAAGTAAATAACAAGACAAGGCGATAGATACTATCGTATTTAGTGTAAATAAAACCCCCTTTATGAACATTTTCGTTGCAGATTATTTTCAACTTGTCTTCGTAGATTTACAAAGTGGGAAAAGGCCATTCCGCCTGTGTGCATTGCGGCTAATCAGAGAGCCATCTATTCCAGTCGCAGTTTCCAACGTTGGCCCAAAGTCTCGTGTGTTCTAATGTTCCCAGGGCAAATGTCAATGACTTTATCCTGTTTTCTTAAATGGCACAACAATGGGGCAGATGTTTGACGCTTCCACAACGACTTGCAACTGTTTTGAGGAACTCATGCTCATTTTCCCCCACAAAGGGAGACACACAGAAAGATACCCCCAAAGCGACAGAGGTCTCCGTTGTGGTGAGCTGGAATTTGAAATGGACAACAGGACAAATGCAAGTTTTAAATGCAGAAGCACAGAAGCGATGTCGCGGCAGGACTCCGCACGGGAGCGTCAATGTGGGGCACGGTTAAAGTGAGACGTTCCCCTCGTGCCAGGTAGGACCCTAACCTACGATCTTCTGGTCAGAAGTCAGACGCGTTATCCATTACACCACTGGCCCAATAGAGACGCGCACCAACGGCAGAATGTCGATATGCAATGCCATGGACATTCACGGAATCAGAATTAAAAAGGTGAACAAGCAGCGAAGATGATTACCAATACTGCTTCACTTCGAAGTTTCCAACTTGTGAAGCAGTGCCTTTCACTGGCAAAGGAGAAACATTTGTCCACAGCTGCCTGCTTCAGGGTCGCCTCCTTCTCTGCTGGAAGTGTTCATCGTTTTATTCACAGTCACCACGCGATTTCAAGATCTACTCCAGTGAAAACGTGTCATGGTGTCGTCTAAGCAAGACCCTGTTGAAACTCAGCGAGAGACCTCTGGTCATTTCGAGCTCAGGATGTGGAATTAGACGAGATGCGTGACACCTTTTACTTGCGCCGCCACTTCACTGCAAATTAGCGGCTCAAAACGAGCCGTTGTTAGCATCAGCTTGATTTGTACCTTCCTGCAGTGCATTTGCGAAACAACATCAGATAGATCCCATCCGGCCCAGCTGACTTGTCTATTTTCACACTCTGCAGTATTTCTAATATCTCTTCCTTGTGAAGCTCAATCTCTTCTAGTCTAGACGCAAGTATCTCTGTATCTTCCTCGCCAACATTTTCATTATCTATAGCGAACTCTGTCGAAAAATATTTATTTAGTACTTCCTCTATCTCCACTGACTCCACACTCGACTTCCCACTATTATCCTTGATTGTCCCAAATTTAACTCTCGTCATTCTTTTAGTGCTGACATACCTATGGAAAGCCTTAGTGTTAACCCTGATCCGATCTGCCAACAACTTCTCATGTCTCCTCCTGGCTCTTCTCAGCTCCCTTTTTAGGTCTTTCCTGATATCGTTGGAACCCTCGAGCGCTCTAACTGAGTTTTCACGTTTTGTACTAACATAAGACTTCTTGTTCTTCTTGACCAGGGATTCCACTTCCTGAGTAAACAGCGGCTCACGCGTTCAATATCTTCCTCCCTGCCTGACAGGTACATACTTATCTAGGACACACAGGAGCTTTTCCTTGAATAAGTTCCACATTTTTAATGTGCTCACCGCCTACAGTTTCCTACCCCACTCTGCACTTCCTAAATCTTACCTCATTGCATCGTGATTTCCCTTCAACCAGCTGAAACTCTTGCTCCGTGGAGTACACCTATCCCTTTCCATCACGAAAGTAAACCTGAGAGAATTGTGATCGCTGTCTCCACAGTGCTCACCTACTTCCAAATCTAAAACCTGGCCAGGCTCGTTACCCAGTACTAAATCGAAAGTGGCTTCATCCCTTGAAGGCATGTCTACATACTGTGTGAGGAACCCCTCCCTCCACACACTGGACAAAAACTGACCCATCTATTGTACTCGTACTGTAGTGATCCCAGTCAATATTTGGATATTGTCTTCAATGTTCCAGAGTTTTTCATTGTCCCAGAGTCCAGATGAAGTTTGTATTCCTCACGTACGGGAGCGAGAATTCTTTCAATGTCTCAGATCAGTTCCTGTCCCGAGAACATCAGAGTCAATGTCCCTTCCTCTACTCGGACTGACAATTTACACTTCTTCAATCTCCTATGATTCCATTTCCCAAATTGTTTCTCAAGATTTCCAAAGCTGGAGCCTAAATTATATGGTTTGCTTCCGAAACATTTTTCCAACTGCCAACTGACAATATTTTCACAGTATCTCTTCACAATCCTCTGGCTTGCACCATGTCCAGGGATGAGAAGTCCCATTTGGTGGAGACATTCCCGAGGCTGGTGAGTTTCACTTTGGAACAAAGATGGTTAAGTGGCAATTTCCTGCGGTTGTTTGTAATGATGGGAGAGGGAGCGGTGGGGAATGAGCACTTTGACGAGCAAGAGGAAGTGTTGCCAATGACCAGAGTCAGAGAACAGAGGACAAGGATTACAGGAATCTAATGAAAAGCAGCACTTCTGCTCGGGGCGTTCAATAACAACGGCAGAAACCCGATGTGTCGGGCAGTGTATCTGGAAAGAGAAACAGAGATAATGTTTTAAATGTGGAGCATTTCTGATGAAGAACTCGAGTTTCTCAAGTCTAATCATATTACAGGCCTGGTTTGCAAAACCAGCCTTCTGAACTTGAATGGTTCCAGCAAGAAAGCACTCATAACGGAGTGCAGCAGGATTCGCGCCTACGTGGGGAAACCCCAATGGATTTTTAATTCATCGCCTTAACCACTCGGCCATGACTACAGACGGCACGACGTTGTTGAGCATTGACCAAATCAGCCATGATCTCATTGAAGTCTGCCGCTGACTTGATGAGTGAAATGCTTCCATCTCCATTCATACCTTTGCTGTCATTTGTAAGGTGCGAGACACCAATGTAAAAGAAGAAAAGCACAAAGTTAGGAAAAGACATTTGCAGCCAAATTGAGTCAAAATTATTCATTGAGAGGTAAATCACACTTGGCAATTTGCTAGATCTCTTTGCGAACATGACCAGCAGAGGTAATCAAGGGAGCTATTGATCTGAGTATTCTTGGACATGAAACAAACAAAGTTTAATGACTTATTCATTTTTTTTTAGTGGCGAAGGAACCGATCTTTCCAGATGCTCACAATGACAGAGATTTATCCCAATTAAAGAAAGCAAACAAGCCCCATCTCACGCTGACACCATCGTGAGCGCTGCTGTTTCACAATGTCACAGTGTCAGGGTCCAATCCCGCCTCAAGCAACTGAATGTGTGGAGTATGCACATTCTCCCCGTGGCTGCGCGCGCTTGCTCTGCTTTTCTCCCACAGTCCAAAAATGTACCGGTTAGTTGAAATGGCCGTGCTAAATTGACGGGGTTAAAGGAGAGGAATGCATTTGGGCTCGGGTCGGTCGGTGTGGAGTTGCTGGGCCGAAGGGCCTGTTTGCACATTGTAAGTATTCTAATCTACAGTAATCAATGACCAAGGTACGGCGCACGTTGTTCGATGGGGCCTCTATAACTTTTCGATTGTTTTTCTTCAAAGTTTCTTTCCAATTCAAACGGGAGAGGAAGAAGGGAAATGAATGTCTCCCATAATTCTTGCCTTCTTTTATCATTCACAGGTGGTATTTTTTCCTGTACTTTTTTTTACACTGTGGTTACTGTTAGTGTTCTTGTAAGCCACAGCGGCTGGTTTCCTCTTTCCTCAATGGTCCTCATCTCTACCCAAACACACTTTCCATCCTTATCTCCTGAATCAAAGTAATCTCTAACCATTGCATAATTGCCACGGAAACTGGGCTTTTCACACGCCTGTGTATGTCATTTCCCAATATTAATTGATCGTTTACTGTGTTGCAATTGCGCACGAGAAGAGGAAAATAAAATACAGGCCGGTGGTCCTAGGTTTCAAACACACGTAATTGCAGCTAACACGCAGATTACTGCACACAATGCGATCAGGGAAGCATGCACCAACCCGTCAGGAAGCACACAATAAGTACAATGATGGATGTCATGTCAGGAACAGGACTAGAAACACAACAGAAATACATCTCGTGGGTACTATTTTGGACATATTTCTCAATGAGCTACCGTGTTTTACATATGTTCCATCGGGAGTTACCTCACACAAGGAAGTAAGCAGTGCCGCAGACGGTGATGTAATCCGAGTTCAAAGTCCCGGAGTCAGAGATACTCAGTGCCCTGTGTGTACCTACAAGGAACAGCTGTGCATGGGGTTTACAGGGTAACTGAATTGCATGAATGCAGCTCGATGGTCGTCTCTCTGCTTCTCCTCTATAGTTTTCTGTGCAGTCCCTGCGTGCAATCTTGTCAACAACGTTTGTCCGGCACAAGATGGGCATTGGTCACTTGTCTCTGAGAGAGGCTGTTGGTTTATGTGTTGTCATAATTCCGAGTGTAACGAGGAATCTGGCTGTCAGTTCCCAGAAACCTACTTTAATAAATTGAAGCGTGCTTTTTAACTTGCCGCGTGGCATGTACTCGTTGCAAAGTTCGTGCACTGCGAATCACGTTGCGGGACTATCCAATTTTGGCAAAGAATTTGTGTGGCAGTCACGAGTTGCCACGACCAGCTGTCCCTAGTAGCAATACGGACAAATGGCAAGAACTACAAATTCGATTAGAGCAGCACAAGGTTAATCTGACAGGGCAAACAGAAGGCAGCCAGAAGATTTCTGGGTGTACGACAATCGCCCAAGGTACCTTTTCATATGAAAGTCTGAGCATCAGTAGAATCTGGGACCCAAGTAGTCTATGTTGGTTATTCATATTCCAGACAACTTGCGTTGTTCCCCGTTTACTCTGAAAGTGAATAGACATATTTATTTCACCGTTATTTCGAAAGAAGATCCTGCATTGAATCTGTTCGCGTTTTTTTGATGTTGTGGCGAAAAGGTGGGCAATCGCGATGTGAAACGTTGCTATAATTTCATTTCCTTCATTACTGTCTTGGTGAGGGAGAAAGGTGATTTGTTCTCTCGATCAGAATGGGGCACCGGCGCATTGATGGCCTAATTTAGTCACGGATATACTTGGAAATGTTCACTTTTAATGGTTCGTTGTTGTGTTTTGTTTTATGATACTTGAGCACTTTCTGGGGCTTGGCAATACACTACATCTCCAGTAGGTTTGGAATTGCCTCGCTGTTATTTGTGCGAGCAGTTCATGTCAGAGACGACTCACAGTGCCTCACAGACAGCACTTAAGCTTCGGTGTGTCTGATCATGGTTCTGCCTTTTCAGTTTTGATTCTGGTCCACGATAAGAGCTGTCAGTTTTTGGATTCGCTGGAGAGCAAATTTGGTAATGCGATATGTGAGGTATTTTTCTTCAGCCAAAATCTTTGATGGCAAACTTGGGAAAGTGTCAAGAAGAATGGTCATTGGCACCAAATATTCGGAAAACCTTCATCTCTGGATCGGTTGGGCTCATCCACCCTCCAAACAAAATAGATTAGATTACTTACAGTGTGGAAACAGGCCCTTCGGCCCAACAAGTCCACACCGCCCCGCCGAAGCGCAACCCACCCATACCCCTACATCTACCCCTTTCCTAACACTACGGGCAATTTAGCTTGGCCAATTCACCTAACCCGCACATCTTTGGAGTGTGGGAGGAAACCGGAGCACCCGGAGGAAACCCACGCAGACACGGGGAGAATGTGCAAACTCCACACAGAGAGTCACCTGAGGCGGGAATTGAACCCGGGTCTCTGGCGCTGTGAGGCAGCAGTGCTAACCACTGTGCCACCGTGCCGCCCACAAACTCGCTGGCTGAGTAACAAACAACATGCGGTTTTTTTTGCAAATGGTGTATTCAGACCTTTGCCAGTGGTTGGAGCATCTCAGACTTGTCGAGCATGGAAACAAATCCCGCTATCCAACTTGCCCTTACTGAATAGATAACCGAAATTAATCCATACATTTCTGCTAATATTTGTGCCTTATCTCTCCGAGGTCTTCCTGTCTATGCATCAATTCAGATGCCTTTGAAATGTTGTGAGTGCACCAGACTGCCACTAAATGTGACAATTCATTCCACACACACAAAACTTCTGTGTGAAAAAAATGTGTCCCTCACATCCCTTTAAAATTTTTCCTCTCTCACATTAAACGTTTGCTATGTAGATTTGAACTCGTGTGTCTTGTGAAGAAGTGCTCCCTGACTATTTACTCTGTCTGTATTCCTCATGATTTTATAAGCTTCTGTGAGGCCATATCTAAGCACTGAAGCTCCTGGGAATCTGACGAAGCCTATTCAGTTTCGTTCTCATGTCCAAGCACGGCAAACCTTGCAAATCCTTGTAAAGGTTTTCTAAACTTACACTTGCAAGAAGTGTGTCCAGCTGCAGCACTTGTTTGACCGCTTGGCCACTCTGGAGCTGCGGGTGGACTCACTGTGGAGCATCAGCAATTCTGGAGAGTTATGTTGCCTCCCAGGTGCTCAGGCCAGGGATGTCGCCCATCGGCTGAAGAGCATTCGAAAAGGGGATCGTGAACAGCCAGTTGTCTTGGTGCATACAGGCACCATCGAAAAAAAAACGAGATGAGGACGTGCAGGGAGAATTCAAGGAGCTAGGAGAGAAATTAAAGAGGAGGACCTCAAAGGTAGTAATCTCGGAATTACTGCCGGTGCCATGTGACTGCCAGCGTAGAAATGAATAAAAAAATGGCACGGTGAACACTTGAGTTGAGGAATGGTGCTGCAGTGCGGGTTTCAGATTTGTTGGATTTTGTGACCAGTTCTGGGGAATGTGGAACTATAAGAAAATTGACGATCTACATCGGAACCAGGCGGGAACGTATGTCCTTTCGGGAGTTTTTGCTACTGCTGTTTGGGAGGTTTTATACTAATGTGGCAGGGGGCTGGGAACCACAAGAGTAAACAAGTCGGCAGTGAGGTGGAAACTGGAAACGCTAAGAATCTGGAAGATAGCATTAATAATGGGAAGAGTAGGCAGAGAGCAGATGAATGCAAAAGAACTGGTGGCCTGAAATGCATCTACTTGAATGCATGGAGTATAGACAGATGAATTTAGGGCTGAGGTTGGTGTATGGAATATGACGTTATTGCGATCACAGAGATTTAGTTGAAGGAATGGCATGGTTGGCAACCAAATGTTCTAGGATATAGACGCTTCAGACGGGACAGGGAGGGAAGTAAAAGGGGAAGGAGTTGCTTTGCTGGTCAGGGATGATATCAAGGCTGTGCGAAAGGAGGACACCATGTGAGACACAATGGATGGAGCAGTGAAGTAAGAAGGGTGAGGTTAGATTTTTGGGGCTGTATTATAGAGAGTGTGAGGTGTAAGAAAAAATAGATAAACAGATCATGGAAAGACGTAGAGGCAATAATATAGTGTTGATTGGAGATTTCCGTTTTCCCAACATTGACTGGGATACTCTTAGCGTCAGACGTCTGGATGGGATACCATTTGTAAGAAGCCTCCAGGTGAGATTTCTGGAGCAGGATATCAATAGTCCGACTAGGGAATAGGCCATATTGGAACTAATATTGGGGAATAAGCCAGGGCTGGTGATAGCAGTTGCCGTGGGTGATTTCTTTGGGAAGTGTCCAATATTCTGTAGGTTTTAGAATACTCATTGACAACGATGAGAGTGGTCCTGAGGAAAGAGTACGAAACTGGGCTAGAGCTAATTATATCAAAATTATGCAGCAGGTCTGAACTGTGGATTGGACACAGCTATTTGGAGGAAAGTCCACAGTTCATATCTGTCAGGTTTTCAAAGACAGGTTAAATATAGTGCAGGATAGGCATGTCCCGTTGAAGGCAAAGGATTTGAGAGGCAATATTCGTGAACTGTTGATGACAGGACAACTGGACGACTCGCCAAGAGGAAAAGGGAAACATACATAATGCCTCGGCAGATATCAACATAATGGTCCCTGGAGGAACATGAGAAGAGTAGGACAAGTCTTAAACGAGGAATCAAGGGTGTTAAAAGGGATCATAAAACAACTTCACGCTAGCACAATTAAAGAGAATCCTAAAGCCTATTATTCATATACAAGAAGCAAGCGGGTAACCAGAGAAAGGATTGGTCCACAAAAGGAAAATTAAGGAAGGCTGTATGTCAAATCTGAGAGAGTGGGTATGATTCTGAATGATTATTTTGCATCAGTGTTCACTGAGGAGAGGAACACGATGAATGTTGAGTCTAGAGGAAGACATTTGATTCATCTGGATCATGTTGACATACGTAGGGAAGCTGTGTTGGGCAGGCTAAGGGTAATTAATGTGGACAAATCCCCAGGAACGGATGGGATCTATTCCTGGTTCCTGAGTGATGTGAGAGAGGAAATAGCTGGGGCCCTGACAGATATCTTCGTGGCATCCTTTAGCGCAGGTGAGGTTCTGGCCCACTGGAACGTTGCTCATATTGTCCCCTGTAAAAGAAGGATAGTAGGGATATTCCGAATAACTACAGAACAATGGGCCTAACATCAGTGTTGGGAAAGTTGCTGGAGAAGGTACTGAGGGATAGGATCTATTCATATTTAGAAAATAATGTGCATATCAGTGAGAGGCATAGAGTTTTTCGGGGAAGTGCCCAAGTTGATAGATGAAGGAAAGGTTGTTGATGTCATATACATGCACTGCAGTAAGGAGTTAGATAAGGTTCCCCATGGTAACCAAATACAGAACGTAAAGTAACATGGTGTGCAGGGTGTTCTAGACAGGTGGATAAAGAATTAGTTGAGCAATAGGAGACAGAGAGTGGCAGTTGAATGGAGTTTCTGGAAATTGACAAAGCTGACCAGTAGTGCTCCACAGGGGTCAGTGTTGTGGCCACTGTTATTTGTGATATACTTAAATGATCTGGAAGAGAGCACTGTTGCAATGATCAGAAAGTTTGAAGATGACTTTAAGATTTCTGAACTAGCAGAAATTATAAGTGACTGTTAAAGAATACAGGAGGATATAGATATACTGGAAAGTTGGGCTGAAAAGTGGCAGCTGGAGTTCAAAACAGACAAATGTGAGGTGACGCATTTCTGTCAGTCTAATTATAGATGGGGTTATACAAAGAACGGAAGAGCTTTGGGGGAAAAAGTGTTGATGAACAGAGAGATCTATGAGTGCAGGTCCATTATACACTGAAGGTTGCTGCACAGGTGGATAGAGTGGTCAAGCAGGCATATAGTATGCTTGGCTTCATTGGATGGGGTATTGAATAAAATGGCTGGCAAGTCATGTTAAAATTGAACAATACATTGGTCTGGCCACACTTAGAATACTGTGTAAATTTCTGGTCGCCACATTACCAAAAAGATGTGGATGCTTTGGAGACGGGGTGTAAAAGGTTTAAGCGGATGTTGCCTCGTCTGGGAGGTGCAATGGAGGAAGAGAGGTTGAGTAGGTTAGGTTTGTTTTCATTAGAAAAAAGGAGTTTGAGGGAGACCTTTTTGAGGTTTACAAAATCAAGAAGGGTACAGACAGGGTAGATAGAGAAAAGTTTTATTTCCCAGGTTGAAGGATTAAATACCGAGAGGTCACGCTTTCAAGGTGAGAGGTAAAAAGTTTAAGAGGGATACACGCAGCACCTACTTGACACAGCGGGTGGTGGGTGTCTGGAACGCGTTCCCAGCAGAGACGGGAGAGGTAATCACGGTAGATACATTTAAGAGGCGTCTGGACAGATGCATGAGGAGGTGGGGAGCAGAGGGATAGAGATGCTTAGGAATTCGGTGACAGGTTTAAACAGTAGATTTGGATCGGCTCAGGCTTGAATGGATGAAGGGCCTGTTCCTTGTCTTTACATGTTTTTTGGTCTTTCTTCTTAAATTACGCCAATTTCATTACAATATTTGCGAGTTCTAAGTGTCTGACGTGAATCCATGCTGAAACACTGGTCATAACAAATCTGAGTGTGGGTTTTTGTGTGGTCGCATGGTCGAGCGGTCGAAAGTGCTGGATTTTAAGCTTCAGCTTCTATCGAATTGTGGCTTCAAATACCAGCACTGTCAGTGCACAACTGTGTGGGCGATGTATGTGAGAGCACTGCGCATGTGTGGATGCCTTTTACTTTGAGTGTTTGCAGCTCCTCAGTGTGCTTACCCTCTCGGTGATAAAATCAGCGACCGTCTCTGAAAACAACGCAAGTTCCTGCTGTCCGACAGATCCTCATATCCCGTCGATAACTTTGTTTTTGGATATCTGCGTTGTCAGTTTCTGTATCTCAAATGGTAGGCGCATTTGGCTGAAATGTTGGTGGTTCGTGCCCACCCAGGGAATAAACCTCAAATATTTCAGCACAAGCATTTACCCCAACCATGTATTGACATTATAACCGGGAAAACTCATCCATGATTCACCCCAAGTCCACAGGGAGTGAGACGTTTACACGCAGCAGAATACGACATCACTTTCTCCAAGCTCCCGATGCCAACAGAAAGCGGCCACTGCAGCTTCAATCAGCGACTTTCTGCCAAGCCATGGGAAACAACTCATGGAAACTGCTCCCTTAGTAACAGCTCTATCCGTGTGAAAGGAGCAAAACTTTCACTTTAAATTGGAAAGGGCTTCAGGACATTGGATCGTTGCTCCAGTTCTTGGAACGTGTTATGAATAAAACTCCTGACTTGAAAATAAGAATTGGTAAAGGTTTTAGGTAGAAAGAACAAAGAAAATGTTGATTGAGACGACTCTGTCTCGTCAGCAGATGGGAAATGCCCAAAACTGTAAACGGAAATGATTGAGTTTCCTTTGGTAATTTCCCGACTGATTTACTGTTTGCCACAGAGGTTGGAAATCACATCAGCGACATAAAGGTGAGGGTAAAAGTATGAAGATATTAAGGTTGAACCTTAAATCCAGGGACAAGTGCGGAATAGATTGTAATGCTTTGAAGGAATAACTGAAGTGAAAGGTGTGAATGATATTTTTGTGATTAGGAGGAATGAACTGGATCCTAACAAATTGCTGATGAATTATGCTCGCAATGTAATCGCAAACTAATCCACAGTGCACCGTGCTTGGTTAGCTCTGTCGGTGCAGTGTGAGATGGTTAATCTGAGGGTGGTGGGTGCAAGCCTCACAATGGGCGCTTTCACTGCTTCATACAATTCCGGATCTTCGTTCCACGTGCAGTATTGCAACCCTTCGCAGGGGAATGTTCTTGCTGCTTTCATTGACACAGCTGTCCGCCTGCTTTTGATCACACGTCGGTTTCTGAGTGAACACTGTTTCCATTTTACTGGAGGCCCCAGAGTCAACTTTATCAGTGCAGCCGAAAATACAATGAATGATGTCCGTTTGAAAACGTGAGGTTCCAAACCAACCGTGCACCACCCAAAGTGTTCAAAGGCACGGAAAGCGAATGGCCACTTGCTAAGGGTCTGACAGAGACGGATCAATGTCATATGTGTCCTGAACCAATTTTCAGTGATTCAGATTGTTCTGATGGAAACCGAAGGGTACTCTCCCTCAACGTTTTGCAATTGTTCTTCTTGTGTTTAACGTAATGAACAGTATATTGTCAGTAACGAGAGTGGAGGTGCGGCAGGATCGTGAGGTTTCAGTGCGGGACATAGACACAGTAAGTCAAATATCCCCAGAGCACGGGAGAGCTGTTTGTTCCAGGATCACTGCCATCTTCTGTTTCTAAAGCAATAAATGAAATTACTGGAAACTCTCAGCAGGTCTGGTAGCATCTTGGAAATATAAATCGATTTAAGACTTCGGGACTAGTGACACTTCTTTTCCATGCCCATCTCCACCTGCTTTTGCACACTCTTCATTTTTATTAAATGTCTCCTGACTTCCAACTTCATATTCAGCTTCTCTTTTATTACTTCCTCTCCAACCATTTTCCCAGTCTCCAATTTTGTATCAGAAATGTTCCATCTTTCACATTGCCCAGGACTTCGAACTGAACAAATAACTCTGTTTCTATTTCCTTAGATAGCAGATGGCCAGAGACTGGAAGGCAGTGTTGTTCCGAAAACTCATCCATGATTCACCCCGAGTCCACAGGGTGCAAGACGGTTACACGCAGCAGAATACGACACCATGTCCTCCAATTCCCCCGATGCCAACTGAAAGCGGCCACTGCAGCTTCAATCAGGGCTTCCTGCCAAACCCTGGGACTCAGCTCGTGGAAACTCCTTTCTCATTAACTGCTCTTCCCGTGGGAAAGGAACAAAACTTCCATTTTAAATTGGAAACGGCTTCAGGAGATTGGAAGGTTGTTCCTGTTCTTGGAACGTGTTATAAACAAAACTCCTGTCTTGAAAATAAGAAGTGGTAAACGTTTTAGGCAGGAAGAACAAAGAAAATGTTGATTGTGAGGACTCTGTCTCGTCAGCAGATGGGAAATTACCAACACTGTAAACGGAAATGATTGGGTTTACAAAGGTAATTTTCCGACTGACTTACTGTCTGCCAGAGTGACTGGAAATCACTTCGTATGAAAATATTCGGGTTGAACCTTAAATGCTGGGACAAGTGTTAAATATATTGTAATGTTTTGAAGAAATAACAAAAGTGAAAGATGTGAATTATGTTCTTTGTGATTGGGAGGAATGAGCTGGATCTTTGCAAATTCCTGTGCCAGGTGAATTGTGTTCTGAATGAAATAGCAAACTAATTCGTCGTGTGCCAAGCCTGGATATCTCAGTTCGATGAAATGTGAGGTGTTTAATCAGAGAGTCGTGCGTCCAAGCCCCATAATAGTCGTTTTCACTGTTTAATAGAGTTCCAGCTCTTCATTCCACACGCAGAATTGCAAACCAACGCTGGTGGAGCATTCTTGTTGCTTTCGTTGACACATGTGTCCTTCTGCTTTGATCACATGTCGGTTTCTGAGTGAAAACTGTCTGCACTTTACTGGAAGCGCCAGAGACAACTTTATCAGTGCAGCTGAAAATACTATGAATGATGTCCATTTAAAAACGTGAGATTCCACTACATCGGTGCACCAACCAAAGTGTTCAAAGACACAGAACGCGAAATGGCCATTTGTTAGTGATCCCACAGAGACGGCTTAATGTCTCATGGGTCCCGAACAACAATTAACTGATTCAGAATGTGCTGATGGAACGGAACGGAGCTCTCCCTGAACGCTTTGCAATTGTTCTTGTTGTGTGATATAAGTTTATGTAATGAACAGTTTATTGCCAGTAACGTGGGTGGGGGTGGGGAAGGATTCTGAGGTTTCAGTGTGGGACAAACGTGATCTGATCGAACGGGTAAGTCAAATATTCCTAGAACATGGGAGAGCTGATTGGTCCAGGATCACTCCCATCTTCTGTTTCAGAATCAACAAATGAAATTGCTGGAAACGCTCATCAGGTCCGGTCCTATCTTGAAAATGAAAACCGAATGAGATTTCGGGACTGGTGACACTTCTTTTTCCATCTCCATGTCCCTCTGCCATTCTACAAACTTCCTTTTTATAGAATTTGTCCTGACTTCAAACCTTATATTCAGCTTCACATTTATTGCTTCCTCTCCAAACATTTTCCCAGTCTCTAAAAGTGTATCATGCTTGTTCTATCTCTCACTTTGCCCAGGACTTCCAACTGAACAAATAACTCTGTTTCTATTTCCTTAGATACCAGATGGCCAGAGATTGGGAGACATAGGAGGACGGTTAGCGCTTTCAGAATATCTAGACTGCTCTGCCATTCGATCTTGGCTAATATCGTTCTTAACCCCATTCTCCAGTCCTCTCCCTGAAAACTTACTCCCCAGTTTTATGATCCAATCTTTTTCCTAGAGTGTGTCCGAATCCGTCCCAAAACCCTCCACATATGTTGGCAGCTGTTACACTGTGTCTACGTGTCATCAATCTCAGTTTCAGTGATTCTCAGCAAACACGAACTGTTCTGAGCAGCTCGATCGGGTCTCTGGCCCCACTGTGATCCTGTGGTGGAGCAGTAATCATCTTCATCTCCTACGGAAAGGATCGGCGCTTCAAAAAAAAAACGGACAGAAAGAAAGATAGGCTTGTGTGTCAAGATATGTGGATGTAATTGCTTTCTGACCTGGTCAGTACTCCTTACTCTGTATATCCCCGCACATTGTAGCTGTTGTGGTGAAAGGGAATACAAGTCCAATTAATTGCCATCTACGCTTTTATTCGATATGTATTCTTCCTTGTTCTGAATATGCAGGGATGTTTCCAGCACTGATGGTCACCATTTCTAAGAGTGCATGCCGCGAGCCCTGATATTTTCTGGAGAGTAGCAGTATCAGTTTGTGCGAAAGTGTCCCAATACAAAGCTTAGAAGAAACATTGTTGTTCCCTCTTTACGGACGACAGTCTTTCATATCATGATCGATGGGGCTTTATTGCATATTCATCAGCAAGCCTTCTTTTGAATTTACTCGCTCAATACTACACTAGCGGTGGAAAGAATAAAATTCCGAATACCTGCTGCGTGAATTTCATTCTCAAATTTCTCTTCGCAATGGTCCTTCATATGTGGCGATGTTCATATCACTGCTGGCCATCCTGTTTAAGAGTGCAGTTACATATGTTCCTCTGTCTTGGCGCTGCAGGGAAAATTGTCTGCGCCTTTTCAGCCAAGATTTCCTGGACATTTCAATATGGTATTCTTTATTTTTCGATCATGTCCACTTTAAGGACACAGTTACCGGGCACTGATCCTTTCTGTAACAACAGTACCGCATTTGCTTTACATGCGAAGGTGTCCCGGATCAGTAACAAGGAGAGCATTCATTTCCTTCTATCACAGGGAACACTGGATTCATGATGTTAGTCTCTGTCAAATGCATCCGAAAATGTGCTCTGAAAGCTTCATTTGAACGCTGTCTGGCGTTTCTCAACGTGTGTCAACCAAAACCAGAAATCCTCAATCATAGTTTGGAGCAGTTCACATATTCGAGTTTCGAAGCAGCAAACACGGATACAGTTCATTCAGAATGAAAAGATTTACAGGCACAGATGAACTATCGTCTCTTGTTCTCATACTGTGTCTGATATTACCGTGTGGCCTGAAGTCTAAGCCATGTTGTAACTGAAAATGAGGAGATCACAGACAGGCTGCCAAATGACAGTATATACTTTGTTTTCTTGTTCTCACAGAGTTCCAGGAAAGTATGACAGCGAGGGAGAGGAATGCAAGTCACGTGCAGCTCTAGTGAAATACCTTCTGTCTGATTCAGTCATCAACAAGAAACGTGAATGCGACTAAAGCGGGAAACCTTTTCACAATCGAACAAAGAGCAATCACGAACAGTGACCACCTCTTTGACATCTCAGATCGCCTTTGACCTTCCCTGAATATGTATAGGAACTAATTTGTGCACACCTCAAACTGAGAACTGTTTGATTTACCGACAATAAGTGAGTCACATGTCCTTGATTCCCACATAGGTTTCCAACTCAGCTTGCAGCCAGGTGGCAGTTGTTCATGGCTCTGCTGGATAATGCACTATTATGGAGAAATAAAATTAAAGTTGGAACTCTTATTGGCTCTGGGTTTCGAATACTCTTGCTAAGTGTTCTGCCATTCTCGGATTCCAGTGCTAAACCAGTTTTTCAGTTCATCTGAGCAGCAGGAGAGTCGGCGTTTCTGGCAGGAGCAGAATTCATCAACTCCAGTCATCACTTTATCCGAGGGGAGAAAATGAGCAAAGTTTTATACAGCGAGTAATCGGAATTGCATTCCGTTTCAGCATGGCAGCAGATATGGGCTAGCAAATTCAAAGCCATATTTGCTGATGAGAACAACAAGCACGACCGCTCAGATAGAGCAATTTCTCCCCACCGCTTTTTCTGCAGAACTGGTACAGTTGCTGTGAGTCTGCTGCAGGGTATCATCAGGTACATGCTCTTGGGTTTCCGGTTTTGGCCTGTGTGCTCGCGTGGCTGAGCGACCTGAGACTCTGATTTCAGATTTCAAATCGTAAGAAGGCTTGTGTTTGTATCCCTGCGCGGCCACGTGTGCTAATGGATGAAGCTGGCAACGTTTTGCAGGGATGAGTTTTGTTAAAGTTGAACAGCGAAAGTAGTAATTTCTTCTAACCCGGCTGTGATGTGGCACAGCAGAAAACAACCAATATGGCAATGCCCATGTTTTCTCCTTCTGCTCTAGTTGTCACGTTCCCCTCCAGCTCGAAAGGCCACCAGCATAATATGCGACTCAAAAACAGGCTGCGCCAAACTTTCATATTCCAGACAATTTACATTTTTCACAGTTTCTCTGATAGTGAATGGAGATATTTATTTCTCTGTTGATGTGAAATTAGGTTCTACATTGAATCTGCTCGCAGTATTCTGTTGTTCTTGCGAAACGGAGGGAAATTGCGATACGAAACTTGGTTACTTTTCCCTAATTTCCTTAATTTCTGTCCTGATGAGAGAGGCTGGTGATTGGTCCTCTCGATCCGGTGGAGACATCAGCCCAATTGTTAACCTCATCTCATCGAGACTGTAATTGGTAATCTTCACTTTTCATGGTTCATTGTTAGTCAGTTCTGATTCATGTTACTTGGGCACTTTCCTGGAAGTATTGGTGCTCTAAGGCGCCAGTACGTTGAAATCACCATTTGGAATGACTCGCTGCAATTTGTGTGAGCAGCTCATGAACCAGACGACTCGCTCTGCCTCACAGACAGCATTCATGAGTCCGTGTGTATGAAAATATGTTCTTTTTGTCAGTTCCGCTTCTGTTCATGAGTTGTCAGGTTTTGGTTTCGCTGGAGACACACACACAGACAAAGATCCACATGCACACATATATTTTGCGTGGTGAATTTTTTTGGTACTTTCAGAGTTACATTGCACTTTGTTCAGAAACCACATACATTCATGTAGAACTCTGAGCTCAAAAACTGCATGAAATTATGTAAAACTCTGTTATTTCACTTTTTGGATTGGAATCAATCTAAACATCAGGTCATAGACAGAGAACTCAGGGGGCTAACATCTTCAACATATTGTCCAGCTATTGCCATTGTTAACAGCTAACCCGAGAATGCAACTTTTTAAAAAAAGGGTTTTGTGATTTACACATAGAATACAGTGATAGTTTGACTTCTTTCAACAGATGAAAGGCTTAACAGACAATCAATTCTTCAATGTATAATTTCAGTTACATCACACTGCAAATTTTTGCTATAAATTCTGTGTTACGATCGAGCCCTCCACAAACACCTGATGAAGGAGCATCGATCCGAAAGCTAGTCTGCTTCCAATTTAACCTGTTGGAGTATAACCTAGTGTTGTGTGATTTTTGAATTGGTACACCCCAGAGCAACAACGGCATCTCCGAATCACAACTTATTCTCGACAGCTTGCAAGTGTTCCCTTAGAAACTGCAGCTTTTTGGAAACGTATTACTGGGACAAAGTCATTGCTCAATGGGATGGGATGCACCGTCAATCCCTAATTACTCGAGAGATTGAGATTTTGAGTTACTCCGCAGAACCCTGGATGTCCTCAGTAGCGGGATACAGGCATGATGACATGAGGCAAGGATTTAGAAGTAGTGACATTGAAGGAATTTCGAGATATGTTCAACTGGGAAACGCGAGAACTTTGGAGGGGTAATTGTGGTGATAGCTTTCGCTTGTATTTGCTGCCATTGTCCTTCCAGACAGATGCTGATCGATCACTGAATTGTTCTGGCAGGACCCGTGTGTGTGTTCTGGGTGCAACCAGGATTTAGTTTACATTCGGATAATTCACAAGAAGAGAATGAAATCTTCATTTCCTGACTGGGAATGAAAGCCTGTTCTGGGCAATGCAAACTCAGACTCGTATGTAGGGATGTCCATTGATACTGCAGTAGCCTTTGGGACCTGTACAAACTCTAGTGCCTGCTCTTCACGTCATAATCGTCTTTGTCAGCAGTGTTTCTCTCTCCAAGTTTCCAAGTCGGTTCATATTATCACCCTTGGTTTCAATGTGAAGAAGGCAATGCTGTGATAATCTGCTGTTGTTCAGCAGATATACTGCAGCAAGTTAAGTAAAGACTGATGCTAACACGAGCTCGTTTTGAGCTGCGCTGATGTGTTGGCAGCAAGAAAGGTAACGTTCAACTCGCCTCATTCCTGATGACGGGTTCGAAATGCCCAGTGGTTTCTCGCTGAATTAGTTCAGGCTCTGGAATGTAAAAAACTTCAAGTATGAAAGTACAGTGAAAGGAAATGTTTCACAGAGTGGGACATTCTAAGATAAACAGTGACGGTGATTATGTTTGCTGATTTTTCACCTTGTGAATGCTGTTTCCCTGGTGTGGACGTTTACATTACCTATAGACAAACTGCCACATCCAAACCTAGTCTTTGGGTCAGTGACGGAATTGATAACACGCCTGACGTCGAATTAGGGGATTGTTGGTTCGCATTTAAAATCATGAGAATGCAGTGTGCACGTCCATTCCTGTTGTCTGTCAGGAACGGAAGGGTTTGGGTTTTCGAATTTACAGTTTCTTTCGTTCACTTCAAATTCTAGCTCAGATCAACGTCTCTCATTGTCTGTAGAATTGGCTTTGGTTTAACCAAAAGCTGCCTTTTGGATGTTGAACTTGCATGTTGGAGCGGACATCTGAAGTGAAGCACAAGGAGCTGGTCAAATCCTGAGAACTCTGCCCCTCTCGGGGAATCTGTCTGTGTGTCTCTTTCTGTGGGAGACACGAAGTGGGTAATAACACAGTGTGACTATGTCAAACTTCAATCCCATTGTTGTGTCATCTAAGATCAAAGCGAGATCCTCACTGCCATTTGCACTGGAAACATCAGAACACATAAGGTTATGGATCAAAGCTGGAAACTGGGAATAGAATAGATGAATGTCTTTAAACCAGACTGCACCATGGGCCAAATGGGATTTTCCATTCTGCAAAACTTGAATGCGAGAAGAAACCAATCTGCAGTGAATCTGATCAGAAATTAAATGGAAAATCCATTTCATTGAGAATAAGTGCAAGAGTGTCTTCTTCATTCCGTGTAATCTTGTAGTTAGGATTTGGAACTCTAACTGCAATAGTGTTGGTTCTATTCTCGGACAGGGAATGCATGTTTTATTGTGCAAATATATCGTGGTACCAGTATTTCTTATCACTGGTCCGAACCTGGTAATGCTTGGTTTTGTGCCAGGTTATCAAAAATCAAAAAGGTACAGGTTTTGGAAATATGAACTAAAAACGAGAATTGATAGAGAAACCCGGTACACCTGGCAACATCTGTGGAGATAAACAGGTTTTTTTCTTAAGATGGACAGGAAATAGGTTAGTTATAGATTTCTAGATTATACTTTTGGGAAAAGGATAATCTTCCCTGTCGAATCAGGATATTTATCAAAATCACTCTTGAGCTTACAAACATCGAATTTACAATCTTAAAAGGACTTAATCAGCTGTCATGCTACTTTCATTTTCCTGAGCTGGTGGAAGGCTATGTTTTAATGGCTACATTTCCATTAGGTTCCGTTATTTAGCAGTCACGCCGAATGGAGGATTGTTTCTTTCAGTGTCTGCCTCAATATGGGTCTTTGTTTTTTCTATGTGTGTCTCTGTATCCTCCTGGGCCTTTTTCACATTCTCCGACTCTCTGTCTGTCCGTATCCCTCATTTCCCATTTCTCCTCTTGAAAAGTCTGACATTCAGAGACAGGTTGAGATTCGAACTGCTGAGAGGCTTTCTGACGCCTGGCTGGAGTCGGTCGAAGTAATCTCACATTCTCTGGATAATGAGTCTGTCACTTCGACCTGAGGCAAGGAGACATTTCTTCCTCAAAATCTAAAAACCCTTTCGAAGTTATAGTTGTATTCCTTATCCATCAGTAAAAGAAAGTAATTACATGATAGCTGAAGAAGAACAACGATGCATTTACTGTTGGTGTACAACGAATGAATGGTGACAGCAGAGAATGACGTTGATCATGTCGTGGTGTCAGTGCCATTACCACAACATTTCCCGGGAATGCTGCAGTGTCTCCTGCCTCACCACTTAATTACCACAAAACTGGGAATGAAGGAATGAGAATAAGAGGATGAGAAGCAGAAGTACTTGTGGAACTGCGGGACGAATCTCCAGGTTAAAATAGTAGTTAAAAAGAGCAACATACACTACTGGATTTAAACCAGGAAAATGAAGCCGGAACGCGAAATCAGAATGTATAGCAATTCAAACAGGACACTGAGTTTCTCGATCAGCAACACAATACTTGCGAGAAATAACGAGCTTTCAATACAATGAGCAGGCAGACAGTGTGATGGGAGCTGCTTTCACCAGCTAAGCCATGGCGCCACGTTAAAAGCCAGATTTCTCGTCCATATGTGCAATGCCTGAACCTCTTGACCACAGGAATTCGAAAATGCGTTTTCTGTATTAATGTTGCTCAGTATGAATGGCAATCAAACTCTACTTGTGCAAAAACAGACGTTTCAATGCTGAGCATGCCCCACTAAAAAGACACAGAAAAAGACAGTATCCTCTTGCATTGGCATCCAACAGATATTTTCGTCTGTTTAAACTGACAGAATAAAGAGGATGTGCTCATCTCCTCTCGTGTCCCATTAACCACGTTAATACACACGCAGGGATTTTCAAACCAAGATGAACAGGCTCATTGTTGTGAATTGACAGCAGTGGTGTGTGAGTCATTGCGAACAGTGAGCAATAAATGCTGAACCAATAGCACTGACACTGAGCCTTGCACCATCAGCTCCACACTCACATCTTGTGTTATGTCTCCGAGGCATCAGTGCATTTGACTTTAATTATTCTACCCTGCACCTCTCCTCAAGTTATTTCCGACTGCTTGCAGTGTCGAATTAGAACATGCAATTATTAGAAATGCATTTCTGGGACACAGTTGTCTTTCATTGAGATAAGATTCACTGCCCATCCCTAATTATCCCAAAGATGTAGGGGACGGGTTACTTTTGTTAACTCCTCAAAACCTTAATATGGAGATACTGACAAGAAACCGCGAGAGAATGACCTCCTGGATTGCGGAAAGCAGACCGACCCTAAACTGCTAACGTAACTCACCCAGGGAAGAGCAGATGGACCCCACTCTGTCAATGAAAATCAACCACGGGACAGTAGTCTGACATCACACGATCAATGTAATTCAACGAGGAGATTATGGCCTGACCGCACGCTGTTAATGTAACTCACCCAGGGAAGAGTAGACTGACGCCACTCTGTCAATGTTACTCATCCAGGGAAGAGCAGACTGACCCAACACTTTATATATAACTCATCCAGCAAATGGCAGACTGACACCACTCAGAGAAGAGCAGGCTGCACCCATTCTGTCTCTGTCACTCATCCAGGAAAGAGCAGGCTGATCTGATTCTGTCAATGAAACACAAGCAGAGAGACGAGCCTGACCCCACTCTGTCAAAGTAACTCACTCAGAGAGGACTTAATCCATTTTGTCCATATGAATCATCCAGCGAAGACAGCGATGAAACCATACTTGCTGTTAAACTCAGACAGAGAAGAGCAGACACACATGATAATGAGAATGTAACATTCCCGTGGAGGAGCAGACTGACACCACTCTCTTAACGTAGCTCACCCAGGGAAGAACAGACTGTGTGGACTCTGTGATATTACTCACTCAGAAAGGAGCAGACTGACCCCATTCTGTTAATATCACTCTCCCAGGGTAGAGCAGATGAAGCCCAATCTGTCAATGTGACTCAACCAGGGAAGAGCACTCTGACCAAACGCGATCACTTTAACACAACTAGGAAATTGCAGACTGACGCCACTCTGTCAATGCAACTCACCCAGAAAAGAGCAGACTGTTCCCACACTGTCCAAATAACTCACTCCGTGAAAAGCAGACTGATGCCACTCTGACAAGATAACTCGCACAGGAAAGAGTAGACTCATGCCACTCTGTCAATGTAACTCACTGAGGGAAGAGCAAACTGACGCCACTCAGTCAGTGTTACTCACGAGGGAAAGGTTCAGACTGACGCCACACTCCCAGTGTAACTCAGCAGACTGATCAAACACGGTCAATATAAGTCATTCACTGAAGAGCAGTCTGACCCCAGTCTATAAATGTACATAACTGGCACGTCTCCAGAATTCTGAAAGGTCTCTCATTCATGTTATCGTATTTCTCAGAGATGAATCACACAGAGGTTTGATAACATTTTCCAAAGTCTGGCGAGATGAAAGGTTTCTAATTAATATGAGCGTTGTGCTGGACGTTTTAAAGCATTTTCGGCAGTCCAGACTTTGAAATGGTTTCTCCTCATTTTGAACGAGCAGGTGCTGCAGCACGTCAGAGAAAGGGTGAATCCCTTTACACACTCTTAGCAGGTGAATCGCCTTTTTCCTGGAATCTTTGCCTACATGGGAATTCAGCTCAGACAAGGAAATGAATACGCACATTCCCATAGACTTTCCTTAGTATGACTGCATTTGTGGTTTGTGAGCTCTGATGATGGGTGGAAACATTCTCCACACATACAATACGAGAACGATTTCTCTCTCACTGTAACCAGAGGGTTTTTTTTTCCTTTCATGTTCTCTCTCGGATCAAGTTCTCCTTGTGATAAAATGTGCGACTTTATCAGATCACGGCAGAGAGATTGGTTTGTAAATCTTCCCCTTCTAATCTCCTGCAAAATTGATGTTATCCAAAAATGAGAGTGGGAAAGCAACTTTCACAAGACTCTGGATACTTTCTAAGATATGGTCTGAGAGTGTGATAGGTGGATGTAGGTGGGTGTAGTGGCGATTGGTCGCAGAGCAGTGCGGAGCGGATAGGTGGGAAGGAAGATTGATACATAGGACAGTTCATGAGAGCAATGGAAGCCCAGGACCTGCATGAACTTGACTGATTGGGAGGGAGAGTTGAAGTGTTCGGCCACGGGTCAATGATATTGTTTGTTAAAGGTGTCGGGGGGTGTTTTCTGAAGCGAACTGTTATTAGTTACCCTGTTTCCGCAATATAGGTCGACTGCATCAGGAGCAATGGATACATTCAATGACATGTGTGGAAGTGCAGGTAAAATTCTAATGGATGTGGAAGTCTCCTTTGGGGCCTGCGACAGAGTGGAAGTGTGGTTGGAGGTTTTGCAAATCCCGTGTTGGAATGAGAATGGGGCGGGAGGGGAGGGCGTTCACTTGACAAGGGAGTCGTAGAGGGAATGATCTTTATAGAAAGCGAATAGCGGTGGGGCGGGAAACACATCTTAGCTGGTGGGGTTCATTTTCAGGTGGTGGAAATTTCGGAGAATGACATGATGTCTGTGGAGTTAGCTGGAATTTAAAGTGATGAATAAGGGAGCTCTGTCCTTGTTGGAGGGATGGGTTTTGAGAGTGGAGTTGCGGCAAATGGATGAGATGAGTTGGAAAGCATCATTGACCATGTGCAGGGAGAAAATGCCTCGCCACTGACTCCATCTTCTCCCTCGCAACTGTCTGAGTCTGAACGAGTGATGTCATAACCATAGTGACATCCTTCACCGTGTTTTGTGCTTTCAACCACATATCGCCATTGTCACCATGTCAGCCTACTTACACCTCATTAACATCATTAACTCTTCCACGTCTCCGCTCTTCTGCAGCTCAAACTCTCATCCATTCGTTTGGATTAAACGGTGGTAACACACTTCCATCCATCCTCTCAAATTCCCCCTCTGGTCTGGCCTAACTCCCTCTGCCTCTATTCAAGGGTGTACTTGCGTTCTGTTCAGTGTTTCATTGTTCCTTACCTGAATGATATTTTTACCACTGCACATTTTCCCAAACCTGCACTGCGGCCTTCGCAGCTTTATCTTTCCACACGGGCTCCAACATGCTGGAAGGGCAGGGATTGCGGGTTATTCATCCAAAGATGTAGTCCTGAGATCTTTCAACAACTCTGCTGTGCGTGGGAGTATGAACAACAAGGGCTGTTCACACATTACCGGGCAGCTAAATACCAACGTTTTTATCATTTCTGCAATCTCTTGACTGTCTTTGCTCCGTCTATCACTGTCATGTCCTCCAGCCCCCTCAAGAGCAATTAGTGTTGTTCAATAAATGCCAACCCAGCCAGTGAACACGACACACAAGACTTTGTTTTAAAACGCACTCTCAGATACCTGCATAGCCTGGAATTCCAATCTCCGGAGTATGTTCGATTTGAACTGTTCCACGTTTGGTGATTCAACTTCATCAACCAAGGTCATAAATTGTGAAATCTCTTCACGACATAAATCGCACAATGCTATAGGAAACGAATTAGTCAACAACGGAAGAGGAAAATCTGTAATTTTTGTTGAAATGAAGGACAATTTATTGCTATCAAAACTACATCGTGCCTTTCACATAGTGGAAACTTCAAAGCTGTTCTTCTGGAGGGAGTTTAAACAAATTTTGAACCCAGTCACATTATGAAATATTGGGAAGCTGACAAAGTGTTATATCAAACAAGTGATCAAAGAAATGGGTTTCAAGTTGTGTTTCAAAACAGAAAACGAAGCTTGCATCACGAACCTCGGACGACGGAATTTGCTGTGCTAGAGTTCATCATTTTCTGTTAGTTTGAAAAAGCGCTTTGCTTGCCGGTGGCTCCATAGCTCAGAGGACTTAGCAACCGTTGGTCGTGTATTCAAATCTAGCTTGGGCCTTGCTGAATTTGTTTACAACTGTTGCAACAAACATTCACAGAAGCATTTTCCGTGCTGCTTGGAATTATTTCAGAGGGAACATCGTGAAGTGATTTTCCCCACGGACCAGGCCTCATCTGCTTGACTTTCGAAATCCCCCTCTGTGTTTCTACTTCGAGGAACATCAGGACGACAAGCGTCTGATGCCAAGAATGCTCTCGTTTAGCCGGAAGAACACAGTGATATAGTCAAAACAGTAAAGTAACGGTGAAATAGTGGGGAAGGAAAACATACAGCGAGGCGGCTGAATCTGCTGGAATCCAAATGAAACAGGTCGGACGCTGGAAGAGCACGGACAGCCAGGCTACCTCAACAGGTGGAGAATTCAACGATTAGCATGTACCAATTATTCACGACTGTGCCAGTCCTCGAAGGACAGTCGCCTGCCTGTTTACCCCTTTGCTTATGCAAACAGAATCAGGTTTTAAAGCCCGAAGTGAAGAAAGAAGAGGCAAACAGTTCAATTCCTCATTTTCTGAATGTTGGCCTCTCCTAAGGCCTTTGTCATTCTCACAAGATGTGTCTGTATATTTCCCTCTTTGGTTGAAAATGCGGTTCAGTTCACCCGCAGCTCATGATCAAATTTAATGGTATCTGACTTCAGTCTCATTCGCTTCTTCATTTGAGATTAAACCTTTGCAGGGAACGTCTCTTTAAGATGAACACTTCAGAAGTCAGGCTGCGGGCTACTGGAAGCTGGAAATGAGAATGGATGGATGTTTGATGGACTGGCATTGATATATAATGCATTATTCTGTGCTCTAAAATCTCGGTGTCACGAATAGTATTTTGGAAGAAACGTCTCATCGCAGGAAAAAAACTGTGCTGTTAAGAGAAGATGCAATTGCATCTGCCATCCTAAATGTCAGCTAGCGGTTACAATTCAGCATTATCACCGCTGTGGTTTGGTTTCATTGCCGGGTCAGGGAATCAGGATTATTGTTCCTGATAAGGGCAACAACAAAAGCGGAGCATCTTTGACAGGAAATGCATTTTACACACTTCCGCATGTGCCTTGAAATATGGCTGCAGGACCGCAAGGTGTCTCACTGGTTAGCTCTGCTGCCTCACAGAGCCTGAGACATGGCATGAATCCAAATGGGTCGACTGTCAGTAAGGTGCCTTATTCAGGAACAAGTGAAGAGTAATAGGGTAAGGAATTGTTCTGTGGGGGTTAATGCCTGGAGGATCGGTGTGAATTTGTTGCATCAAATGTCCAGTTTCTTAACTGTCGGCATTCTATGATATCTTACTGTGTTGTTTTAGCACATGTTCAGAGAGGGGAGAAAAGTAAAGAAAAACAGTCATTTCCCAGTCAGTGGTTGATCCATTGTGTGACAACCAACCGATTGACCTGTGACTGAACTAGCTCCCATCTTCCCTGTACTGGTAATGACAGTTTACACCATTCGAGCGGGTTTTCATGTGTTGCATCAGAACAGCATTCATTCTTAAGATGGACTTCCCTGGGATATAAAAGAGATGATAAAAGACATGGATGCCGATGACTGGAATCAAAAGACGTTAGAAAGAATGGACAGCGTCTACTGAGAAACAAAAAAGAATGGAAAGGAAGCCAACGAAGTACTGGGGCATAACACCATTAGAAAAGACAAGGCGGGGTTTCATGGGATGGTGGAACAGATGAATAGATCATGTGGCGTGAAACCAGGTAAAACTGATTTGCGCCCATATGGAAGTTTCCCTGATGATGTGAATTTGCTGAGAGTAAACAGGAGGGAAAATCCTTCATTCAGATAGATCTATAACTAGACTTTCGAACTTCAACACCAGTGATGAATGATAAGGAAATGTTTGGAGCACATTTTTTAAAATTCTACAGTAATTAAAATCGGAAATGATTATTTTTCAGCTAAAATGTGTCAGAGGCTGATTCTAAAGTATTTGTAAAAGTGCGTGCAGAAACATAATGATTGAATTTCACCAAGACATGGAGTCTGGTCGGCCGGGTCGGGTAAGCGTTAGGTGCACAATTTCTAATTGGTTAACGTTAATTGGAAATATACCATATATCACCTCCAACTGAGTACGACTAAGTGTAGAAAGTGCTGGTTGTGAAGAAAGGTTTAACAGCTTGTTGTACGTGAACTTCATAAAATGTAAAAGAACTGTTTCTGTTAGCTCAGCATTAAAGGGAAGTTGGTAAGCTTAGTCCGCTGCATAATTGGTTTATGATATAAAGTGATGCCAATAGTATGGGATTAATTATCGCAATGTCTCAGTTTACCATCAGAATCCCGATCTCCCCACTCACATAACTCTTTATACGATGGCGACAATCAAAGCGAAATTACACTCCAGTGAGTGGGAACTGGACTGTCAATGAAATGCATCATTTTTTTTCATCTATTGCCTTGGACATTTGGCTGCAATCACAGAGAAGGGAGTGAGACCATTCGCTCCTCACACATCTCCCCAAAACTTCCTGTGACAAGACTCGAAAAATGTTCCTGTTTGAATCCTATAATCTTTAAAGCAGTACTTCAAACATCTTTATCATTTCGGTTCCAATTTTGCCGACAACATTGGCCAAGGAGATAAATCTAATAATTTTTGGATTATTTTCATGGACTGTGCGAGGTTGCAACAAAATAAGTAACATGAACCAAATAAAACGTCCTTTCCAGAATTTAACACAACACAGGATCAGCGAAATTAGAAACGGAAACATCTTCAAACGTCACCTCTGTATCTCTATTGAGAGATGGATATTCACTTAGGGAGTATTTCTGCTGGTTATAAGTAACTGAGGTATTTCCCAAGGACAAAACACTCCACAAAATATTTTTTTTAAAAAACAAATGCCATTTCAATCAACTTCCTTTTGCAACTTTTAAAACTATATATGAACATGCATTCATGCAAGTGCACACACATTTTTGTTTACATGTATATATGTTCGCATATATATGTATGTGAGTGTGTGTATGTGGACAATATTAGGAATGGATTGCGGACATTTGAAATTTCTTTCTGCGGAATGTGAGAGGTAAGGGTCTTCAATAATGTCCCAGATATCCTCATCTGCGGGAAGTGCACCCAACTCCTTCTCCTCGGCAACTGCGTTCGGGAACTGTAGCTTGATGTCAGACCATTTGGAGTATGAGTGGAATTGAGCGAAGTTATAGGGAGGCAGTAACACTTCAGGTACAAGAAATAGATAGATGGGATACAGTCGGGAGCCGAAACGCTAACAGGCAGACAGTGCAGGCATCTGCTGTGGCCATGCCCCTCAGTAACATACATACCATATTTGTTATTTTTGGGTGGCATGACTTCCGAGGGGAAAGCCATTGGGTATAGGTGTTTGGCACAGAGTTTGCCCTTTTTCTCAGAATGGTGGGGGAGAGAGGAGGAGAGCATTTGTTAATGGGACTCCATATCGATGGGAACAGATTGAGATTCTGTGGATATCGGGCAGATTCATGGTTGGTGTGTTGTCTCCCAGCTACCAGGGTTTGTGATATCTCACATCGTTTTTCAGGATCCTTAGGGGAGAGGGTGGGCAACCCCAAGTCATTGTCCACATATGCACCAACATCAGTAATAAAAGTGATGTGAATGTATGGCAGAATTTCAGGGATAGAGGGTGACATCTTAAATCTAGAACAAACAGAGTTGTTCTCTCTGATTTGTTGCCCATTCTACGTCGTAGTGAGGTGAAGTGTAGGGAGAGAGCATTTGAAAATGTTGTTGGAAGGATGGTGCGGGAGGGAGAGATTCCGATACCTGGATAGTTGGGGCTCATACTGGAGTCGATTAACATTTACAAACAGGATGGTCTTCACCTGAACTAGAAGAGTACCAATACCCTGAGGGGATAATTTGCCAAAGCTCTTCATGAGGGTTTGAACGATTTCAGCCGCAGAGTGGGAAGCTGAATTCTACCTCCAGTTTGCAGGTGGCTGTGAGTTGTTTGTCATAAATAGCGTTTCAGGTTTACAAGAGTGTACTGGCAAGGATGAAGGTGAATTGAAGTGTGTTTGCTTCAATGCCAGAAGCATCTGGGATAAGCTAGGTGTCATGGGTTGTTACCTGGGACTTCGATGTTGTGGCCATTTCAGAGACATGAACGGAGGACTGAAGAGAATGGTTGTTCCTGGTACCTCAGTTTCGATTTTTCAGTCAGAACAGGAGGGTCGTTTCAGAGGGGGAGATGTGGCATTATTCGTCAAGGACAGTATTATGGTAGCAAAAAGGATATTGGTGAGGACGCGACTGAATCTGCTGAGGTAGAATGTACTGAGATTAGAATCAGGAATGGAGAGATCCCCACAAAAATGTTCTAGATTTATGGAGGAAAAGATTGCAAAGATGATTCTAGATAGGAACAAAAGTGACAGGGTAGTTGGTATGGGGAGCTTTAACTTTCCAAATATTGATTGGAAGTATTATCAGTTCAGCACCTCGGATCGGTCAGTTTTTGTCCAATGTGTGCAGAAGGGTTTCCTGACACAGCATGTAGACAGGCCAACAAGACGCAAAGCCACATTGGATTTGCTTATGGATAATGAACTCAGCCAGCTGTTCTCTTTGGAGGTAAGTGAGCACTTTATTGATAGTGACCACAATTCGGTTCTGTTTATTTAGTGATGGATAGGCATAGGTATTTATTGCAGAGCATGAGGTATCGCGGGGAGAAAGGCCATTATGATGCGATTAGGCAAGAGTTAAGATGCACCGCATGTGGAAAGTAACTTCAAGGGTTGTGCACACCAGAAATATGGAGCTTGTTTAGGGAAAAGCTACTGCATGTCCTTGGTAAGTATGTATGGGTCATGCAGGAAATATAAGGCCGACACAGGGAGCTGGGTTTACTGAAGAAGTTGAATCTCTTGAGAAGAAGGAGAAGGAGGCGTATGTTAACATGAGATATGAAGGCTGAGGTAGAACGCTTGGAAATTAAAAGCTAACCAGGAAGGGCCTAAAGAGAGAGCTACTTCGAGCGAACAGGAGGCAGGAGAAGTCTTTGTCTGGCAGGAACAATCCTGAAGCTTTCAATTGATAGTTCAAGAATAAACGAATACCTAGCATATGATTATGGCCTGTCGAGAACAGAAGTACGAACTTGTCAGCAGAGTTCAAGGATAGCAGAGTCGCTGATTTTTTTTATCATATCAAAAATGAAAAAGACAATGTTGTCGAAGAAAGTATTGCGATGCAACCGATTAGAATAAACGAAATTGACATTCATAAAGAGGAGTTGTTAGCAATTCATGAAAGTCTAAAAATAGGTTTGTCCCCTCGACTTGATGGGGTGTATCCGAGGATTCTCTGCGAATCGTGGGAGGAGATTGCAGAACTTTTGACTATAAGCTTTATTTCTTCAGTGTTTATGTCATTAGTGCTAGAAGACCCGAGTTTTGCAAATATTGTCCCCTTCTTCACGACGTGGAGTAGAGAGAATGCTGGCAATTATAGAACAGTGATCCTTAGCTTTCTTGCAGCTAAATATTTGGAATAGATTATGAGAGATAGCATTTATGATCATCGAAAAAGGAAGAAGTTGATTCGGGATAGTGAGTACGATTTTATGAATAGCAAGTTGTGCCTCACAAACCTTATTGAGGTCTTTGAGAAGGTGAGCAAACAGGTGGATGAGAGTAAAGTGGTTGATGTGGTGGATGTGGTTTTCACTAAGGCACTGTCGGCTGTTGCATGAAATACAGAGTCATGGGATTGAGGATGGTTTAGCGGTTTGGATGAGAAATTGGCTCGCTGAAAGAAGACAGAGTGTGGCAGTTCATAGGAAATAATAATCCTGGAGTTCAGTAACTGATGGTGTACTACAAGGTTCCTTTTTGTGTCCGCTGTTGTTTGTCATTTTTATAAATGACCTGGATTAGGGCATGGAATGATGGATTCATAAGTTTGCAGATGATATTAAGATTGACGATGTTGTCAATAGTGCCAATATTTGCTGACGGTTACAGAGGGGCATGGATAATCTGCCGAGCTGACCTCAGAAGTGGCAAATGGATTTTAATGTGGAAAAGTGTGAGATAATTTACTTGGGAAGGAGCAACACGAATAAAGAGTTCTGGGCTAATTGTTATATTCTTGGAAGTGTAGATGTGCAGAGCGATCTCGGTGCCCATGTATCTCAAATTCGGAAAGTTACCAACCACGTTAACAGGTTTGTTTGCAAGGAGTGCTGTGTGTTAGTTTTACTTGGGAGAGTGATTCAGTTTCAGAGTGAAATTATCACTTTGCAGCTCCAGACATTAACTGGGGTGGCCGCACTCATAGAGTTGCGTGCATTTCTGGTCGCCACATTATACGATGGATGTGAAAGCATTGGAAAGGGTGCAGAGGACATTTTCTAGGATGTTGCCTTCTATGGAGAGATGGTCTTGCGAGGAAAGGTTGAGGGACTTGAGGCGGTTTTTGATAGCGGCACGAAGTTTGAGGGGTGAATTTAGAGAGACATAGAAGATGATCAGAGGTTGCCATAAGGTGGACAGTGAAGGTATTTTTCTTCAAATGGTAATTTTGGCACAAGAGACCATCGATGTAAATTGAGGGTGATAGTTACCGAGGTAGGTTCCTTTATCAGTGAGTAGAAAGGGTGATGAACGCCTTGCCTTCAACACTCGTAGACTCAACAACTTTCAGGGCAATGAAATGGTCATTGTATAAACTTGCGGATTATGATGGTAAAATACTAGTCAGATTGGTATCACATGTCGATGCAACGTTAGGGCCAAAATGAACTTTATTGCCATGTAATATTCTGTGTTTGAACTGTTCTTCAGTTTGAAATTGCAATCATCTCTGGTCACTATCAGTAAAACCAACACCTGGCGAGAACCGAATGTGCAACTTTGGCACTTTACGCACTTCCAGTCTGTTGTGCAATTCCATCAAATTGACGAAATGCACCACTGGAGCTGACGTGTACTGATGACCAATGGCTACTGATCTTACCACTGGGCCCCTCAAACCAATTACTCCTTTTTTGCTGAAGATCTGAAATGAAACACAGCACAGAGGAGGTTATACTGATGATGGATCATCGATTATGGAGCATCAGGTTCAGGAAAATGAATAGTAAAATGTGGTGAAAATAGGCATAATTGAATTCTGTGTTCATTTACCGTGGCTTCCTGCGTTGATCACAGGTAATGTTATGTCGCTACTGTACTGGGATTTTCCTTCTATCGGTATCAATTCGTCAGAGAATTCGATTCACTGGTAATTCACCAGCATCCTTTGGAATGTTCATACGGCACAATGACCCACACTGCACAACGTCAACAATCTTCTGTATTACTACATCCACGGGCACGTGGCATGGTTTTTTTTATAAATAGTGAAAAATTAATCATGTTATGCAAGGGCAAATTGAATTTTAGTTTAATTAGTAAAGTCGCAAGAATCCAGAGTAAGTTTCAAAATGTCAGAAATTCACGTTCATTACCTTGGCCAGAATTCTAGCCCAGCAAGAGGGAAATCTGTCCCTCAATCCCCAGCATCCATGTAATCGCTTGCTCCATGTGTCCACTTGGAAACCGATATGAATGGATGTTCAGCCTGACAGAGAACTTGTGAGAATCCTCCACTGTCTGACCTCAAGCTGAAACAGGAGCTATCTATTCCAGCTTGGAGGGTAGCGAAGTGGAGGTGAGACAGAAAATATTAATTGGTGTAGATTCACATTGTTCTCATTGTGATTGTTTAAAAACCTGGGCCAGAAAAGACTCAAGCAGAACGGTGCAGAAGTAGGCCATTCCTTAACACCGCCCCTGCCCCGCCACGCCATTCTGTACCATCATAGCTCACAGAGCACTTTTATGTCTTTTTCCAGCGTATCCATATGATCGTGTTACCAAGTGGCGAACACATATTTATCGATCTCTAACATAAATAAACATCAAAGTTATTCATCGCTGTGAGGAAAATGTTGCATTTCGAGACAGTTGGGTTTCTGCATGAATGTTGTAGGTTTTGCAGATGAGCAGCCGAGTCTGGTCTGAACACCTCTCAAACCATAAACCAAAACTCGACTCTGATGGCAGTTGCATCCACAACTTTTGAATGGCAGTCTTAAGAAAGGCGTAGAAATTCAACGCGCTTTCCATTGCACCACAGAGTCGCGGCCTCACACAGTTTTCAGCACAATAGTTTGCCTTAGAATGATTTCGTTCGGGACACCCATCTCACGTCTGTCTGACCTCGTCACACTTTCCAGTATCTGGTCCTTATCCACGTGTGCGCTGGATCTTTAAGTTTTCGGCGACATACTGCTGAAATGTCCTCATAACATTTAGCATTACCACACGTTCAAATAAGAAATTCCAGATGAACAATACTCTATGGGTGAAAGCGTTCTTCCTAAATCTCCTCTAAATTGCTATTCTCCTGTTTTTCTTCTATGTCAATGGTTATTATTCCTTCCCGAAAAGCCTTATTCCTGTCATACATATCTATCCTCTTCATAATATGTGCATGTCAATCAGTTTCTCACTCAGCCTTCTCTGTGCTTAGTTACACAGCCCCAGCTGAGGTCATCTACCTTCACAATGGGAATGGTCCAGCCCTTGGCGTTATTTTCATCTCCTGTGAACTTCTCCTCCTGCAATCAGACGGTTCCTACAGTTTTGCGATTACAACGGAAAAAGAAATGCTCTTTGAAGAAATGCCAAAATGTCTGAACAAAATCAGCAGCTCTTGTCCATCTATGATGAGAAAGGACAGTGAACGCTTCGAGTCCAATGATTCGTGTTCGGAACTGATGGGATGTATGGGTGGGTGAAAAATGTGGAAGAGGGCGGACAGGATCCAAAATGATTGAACTCGATTTTGGGTCCTGAAATCTGCATGGTCTTTCAGTAGAAAATGAGTTGCCCGATCTTCCAGCTTGCGCTGTGCCTTGAAGAACTGCAGCAGACCAGAGACTAGTATGATGGCTTACGTACACAATGCAGTGTTAAAGTGACAGGACACTGGAAGACTGGGGTAATTTTTGTTGATTCTGGACAAAACCTAAGTGATCTCAGCTTTGTCACAGACTCTATCTTCCTCTATCCATTGTAGAGAGATCACATTCTCAGCAGGAACGACAGTTTTCTGGATTGAATGAAGTGCAGACAAATCACTGGAAGATGTGTCTGGATGTTTCCACAGTGCGGAGAGACATCGGAAACCAGCAGGAAATGTATCCTACAACATAGAACGTTAAGTGGAGTACAGGCACTTCGGCCGTCGATGTTGCACCGACCTGTGAAAATAATGTGATGTCCATTGCAATGGAAAATTAACATTTCTTTTGAAACCAATAAAAGCACAGGGAAACAAAAAATGTAAGGGCCTGACTTTGCAGAGGGCAAGTGTTGCAGACAGAAAGAAAATCTATGTATATTTAAACCGACTTACAAGGCCAGCAAACTACCATATCAACAGCCAAGGAATTAGAAAAAATAACTCCATATCTGGAAAGGAACTCGAATGTTTCAGTCCACTGACTTTGAAGTGTTGATAAGAAGAAGCGAATTGAACTTTAAAGGGAATATGTAAAAGCTATCAGGCGCCCATTACATGAGGCGTCTTGCCAATGTATTACCTGGGACACGGGAAACCTGAATTTGATGGAACTCCACGCGCTACATGCTGAAACCTTTCTGGCCCAAGAGAAGGAAAAATGGAAATTAAAGATGGAAAAGCAAGCACTTAAAGCTCAGCTTACTATGATGCAAATGGTCGCCCAGCCATTGGAAGGAGGTGCTGCGTGAAAAGAAGGGCTGGCAGAGGTAAATCTGGAGGGTGCTTTGTTTGCAGAGCAATGGACCACTGAGTGAGGCAGTGCACGCCCAGACAGCCTCAATCGGCTCTGGAGGCTGGGCAGCAGGGTGACTAATGGAGGAAGGCTGAAGTGGAGGTGGGCAGCCCCAAAGTTACAGGTAAGCCTCTTTGCTTTATGCTTGGCAACGAATCCTCACTTATGCTCATCTCTACTGCTAACCTTACGGGCACTGAAACATGTCCCACCTCTATACTGAGCACTGAGTTTGCAAAGCCGAAACTATATTTTCAGTACAACGATGATGCACATAAGTCAATGCTTACATCTATGTTATATGTGGAAGGTGCACGTCTTACTTTTTTGGAAGCTACAAGGGCAACATATTCAGTTCATAAATCAAGGCAGTTCAGAGAGTCGACGCAAATAAAGATGAACGGAAGCTTCCTGAACTTAATGGGCGCATCAGGAGCCGTGACACGAGAGAGATTTACCACACCCCTATTGTGCGAAAGCAGTAATGGGGAAACATTCCAATTCTCATTTCTGTTATCAGAATTCTGTATTTTAAATCTGATGTCTCGGGATCTCATAGTGAGACTGGGGTCCGATTTGCGCAGTATCCCAACGGGCTTGCAGGTAATACAAAAAGAAGATTTAACAGTGCAGGCTGAAAAATATGAATCACGACCCCTGATGCATGTCAGAGAGCGATAGGTTCCGTGAGCGATTCACTCACCCAGGAAGCAAGTGGCCATGTTAACCCCATTAACACCGATTTTCTTGCTGGAGATATGCTGCACTGCACAGCACACATACACCGCGATGGTCCTGACAAATCATAAGAGAAGGATTGGTTCAGGAGATTGGTTAAACCAGATCAGTTGTTATTGTGCGAATTTTATTGGAATGATCACAGATGTGCTGTCACTTTAAACTTTTTTTAAGTATCTGTGACGGTAAATAGACACGGTGTTTTTTTTATGTGGTAGGCTCTTTTCCTCACGGATCATTGGAGAAGGCATCCAGCGACAGGTGTCAGAATTTGGGACCATGGGTACGACAGGCACAAAAAACGAAAGATTGTATCTTCAGGGTGGGTGTGGGTATCTGATTCAATGCAGTTATAAGGACGTATAGGAAAAAACTAAATTGGCTCACTCAGGCAGACAGGGCAGTCCAGGTAATCCCCGACAGGAGTGTCGTCTGGCGTTTACCTATGGTAGATGTGTCGGGCCCAAGATTAAGAAGGGTCCCAACTGATTTTAGAGCAAAAGGCAAACACGATGTGGGGCTCAAACGAATCCTTAAGAATAACCCCGAAGTCTGAGTATCGTCCTTGCAAAGCAAAAGAGCCTTTAAAACCCGAGGTTGAACAAGGAATTACTCCAGTCTTTGAATCTCTCTTATAGGCTGGAGTGATAATCCCCCGTGAATAATCACTGGTGAGAACACCCATTTTTTTTCGTTCAAAAAGGCAAACATTCCAGGTGAATCGGGGGAATGGAGGTTTGTTCATGATCTGCAGGTTATCAATAACGCTGTTGTTCCGCACACCCCAAGTGTTCCCAACCCCTACATTATATTGGCTCAAATTCCACCGGATGTAAATGGATCTCTTGTGGATTTAGCAAATGCCTTGTTTTGTGTCCCGTGACACGCGGGCAGTCAATTCTGGTTCACTTTTCCATTCAAAGGCAAATGGCATACTTTCACGTGACATTTTCAAGATCACTGTGAGTCCCCACCGTAATTAACGAGGCTCTACACAGGAGTCTGGAGACTCTTGTTTTAACCGGGGGGTGGGGGTTGGGGGGTCAGCGCTTCTGCAGTATGTAAACGAATGCTTAATTGCAGCATCAGCAGAGAAACAATGTGAGAAAGGTAGGCTTGCGATGCTCTGCCATCTACTCTCGCAAAACTACAATTTATGGAACAACAGTTGAAGTTCTTAGGTCACTTAATATCTGAACAAGGAAAGGCCATTGGTCAAGACAGAGTTCAAGCAAACCAGCAAAATTCAAAGCCTCACATGACGAAACAAATGTTATCCTTTTTGGTCATGTGATCCTGCTTAAAATGTTTAACCCGCATTACGCAAACCTTTAGGTGCCTAAAAGTGACATAGTTCATGGTTCAGGTTTGCAGAGCTAGAGTCCGTTGCAGTGACCCCTGAGGTCTAGAGTCCCTTTGTTGAATTGAAATGGCACTCCAAACTACACCAACACTGGGATTCCAAATCCAAACAAGCCTTTTGTACAAACAGTGGATGAGAACGTGCCTGCATGGCATTTGTGCTGATGCAGAATTATGTGTGGAAAATTGAGGCCAGTCGCTTACTTTTCATCTCAACTTTGATCCCGTAATGGCAGGATTGCATAAATGCCTTCGTGTCGTGCCTGCATTTGAAAACGCTGTTGTAGCTTCCAGGGACATAGTCGGCTTTGTTGAATTAAACCGACTGGTCCCACATGCAGTATCCTTTCTGCTTTCTGAGCAAAACACAGCACACATGTCGGCTGCACGTTGGCTCACATACTATGCTATTGGAGAAGCCGAACATGACAATAAAGCGATGTAACGTCCTTAATGCTGCTTGTCTTCTCCCCACAGAAGGAGACGGAGACCCACATCATTGTGTCGCTGTAATTAATGACATTTTAAGCCCGAGACCAGAAGTGTAGGATTCACCAATTTAGAATCTGGATACGGCGTTTTATTGTGGATAGGTCAGCATTCAGAAGCAAAGAGATAGGCCAGTGTCTGGTATGTTGCAGCAACTACCCACGAGGTAGTCAAAGCGGGATCACTTCCTTCTCATCTGTCAGCCCAAGCAGCAGAGCTGATTGCCTTGATTGAGGCATGTAAATTGGCCAAAGGAAGAACAGTAAATATTTACATCAACAACAGAAATGCATTCGGGGTTGTACATAATTTTGGATCCATGTGGAAAAACAAGGGCTTCTTGACCTCCACTGGAAAGCCAATCACATAAAATGGCCTGATCTCTGACCTCCTGAAAGCAGTCCGATTGCCAAAACTAATCACTGTATGTACATGTGAAGCCCACAGTAAAAAATATGATTCAATTTATCACGGCAATGACAATGTAGACTGAGCGGCATGTGTATGTCAAATATTTGTAATCCAAAGCAGACTTATGGGAGTTACAGTCTCAGGCCACATCGAAGAAGAAGCGTGAATGGACAAGGGCAGGGTGCAGAATGAGGGAATGGGTGTGGTGTGGCCCCAGTGGGAAACCCTGTCTACCACAATCTTTATTCCCTTTCTATGCCAAAGTAACACACTGTAAGGACCATGTGCCAAAAGTGGGGATGTACGACAATAGTTCAGCACGCTGGTACAGAAAGGGATTAACTCATTACTCATAACAATAATGTGAATAATGTGTTATCTGTGCCACTAATAATGTGGGGAGGGGAATACAAATGAATCAGGCAGAACACCCCCAATCCCAAAGACACTTTGAACATTTAAGATGGATTTTATTGAACTAACCCCCAGCGAAGGGAAAAGGCATTGTCTGGTTATATTTGATGTTTTCCCATGGGGTGGAAGTGCTCCCACGTCTAAACAGGATGCCAGTGCAGTAGCCAAGGCTTTGCTAACAGAAATAATTCCGAGATGGGGCATCCCTGAAAGGCTAAGCAGCGACAATGGAAAGCCATTTATAAATATTGCCCTCCAGCAGATCAGTGATTACTTGGGAATAAAGGTGAGGCAAAATTGTGCCTGCCACCCAGCGAGCGGTTGGGCAGTGGAAAGAGAGGAAACTACCCTTAAAAATAAATTGGCAAAATGTTGTGAGGAACTAGAGGTGACATGGACAAAGGCATTTCCAATTGTGATAATGTATATGATGGAGAGGAAGAGTAAATATTAGGACGTTTCAGATTTTGTTTGGAAGGTGTCCCAAAACAGGAATTGGCCAAGACCAATTGTAAAACAGATAACAGACCACTGTGAGGACGAGATATTATGTTACGGTATAAATCTCTCCACACTTCTGTCTCAAATACAGAATCAAAAGAAGGGCAGCACTACCCCAATCAGTAGAAGGGAAGATGCACAATCTAGAACCTGAAGCCTGGATAGTGGTGAAAGACTTCAGGAGCAAAAGCATGAAGGTGAAGAGCTGGCTGGGACCGTTCCAAGGGCTCCCTACAACACAGACAGCTGTTAAGATTGCCGAAAGAGCCACGTTGATACACGCCAGCCGTTGCAAACGTGTAGCTGACCTTGAGGAGACATTGGACAACACCAGATCCAAATAAGTGTAAGTAATGATTAGAAGACTCATAGAAATATGGGGCTGCATGGCAGGACGAGTCGTGAAGGCAGGGGTGTCTGGGATACAACAGCAGACGGTAATCTTAACCAAGGATGTTAAGTTGACCTTTACATGCCACCCATGCCCGTTTGGTAACCAGGACGACTATAAATAAGGCAATAAATATTTATGCAGAGATCCTTGTGTACCCAGTTACTGGCACTGCGTAGTATCCATCACGGTTACAGGTACACCTGACACGAGATATCGGTTTCCTGTTACCAAAGAAGGAGGTGCCATGGCAAGGGTAATAATAACCAAGATTCAGACGAGCGATAAGGACGCCTGGTGGTGTGGAATAGATAGACCCTTCTCTGGTGTCTATAGACAGGTGAATATAGTGGTACAGCCTCGCACCCACCCCACCCGAGATGCAGTGAAGAAGGTCCTCCAAAAAATAGTAGCTCCTGGACTCGAAAAGATGAATGTCCAATGACCTGCACTGCAGATGGGCGGAAAGGCCTTTTCCAAGCTGACAGAAATGGAAGAAAGAAATATACTGAATGGACAGCTAAAATGATCACAAATGAAAAAAGTAAAAGTGGATTCATTGAGAAAACATACAGCGCCAGATTTCACTTTCATGGAAGTCTACTGTTAAGGACTCAGTGGTCTCACTGCTGTAGCAATGGGGGATTTCCTCTGACCGTTTATGTTGTTGACAACCTTCCCAAAGCAGGGAATTTGTATGGAACTGACAATTCATCCAGTATTGTCACAAACAGGATTCAGACGAGCATAAAACAAAGAAGTGTGAATCCTGGAAATCTGAAACAACAACAGGAATTGACAGAGAAACTCTGCAAGCCTGACAGCATCTGTGGAGACAAAGAGATTTAATGTTTCATATCACAGATTCAGGCTACTTATGCTTTTTATTGTTTTATTGCCTGGGTAATTGTCAATTTCACTTTGCGAAACAGCAGACTTACCAGCATCTCTCATTAGCTAACAGACGTCATCTGTAAAAATGCTAAATTCCTTTATCGGCTGTAATGCTGTTGCTGTTGCCCTGAGTTGGTGAAAGGCTGTCCTTCATTACCTTTTTCTTCTCCTTTATGTCGATGAGCAGCCATGGTGAATGGAGAATTTCTGTTTGTGTCCCTTTGTCTCTCTGTACCATCTCACTCTCTTCTACCTTCTCCCACTCTCTGTCGGTCAATATCCCTCGTTTTTCATTTATACTCTTGGAAAAGTGTTAAAATCGGAGGCTGTTCCGTGGCTTTCTCCGCCTCCCCCCCACCCCACCCCCCCAACCCCCCACCCCCGGCCAGAGTGTGTAGAACTGGGCTCACAGTCTCCAAGTAATGTCTGTGTTACTTAGGTCTGAGATCAGGTGACATTTGTTCACTCAAAACGTTATGAACTTTTACAATTCTAAATAGTATTCGTAATAGACCAGAAAAAAAAGCAGTTTCACTCCAATTATCGGATTTCTATGATGCAATTGCCGTTTGCCGAAAATCAATGAATGGTGACAGCAGACAATGAGAGCCATTATCTCATTGGATGTGTTATTACTACAACATTGTCCTGCAATTCTGCAGTGTCTCCTGCGTCTCTTCATTATTCCCAAAAAACTAGAAAAGACGGACAGAGAATAATAGTAGAAGAGATAGGCAAATCCTTTTGGAACAAAGTAAAAAGAAGTCTGCGTTGATTTAGCAGGATAGAACGTAGACTAATGGGTCCACATCAGGTGGTAGGGCGAGGGAGCACGAAATAATAACGGTCTGAGCTCAAATACAAGAAGCATGCTGAGCCGTCACTTTCGCGATGTTGGATAAACAATACGGCTTTTACAAGAAGTTTAAACAATGAACTTTCAATGTACGGAACATTTGACAGCATTTGACACCATTAACGTCTGGTTATTACCATATGCTTTAACTGACGAAACCACGGACACGGTTCTTCAAATCAATAAGGACATTTAATGAAGTATTTGATCACAGTTAATCGGACCACCTTTCTGTAATAAAGCTGCTCGATGAGAATTTATATCAATGCCCGTTTGTGCAGGAATGAAGTTCACAGCTGGTGACTGTCCACTGAAAATGTACAGGAAGAGGCAATCTCTTCTTGCTTTGATTTCAAACAGATGCCTTCACCTCGTTAACCTGACCGGATAAACAGTATGCGTTCATCCTCTCGGGACCGATTTACAGCTTGAATGTGCACAGAAGGAAACTCATTCCAAGAGACCAGGGTAATTGTGGTGAATTTACCAGGAGTGGTGTTTGAGTTGGTGTTAACAGTGGGCAGTTAGGGCTAAACCATTAGCACTGACATTGATCCTTGTACCAACAGCTCCTCACTCACTTTCTGCCTCATTCATCTCAGTCATCATTGACTTTCAGTTTATCCTACTTTCCCTTCGAAACTTTACTTTTGTTCCGGACCACTTTCGGATGTCCACTTGGAAACTACAGTTTTTTCAAACGAAATTCTGGAGAATGCACGTCACTCTTTGGGAAAGGCTTCACTGCCCAACCATAATTACTCAAGAGATTGAGATGGTAAGTTCCTTTACTTCGTCCTCGAAGTGCTCAACACAGTGATACAGCCATGATGTCGATAGGGAGCGACTTCCAAGAATTAGACATAGCGACATTGAATGAACAGCGAGATAGTTTCAGCTCAGAAAGGCGAGATCCTTAGAGGGGATTTGCAGTGACAATTTATTCAGTGTCTGTGCTGCCATGGCTGCCAGAGGATGTGGTGGAGGCTCGTACAATTGCAACATTTAAGAGGCATTTGAAATTGTATATGAGTAGGAAGGGTTTGGAGGGATATGGGCCGTGTGCTGGCAAGAGTGACCAAATTGGGTTGGGATTTCCGGTCAGCATGGACAGGTTTGAATGAAGGGTCTGTTTCCCTGCAGTACATCTCTGTGACTCTATGATTCCAGTTGGATGCAATCAATCACTGGATTCCTTCTGGCAGAACAGGGTCTGTGCTCTCTGTTGAAGCAGAAAATGGTTTTCATTCAGAGTAGCCACAAGAAGAGAAATAAATCTTCATTTCCTTACTTGGAATTTTATCCAGGCCTGGGCGATTCAAATCCAGACTCTGAAGCAGGGACTCCACTGAAGTTGACAATAACCCTTTCGACCTAACCTGTACAAACTCTTGTGCCTATCGTTCTTTGTCCCCACATTTTGAAGCACCGGTCCTTGCCGTGGGTGGTGAAGGAGCTAACTACTGCCTCGCAGAAAAACCGTGGGGTCAGAGACCTGATCGATCTGTCATGCAGCGGGGATTGCATTGCTCAGAGCAGACGTGTTTGCTGTGTGGGACTGAAATTGAGCTCGATCACACACAGATACGGTGTAACAGCTGCCAGCAGATGTGGAGACGGTTGGGACAGTTTCATTCGCACTCTGGGAAAAAGACTGGATCTTAAATTCAGGGGTGATAAGTGTCACAGATAGAAGGCTGAAAATTGGTTTGGGAACGATATGTGTCATGACCGAATGGCGGGCAGACCAGATGGGCTGAAAGCTCTAACTGTCCTCCGATGCCTTCTGGTCTCTGACCGTCCAGTATCTAAGGAAATAGAAACAGAGTTAATCGTGCATTTCGAAGTCCTCATCTCATAACTCGGAGAGGTGAGAGATGGAACAGTTCTGCTATTAAATTTTGAGACTGGGAGAATGTTTGAAGATGGAGTAATAAAAGAGAAACTGAGTATAAAGTTGAGAGTCAGGAGATATTCAATAAAAAGGTAGACGGAGATGGACATGGAGTAAGAAGTGTCACTGGTCTTGAAGACTTAACTCGGTTTTCCATTCCAAGATTCTACCAGACCTGCTGAGATTTTCCCGCAATTTCTTTTGTTGGTACGGAAACAGAAGGGAAAAGTCTGATCCTGGACCAATCAGCTATGTCTGCTCTGTGGACGTTTGAATTCCCTGTTCGAACAAATCACTTCTGACCGACACGGAATCCTCACTATCCTGCATCACCCCCACCCCTGTTACTGACAATAAGCTGTTCATTACGTAAACACATATGGGGACATAACAGCATCATTTACCGAGTGAATTGGGAGAAGTTCAGGGAGAGTTCCATTCGGTTTCCATCAAAGCATTCTCATTCAGTTAATTCTATTGCAGCATCATTTGACATGCAGCTATCACTGTCATGTGGCCATTCGCATTCGACGTCTCAGGACATTTTGGTTGGGGCACATTTGGAATGGAACCTCAAGATTTGGAAGGGACATCGTTTATAGCATACTCAGCTAATCTGATAACCTTGTCTCTTGCACCTGCAGTACACTGGAGACAGTTTTCACTCAGAAACCAAGAGATGATCAAAAATGGAGGAAAAAATTGTGTCAACAAAACCTGCCTCAGCGAGTGAATTCGCTTTTGCAACATTAATGGAGAGCGGCAAACCTATTAACAAACAACAGCGCCCTGCTTGGGTCTCGACCCCACACCATTGACATTAAAGGTCTCAAGCTCTACTGACTGAGCGTACCAGGGTAGGATTGGTGTTGCTTAATTTATCATTTCATACTGACTTTAATTCAGCTGACACGGCAATTTTCAAAAATCTCGTTCATTCCTCCCCATTGCAAATATCATTTTCCAAGTCGTTCAATTCTCAGATTTATTCCTTCAGACCATGACAATCCATTTAGGCCTTGCCCCGGGATTTACTATTCTCTGTTAATATTTTCATATTTTGACCCTGATCCTTAGGTCGCCGAAGTGATTCCCAGACACTCTGGCAGACTGCAAATCAATCGGGAAAATACATCAGGAAACCAAATCATTTCTGATTAGAGTGGAGGGAATACCACCTGCTGAAGAGACTGCGTCCTCACAATCAACACTTTCTTTGTTCTACCTGCCTACAAAGTTTACCAGTTCTAATATTCGAGAAAGGAATTCTGATTATAAAATGTTTTGAAAACAGGAACAATCTTCTGAAGCCATTTCCAATTTGAATTAGAATGTTTTTCCCTTTCACACGGTAACAGCCGTTCTTGAGGAAGGAGTTTCCGTGAGCTTTGTCCCAGGGCTGGGCAGGAAGCCGCTGATTGAAACTGCAGTGGCCCCTTTCTGTTGGCAGCAAGGGCTTGTAGAGAGTGGGGTCACATTTTGCTGAACGTGACCGTCTCACTCATTGCGGACTCAGGGTCAATCATGGATGAGTTCTCGTGGTTGTATTGTCAGTACATGGTCGATCTCAATACTTGATGTGAAATATTTGAGGCTCTGTGCTCTTTTTGGGCTTGGACAACCAACATTTCAGCCAAATGCTCTGATCATTTGAGACACAACAACTGGCAGCAAAATTGTGCGTGTACACATCCAAACGCACAGTGATCGAGAGGATGTGGACAGCAGTGGTTCGCATTATTTTAAGAATCAGTTGCTCATGTTCCCGTGTTTATCGCAGAGAGGGTGAGAGACCCGAGGAGTAACAAACACACCCACAAAGCAATATCAGGACCTGTGTAGTTCAGTCATAAAAAGCTGCCTGCAGTTGTTCTATTGCAAAGTTGGGTTTCAAACCAAGACGCAATAGAGACTGGATCCTAAACCCAGCATATTAAACCTCTCTGGATTAGTGGTGCTGGAAGAGCACAGCAGTTCAGGCAGCATCCGGGGAGCAGTAAAAATCGACGTTTCAGGCAAAAGCCCTTCATACAAGGTTTCACCCGAAACGTCGATTTTACTGCTGCTCGGATGCTGCCTGTGCTGCTGCGCTCTTCAGCACCACTAATCCTGAATCTGGTCTCCAGCATCTGCATTCATTGTTTTTACCTACATTAAACCACTCGGCGACGCTCCCTGACGATAACTCAGCGCTAAACCTGTCAAGACTAATGTTACAGCATCGCTTCACTTCAGAAGATTTCCCTGGCACTTTCTATGAATACCTTAGCATAATTAAAAAAAAATATTTGCAACAATTTGAAAGGTTTGCACGGTGTGGACATTATTGAGAAGCTGAATGTTCTTCGACAGTTTTCCCTGGAGCTTCAGGCCTGAGGGATGTCCTTGGAAAAGTTTACAAAATCATGAGGAAGACGAGCAGCGAACATAGTCAATCTACACTTTTTCAGACGTGACGTGAGTTTAAAGTGAGATAGCATCGGTTTAATGTGAGAGCAGTACAATTTGAAAGGGATGTGTGCGACACTTGTTTTTAATACAGACATATTTGTGCATGTGGAATAAATTGCCACATTTAGTGGCAGAGTTTGGTGCACTCACTACACTTCAAAGGCATCTAAATGGTTATGCAGACAGGAATTGTTCGGAGAGATAAGGGACAAATATTGGCAAATATGTTTAGATTAGTTACGGTCATCTGTTCAACAGGTGCAAGGTGGATAGGAAGGTTTGCTTCCCTGCTCGGCAGTTCTGTGACACTCCAGTACCTGACAACAGTTTGAATAGACCACTTGCAAAAACGCATGCTGTTTGTTACTAAGTCAGCGTGTTTGAAATTTTTTTTTTTCATGAGGCGTAATGTTTTGAAATGACACAGAGAGGAATGTTTTCCAGACATTTACAGACAATGGCCATTCTCCTTGATACATTCTCAAGTTCTCCATCAAATAATTTCGTTGACTAAAAATGAACCTCACAAATCGTGTTATCCCGTCAACTCTCCAGTGAATCCAAAAACTGACAGCTCTTAACGTGGACCAGGTGCAAAACTCATTATCAGACACACAAACTCATTACTTCTGTCTGTGGGGCAGTGCGAGATGTGTATGTCAAGAACTGCTCACACAAATAACACCGAACCAATTCCAAACGGAGCTTCCCGACATTCTGGAGACTTAGTGCATTGCCAAGTAACAGAAAGTGCTCAAGTAACATTAAACAAAACAGAAAAATGTACCATGCAAAGTGAATATGACCAATTACATTCTCGATTAAATTAGGTCAACAACGCGCTGGTGCCTCCATCTGATCGAGCGAGCCAATCTCCAGCCTCCCTCACCAGGACAGTAATGAAGGAAATGAGAGAAATATAACAAAGTTTCATGTTGCGATTGCCCACCTTTTAGCCACAACAACTAAAAATCAGGGAGCAGATTCAGTGCAGGATCTGGCTTCACAACAGCAGTGAAATAAGGACGTCCACTCACTTTCAGGGAAAACTGTGAGCAACTCACATTGTCCAGAATATGAATACACAGCGCAGGCTGTTTAATTCCCATATTATACTGCTGCCCCAACATTCATACGACAATGTACCTTTCAAAGAGAGCGTTTGTAGCTGTGGAATGACAGTGGCAGCTGTTTCTCCTCGCTCTTACTGCCGCCCTTGGTCGTGTAGGGCCTGCAATTCTCATCTTACACGCGGTAGTAGAGTGTGCAATTCTCTGTTGTTGAAAAGCGGAGTGTTTTGGAGCAGAAAGATGTGTTGTTCGGATGTTTCTGGAGTTCTTGTTGAAAGGTTCGGTTACGCTAGGAAGATGGTTTGCAGACTTTTACTCCCTTTCTGGGTGACATTCTCAGCGCTGTAGAGGTTCCTGTGAAGCGCTGCTCTCATGTTTTGGTACGAATTCATTTGGTTTCATTCCCACTGCTTCCGTTTGTTGGGATTGCAGATTGGGTCCAACGGATGGAATCCGTGGATGAGTGCCCTGCTTCCATGAATTGTCTGGCTGTTTTCTGCTTGCCCTGTCCTATTATTGTTGTGCTATTCTAGTCGAATGTGTGGCCCCTGCCGTTTGTACGTATTGCTACTAGGGACTGCTGGATTGATGCCCACACAAATTCTTTGCCAAATACCAATATCCACACACCTTCATTCGCAAATGCATGGCACACAAAGTTCGCAAAGTGGATTTGCTATGAGGTAATTTTTAAATCATGCTTCCCTGTGTAAAAAACAAATTCTGGGAAACGATATCCAGATTCCTCCGAACACTCGGACATATGACAGCACAGAAACCGAGGGCCTCACTCAGACAACAACTCACGAGAAAACAAGGCCCAATACCCATCATGTGCAGTTCAAACGTGGTTGACGAGATTCCACGCAGGGACTGCACGAAACACGACATAGGAGAAAGAGGCTGACAACTAGAGAGCTGCATTCATAATTTCATCTGGACTGTAAAAACGCCTCGGACAGCTGTTCCTTGCAGTTATGCACAGAATATTGAATATCCCTGATTCCAGGGCTTGGAATTCGGATGATATGACCGTCTGCAGCACTGGTTACTTCCTTGTGTGAGGTAACTCCTGATGGAACACATGTCACACTCTATTGCTCATTAAGAAATACATCCAAAATAGGAGCTTAGAGAAGCATTTCTGTTGTCCTTCTGGTGCTGCCCCTGACTGCCCTGTGGCACTGCACTATTTCTGTGTTTCCTGAGGGTTCAGCTCATGGTTCCACGATCCTTTTATCGGCAGAAATCTGCATTTTCGCTTCAATAACGGGTGTATGAAGCTTAGGTCCACCATTCTCTATTCTATTTTTCTCTTCTTATGCACAACTGCAATACAGTAAAGGATCAATTGATATTGAAAGATGATATACAGAGGCATGTGAAATACCGAAGTTTTAATGACATTTATGCAATGGTTAGAGATTACCTTGATTCAGGAAATAAGGATGTAAAGTCTGTTTGACTGGAGTTGAGGAACAGTGAGGAATGGACTCACAAGCATGTGTAGTTTACAAGCCCACTCGCAGTAACCACAAAGCAAAATAAATCGCACAAGGGGAAAAAAAATGCGTGACAAAAATGGCAATAGTCGTGCGTGATCTTAACTTCCCATCTAAAACTCTCGGTTCCATTGTAAAAACGTTTGGAGAACCAAAATCAAAAAAAAAAATCCCACATGTCCCATATAACATCACGAGGGATATCTTGGTAATTGATTACTCTACTGGTGACTTAATTTTCCTATTTTCTTGGAAACCATCTCTTTAATTGTGAGCATCAGAAAAGGCTTTGTTTTGCCAGCAAGAAATAAATATGTGATTAACCTTTGTCCGTTTCATGTATAAGAACACTGAGACTCCTCTGCACCACACTTCTTTTGCGTTTCTATCGATTTTAACACTAGTGTGTCTTTTGATTCTTCCCAACAAAGTATATGACCTCTCATTCCCTACATGAAACTGCATCTGCCAAGAATACTCCAATTGTTGGAGGGAATCCTGAGGAACAGAATGTACATTTATTTGGAAAGGCGAGGACTGATTCGGGATTGTTAACATGGCTTTGTGCGTGGGAAATCATGTCTCTCAAACTTGATTGAGTTTTTTGAAGAAGTAACAAAGAAGCTTGATGAGGGCAGAGCAATAAATGTGATCTATATGGACTTCAGTAAGGTGTTCAATGATGTTCCCCATGCGAGACTGATTGGCAAGGTTAGATCTCATGTAACAGCAGTGGACCTAACACCAACCCTTGTGTTACGGCGCAAGGACCTGGACACCAAGAAGAACATGTTCCATCAACGACAACACTGTTTTCTATTGGCAAGCCAATTACTGATCAAAGCTGGAATCTCTCCCACAATTCCATTCCTCCGCATTTTGTATAATAGCCTATTGTGGGGAAACTTATCGAACAACTTGCTGAAACCCATATACACCACATCAACCAGGTTACTGTCATCTACCTGTTTAGTCACTTGGTCGAAAAAGTCGACAACATTCGTTCGGCAAGGCCTAACCATCACAAAACTGTGCTGACTGTCCCTGATCAGATTATTCTTTTCGAGATGGTCATAAATCCTACCTATAATAACCTTTTCCAACACGTTACCAACAACTGCAGTGAGATTCACTGGTCTGTAATTACCAGGGTTGTCTCTACGAAACATTTTGCACAAGAGAACAACATATGCTATGCTCCATTTCACGGGCTCTATTCCTGTAGAACAACGATGATTTGACGATCAATTCCAAAGGCTCATCAATCTCTTCCCTTGCTTCCCAGAAGGATCCTAGGACAGATCCCATCCGGCCCAGGGGACTTGTCTGTTTTCACAATCTTCAGTATTTCTATACCTAATCCTTGTGAACCTCAATCTCTACGACACTCGACGCAAGTATCTCTGTATCTTCCTCGCCAACATTTTCATTTTCTATCGCGAACACTGTCGAAAAATATTAATTTAATGCTTCTCCTATCTCCTCTGACTCCACACAAAACTTCCCACAATTATCCTTGATTGTCCCAAATTAAACTCTCGTCATTCTTAGAGATAATGCTTTAAATATGGAACATTTCTGATGAAGAACTCTAGTTTCCCAAGTCTAATCAAATTACCGGCCTGGTTTGCAAAATAAGCTTTCTGAACTTCGAGTAGAAATTGTTCCAGCAGGAAAGCATTCACAACATACGTCAGCAGGACCCGAACCTACGCGGGGAAACCCCAAAGGATTTCTAATCCATCGCCTTAACCACTCGGCCACGACTACAGACAGTACCAGGCCCTGAGCACTGACCAAATCAGCCGTGATCTCATTGAAAGCCGCCGCTGACTTGAGTTAAATGTTTCACTCTCCATTCATACCTTTGCTGTCATTTGTAAGGTGCGAGACACCAATGTAAAAGAAGAAAAGCACAAAGTTAGGAAAAGATATTTGCAGCAAAATTGAGTCAAAATTATTTATTGAAAGGAAAATCACACTTGGCAATTTGCTAGATCTCTTTGAGAACATGACTAGCAGAGGTAATCAAGGGAGCTATTGATCTGAGTATTCTTGAACATGAAACAAACAAAGGTTAGTGACAAATTCATTTCTATTTTTTAGCGAACGAAATGGTCTTTCCTGATAGTTACAATGAAAGAGATGGTTCCCAATAAAAGACAGAGATTAAGTCGCTTGTAGATATACTTCAATGTGATACGATTCACTTTCAGCTCCTAATTACCCCAGAGATGGAGGGGGTGAGTTGCTTTTCTTCACTCTTCAACTCCACAGAATGGAGGTACAGACATGAAACCGCTAGAGATGGAGTTCTTGCATTGGGAACCAGCGAAACTGAAGGAACTAGGCAAAAGTGAGGACTGCAGATGCTTGAAAACTGATTTTAGATCAGAAAATGCTGGAAAAGCACAGCAGCATCCGAGGAGCAGGAAAGTCGATGTTTCTGTTGCCAGTCTTTCTGCGTTCCGCAAACAATTTTCGTTTTTGGCTCAGATTTCCAGCAACTGCAGCTATTTATATTATACTGGATTAGTGGTGCTGGAAGAGCACAGCAGTTCAGGCAGCATCCAACGAGCAGCGAAATCAACGTTTCGGGCAAAAGCCCTTCATCAGGAATAAAGGCAGTGAGCCTGCAGCATGGAGAGATAAGCTAGATTATGTTAACATTCATAATGTTTTGGACAAAACCAATGACCTGCTAGCATTGGAAAAGCGACAGAAGCACTGGTACACCGATATGTTAGCTGAACAGTACAACCATTCCATGAGCGGGAATACGATCCGGGCCACGGTGCTGAGAGTACCGAATCTTCACAAGTAAATAACAAGACAATGCGATAGATACTATCGTATTTGGTGTAAATAAAACACCCTTTATGAACATTTTCGTTGCAGATTATTTTCAACTTATCTTCGTAGATTTACAAAGTGGGAAAAGGCCATTCCGCCTGTGTGCATTGCGGTTAATCAGAGAGCCATCTATTCTAGTCGCAGTTTCCAACTTCGGCCCAAAGTCTCGTGTGTTCTAATGTTCCCAGGGCAAATGTCAATGTCTTTATCCTGTGTTCTTACAATGGCACAATAATGGGGCAGATGTCTGACACTTGCACAACGACTTGTAATTTTTTTGAGGAACTGATGCTCATTTTCACCCACAAAGGGAGACACACAGAAAGATACCCCCAAACCGACAGAGGTCTCTGTTGTGGTGAGCTGGAGTTTGAAATGGACAATAGGACAAATGCAACTTTTAAATGCGGAAGCACAGAAGCGACGCCCGGGCAGGACTTTACAGGGGAGCGTCAACGTGGGGCATGCTTTAAGCAAGACATCCCTCTCGAGCCAGGTAGGGCTCGAACCTACAATCGTATGATCCGAAGTCGGACACGTCATCCATTACGCCAGTGGCCCAATAGACACGCTTGCCAACGGCAGAATGTCGATATGTAATGCCATGGACTTTCACGGAATCAGAATTAAAAAGGTGAACAAGCAGCGAAGATAATCACCAACACTGCTTCACTTCGAAGTTTCCAAATTGTGAAGCAGTGCCTTTCACTGGCAAAGGAGAAACATTTGTCCACAGCTGCCTGCTTCAGGGTCGCCTCCTTCTCTGCTGGAAGTGTCCATCGTTTTACTCACAGTCACGACGCGATTTCCTGATCCAGTCCAGTGAAAACGTGTCATGGTGTCGTCCAATCAGGACCCTGCCAAAACTCAGCGAGAGACCTCTGGTCATTTCGAGCTCAGGATGTGGAATTAGACGAGCTGCGTGACACCTTTTATTGGCGCCGCCACTTCACTGCAAATTAGCGGCTCAAAACGAGCCGTTGTTAGCATCAGCTTGATTTGTACCTTCCTGCAGTGCATTTGCTGAACAACATCAGATAGATCCCATCCGGCCCAGGGGACTTATCTATTTTCACACTCTGCAGTATTTCTAATATCTCTTCCTTGTGAAGCTCAATCTCTTCTAGTCTAGACGCAAGTATCTCTGTATCTTCCTCGCCAACATTTTCATTATCTAGAGCGAACTCTGTCGAAAAATATTTATTTAGTACTTCCTCTATCTCCACTGACTCCACATACGACTTCCCACTATTATCCTTGATTGTCCCAAATTTAACTCTCGTCATTCTTTTAGTGCTCACATACCTATGGAAAGCCTTAGGGTTAACCCTGATCCTATCTGCCAACAACTTCTCATGTCTCCTCCTGGCTCTTCTCAGCTCTCTTTTTAGGTCTTTCCTGATATTGTTGGAACCCTCGATCGCTCGAACTGAGTTTTCACGTTTTGTCCTAACATAAGACTTCTTGTTCTTCTTGACCAGGGATTCCACTTCTTTAGTAAACGACGGCTCACGCGTTCTATATCTTCCTCCCTGCCTGACAGGTACATACTTATCTAGGACACACAGGAGCTTTTCCTTGAATACGCTCCACATTTTTAATGTGCTCACCCCCTACAGTTTCCTACCAAACTCTGCGCTTCCTAAATCTTACCTCATTGCATCGTGATTTCCCTTCCACCAGCTGAAACTCTTGCTCCGTGGAGTACACCTATCCCTTTCCATCACGAAAGTAAACCGGAGAGAATTGTGATCGCTGTCTCCAAAGTGCTCACCTACTTCCAAATCTAAAACCTGGCCAGGCTCGTTACCCAGTACTAAATCGAAAGTGTCTTCTTCCCTTGAAGGCATGTCTACATACTGTGTCAAGAAGCCCTCCCACACACACTGGACCAAAACTGACCCATCTATTGTACTCGTACTTTAGTGATCTCAGTCAATATTTGGATATTGTCTTGAGTGTTCCAGAATTTCTCATTGTCCCACAGTCCAGATGAAGTTTGTATTCCTCACGTACGGGAGCGAGAATTCTTTCAATGTCTCAGATCAGTTCCTGTGCCGAGAACATCAGAGTCAATGTCCCTTCCTCTACTCGGACTGACAATTTACACTTCTTCAATCTCCTATGATCTATTTCCCAAAGAGTTTCTCAAGATTTCCAAAGCTGGAGCCTAAATTATATGGTTTGCTTCCTAAACATTTTTCCAACTGCCAACTGACAATATTTTCACAGTATCTCTTCACAATCCTCTGGCTTGCACCATGTCCGGGATGGGAAGTCCCATTTGGTGGAGAGAGTTCCTTGGCTGGTGAGTTTCACTTTGGAACAAAGATGGTTAAGTGACAATTTCCTGCGGTTGTTTGTAATGGTGGGAGAGGGAGCGGTGGGGAATGAGCACTCTGACGAGCAGGAGGAAGTATTGCCACTGATCAGAGTCAGAGAACAGAGGACAAGGGATTAAAGGAATCTAATGAAAAGCAGCACTTCTGCTCAGGGCGTTCAATAACAACTGCAGAAACCCGATGTGTCGAGCAGTGTATCTGGAAAGAGAAACCGAGATAATGTTTTAAATGTGGAGCATTTCTGATGAAGAACTCGAGTTTCTCAAGTCTAATCAAATTACAGGCCTGGTTTGCAAAACAGGCTTTCTGAACTTTGAATTGTTCCAGCAGGCAAGCATTCATAACGTAGTCAGCAGGATTCGAACCTACGTGGGACAACCCCAATGGATTTCTAATCCATCGCCTTAACCACTCGGCCATGACTACCGACAGCGCTGCGTGCTGAGCACTGACCAAATCAGCCGTGATCTCATTGAAAGCTGCCGCTGACTTGAGTTAAATGTTTCACTCACCATTCATACCTTTGCTGTCATTTGTAAGGTGCGAGACACCAATGTAAAAGAAGAAAAGCACAAAGTTAGGAAAAGATTTTTGCAGCCAAATGGAGTCAAAATTATTTATTGAAAGGAAAATCACACTTGGCAATTTGCTAGATCTCTTTGCGAACATGACCAGCAGAGGTAATCAAGGGAGCTATTGATCTGAGTATTCTTGGACATGAAACAAACAAAGGTTAGTGACATATTCATTTCTTATTCTGCCGAAGGAGCTGGTATTTCCAGATGCTCACAATGACAGAGATTTTTCCCAATTAAAGACGGCAAATAAGTCCCATCTCACGCTGACACCATCGTGAGCGCTGCTGTTTCACAATGCCACAGAGTCAGGGTCAATTCCCGCCTCAAGCAACTGAATGTGTGCAGTTTGCACATTCTCCCCGTGGCTGTGTGCGCTTGCTCTGGTTTTCTCCCACTGTCCAAAAATGTACCGGTTTGTTGAAATGGCCATGCTAAATTGACGGAGGTAAAGGAGAGGAATGCATTTGGGCTCGGGCGGGTCGGTATGGAGTTGCTGGGCCGAAGGGCCTGTTTCCACATTGTAAGTATTCTAATCTACAGTAATCAATGACCAAGGTACGGCGCACGTTGTTCGATGGGGGCATATTAGACTTTTCGATTGTTTTTCTTCAAAGTTTCTTTACAATTCAAACGGGAGAGGAAGAGGGGAAATGAATGTCTCCCATAATTCTTGCCTTCTTTTATCATTCACAGGCGGTATTTTTTCCTGTACGTTTTTCTTTTACACTGTGGTTACTGTTAGTGTTCTTGTAAGCTACACCGGCTGGTTTCCTCTTTCCTCAATGTTCCTCATCTCTACCCAAACTCACTTTCCATCCTTATCTCCTGAATCAAAGTAATCTCAACCATTGCATAATTGCCACGGAAACTGGGCTTTTCACACGCATGTGTATGTCATTTTCCAATATTAATTGATCGTTTACTGTGTTGCAAATGCGCACGAGAAGAGTAAAACAAAATAGAGGCCGGTGGTCCTGGGTTTGAAACGCACGTAATTGCAGCTAAAACGCAGATTACTGCACACAATGCGATCACGGAAGCATGCAGCGAACCGCCAGGAAGCACACAATAAGTACAATGCTGAATGTCATGTCAGGAACAGGACTAGAAACACAACACAACAACTCTTGGGTACTATTTTGGACGTATTTCTCAATGAGCTATCGTGTTTTACATATGTTCCATCGGGAGTTACCTCACACAAGGAAGTAAGCAGTGCTGCAGACGGTCATATAATCCGAGTTCCAAGTCCCGGAGTCAGAGACACTCAGTGCCCTGTGTGTACCTACAAGGAACAGCTATGCATGGGGTTTACAGGGTAACTGAACTGCATGACTGCAGCTCGATGGTCGTCTGTCTGCTTCTCCTCTATAGTTTTCTGTGCAGTCCCTGCGTGCAATCTTGTCAACTACGTTTGTCCGGCACAAGATGGGCATTGGTCACTTGTCTCTGAGAGAGGCTGTTGGTTTATGTGTTGTCATAATTCCGAGTGTAAGGAGGAATCTGGCTGTCAGTTCCTAGAAACTTACTTTAATAAATGGAAGCGTGCTTTTTAACTTGCCGTGTGGCATGTACTCGTTGCAAAGTTCGTGCACTGCGAATCACGTTGCGGGACTATCCAATTTTGGCAAAGAATTTGTGTGGCATTCACGAGTTGCCACGACCAGCTATCCCTAGTAGCAATACGGACAAATGGCAAGAACTACAAATTCGATTAGAGCAGCACAAGTTTAATGTGACAGGGCAAACAGAAGGCAGCCAGAAGATTTCTGGGTGTAGGGCAATCGCCCAAGGTACCTTTACATATGAAAGTCTGTGCATCAGTGGAATCTGGGACCAAAGTAGACTATGTTGGTTATTCATATTCCAGACAACTTACGTTGTTCCCCGTTTACTCTGAAAGTGAATAGACATACTTATTTCACCGTTATTTCGAAAGAAGATCCTGCATTGAATCTGTTCGCCGTTTTTAGATGTTGTGGCGAAAAGGTGGGCAATCACGATGTGAAACGTTGCTATACTTTCATTTCCTTCATTACTGTCCTGGTGAGGGAGAAAGGTGATTGGTTCTCTCGATCAGATGGGGGCACCGGCGCATTGATGGCCTAATTTAATCACGGATATACTTGAAAATGTTCACTTTTAATGGTTCGTTGTTGTGTTTTGTTTTATGATACTTGAGCACTTTCTGGGACTTGGCAATACACTAAATCTCCAGTAGGTTTGGAATTGCGTCGCTGTTATTTGTGCGAGCAGTTCATGTCAGAGACGACTCACGGTGCCTCACAGACAGCACTTAATGGTCATTGGAAGCAAATATCCTGTAAACCTTCATCTCTGGATCGGTTGGGCTCACCCACCCTCCAAACAAAATAGCCAAACTCGCTGGCTGAGTTACAATCATCATGCGTTTTTTTGCAAATGGTGTATTCAAACTGTTGCCGGTGGCTTCAGCATCTCAGACTTGTCGAGCATGGAAACAAATCCCGCGATCCAACTTGCCCTTGCTGAGTAGATAAACGAAATTAATCCATACATTTCTGCCAATATTTGTGCCTTATCTCTCCGAGGTCTTCCTGACTATACACCCATTCAAATGCCTTTGAAATGTTGTGAGTGCACCAGACTCTGCCACTAAATGTGGCAATTCATTCCACACACACAAAAGTTCTGTGTGAAAAATATTAGTCCCTCACATCCCTTTTAAATTTTTCCTCTCTCACATTAAACGTTTGCTATGTAGATTTGAACTCGCGTGTCTTGTGAAGAAATGCTCCCTGACTATTTACTGTGTTTCCTCATGATTTTATAAGCTTCTGTGAGGCCATATCTAAGCACTGAAGCTCCTGGGAATCTGACGAAGCCTATTCAGTTTCGTTCTCATGTCCAAGCTCGGCAAACCTTGCAAACCCTTGTAAATGTTTTCTAAACTTACACTTGCAAGAAGTGTGTCCAGCTGCAGCACTTGTTTGACCGTGTGGCCACTCTGGAGCTACGGGTGGACTCACTGTGGAGCATCAGCAATTCTGGAGAGTTATGTTGCCTCCCAGGTGCTCAGGCCAGGGATGTCGCCCATTGGCAGAAGAGATTTGAAAAGGGGATCGTGAACAGTCAGTTGTCTTGGTGCATACAGGCACCAACGAAAAAAAAAACGAGATGAGGACCTGCAGGGAGAATTCAGGGAGCTAGGAGAGAAATTAAAGAGGAGGAACTCAAAGGTAGTAATCTCGGGATTGCTGCCAGTGCCATGTGACTGCTAGCGTAGAAGTGATTAAAAAACGGCACGGTGAACACGTGAGTTGAGGAATGGTGCTGCAGGCCGGGTTTCAGATTTTTTGGATTTTGTGACCAGTTCTGGGGAATGTGGGACTATAAGAAAATTGACGATCTACATCTGAACCAGACGGGAACGAATGTCCTTTCGGGAGTTTTTGCTACTGCTGTTGGAGAGGTTTTATACTAATGTGGCAGGGGGCTGGGAACCACAAGAGAAAACAAGTCGGCAGTGAGGTGGAAACTGGAAACGCTAAGAATCTGGAAGATAGCATTAATAATGGGAAGAGTAGGCAGAGAGCAGATGAATGCAAAAGAACTGGTGGCCTGAAATGCATCTACTTTAATGCATGGAGTATAGACAGATGAACTTAGGGCTTAGGTTGGTGCCTGGGAATATGACGTTATTGTGATCACAGAGATTTAGTTGAAGGAAGGGCATGGTTGGCAACCAAATGTTCTAGGATATAGACGCTTCAGATAGGACAGGGAGGGAAGTAAAAGGGGAAGGAGTTGCATTGCTGGTCAGGGATGATATCATGGCTGTGCGAAAGGAGGACACCATGTAGGGCTTGGGTCGTGAGACACTATGGATGGAGCAGTGAAATAAGAAGGGTGAGGTTAGATTTTTGGGGCTGTATCACAGAGAGCGTGAGGTGTAAGAAAAAATAGTTCAACAGATCATGGAAAAACGTAGAGGCAATAATTTAGTGTTGATTGGAGATTTCCTTTTTCCCAACATTGACCGGGATACTCTTAGCGTCAGAGGTATGGATGGGATACCATTTGTAAGAAGCCTCCAGGTGAGTTTTCTGGAGCGGAATATCAATAGTCTGACGAGGGAATAGGCCATATTGGAGTTGATATTGGGGAATAAGCCAGGGCTGGTGATAGCAGTTGCCGTGGGTGATTTCTTTGGGAAGTGTCCAATATTCTGTAAGTTTTAGAATACTCATTGACAAAGATGAGAGTTGTCCTGAGGAAAGAGTACTAAACTGGGCCAAAGCTAATTATATCAAAATTATGCAGGAGGTCGGAAATGTTGATTGGACACAGCTATTTGTAGGAAAGTCCACAGTTCATATGTGGCAGGCTTTCAAAGATAGGTTAAATATAGTGCAGGATAGGCATGTCCCGTTGAAGGAAAAGGATTTAAAAGGCAATATTCGTGAACTGTTGATGACAGGACAATTGTACGAATCGCCAAGAGGAAAAGGGAAGCATACATAATGCCTCGGCAGCTAACAACATAATGGTCCCTGGAGGAACATGAGAAGAGTAGGATATGTATTAAACGAGGAATCAAGAGGGTTAAAAGGGGTCATGAAACCACTTAACGCTAGCATAATTAAGGAGAATCCTAAAGCGTATTATTCATATATAAGAAGCAAGCGGGTAACCAGAGAAAGGATTGGTCCACTAAAGGAAAATTAAGGAAGGCTGTATGTCGAATCTGAGAGAGTGAATATGGTTCTGAATGATTATTTTGCATCAGTGTTCACTGAGGAGAGGAACATGATGAATGTTGAGTCTAGAGTAAGACATTTGATTAGTCTGGATCATGTTGACATAAGAAGGGAAGCTGTGTTTGGCAGGCTAGGGGTACTTAATGTGGACAAATCCCCAGGAACGGATGGGATCTATTCCTGGTTCCTGAGTGATGTGAGAGAGGAAATAGCTGGGGCCCTGACAGATATCTTCGTGGCATGCTTCAGCACAGGTGACGTTCTGGCCGACTGGAACGTTGCTCATATTGTCCCTTGTACATGAAGGATAGTCGGGATATTACTGATAACTACAGAACAATGGGCCTAACATCAGTGTTGAGAAAGTTGCTGGAGAAGGTACTGAGGCATAGGATCTATTCATATTTAGAAAATAATGTGCATATCAATGAGATCCATAGTGTTTTTCGGGGAAGTGCCCAAGTTGATAGATGAAGGAAAGGCTGTTGATGTCATATACATCCACTTCATTAAGGAGTTAGATAAGGCTCCCCATGGTAACCAAATACAGAACGTAAAGTAACATGGTGTGCAGGGTGTTCTAGACAGGTGGATAAAGAATTAGTTGAGCAATGGGAGACAGAGAATGGCAGTGGAATGGGGTTTCTGGAAATGGAGAAAGATGACCAGTAGTGCTCCACAGGGGTCAGTGTTGTAGCCACTGTTGTTTGTGATATACTTAAATGATCTGGAAGAGAGCACTGTTGCAATGATCAGAAAGTTTGCAGATGACACGAAGATTTCTGGACTAGCAGAACTTATAAGTGACTGTTAAAGAATACAGGAGGATATAGATATACTGGAAAGTTGGGCGGAGAAGTGGCAGCTGGAGTTCAAAACAGACAAATGTGAGGTGACGCATTTCAGTCAGTCTAATTCTAGATGGGGTTATACAATGAACAGAAGAGGTTTGGGGTAAAAAAAGTTGATGGACAGAGAGATCTGTGAGTGCAGATCCATTATACACTGAAGGTTGCTGCACAGGTGGATAGAGTAGTCACGCAGGCATATAGTATGCTTGGCTTCATTGGATGGGGTATTGAATAAAATGGCTGGCAAGTCATGTTAAAATTGAACAATACATTAGTCTGGCCACACTTGGAATACTGTGTAAATTTCTGGTCGCCACATTACGAAAAGGATGTGGACGCTTTGGAGAGGGCGTGTAAAAGGTTTAAGCGGATGTTGCCTCATATGGAAGGTGCAATCTAGGAAGAGAGGTTGAGTAGGTTAGGTTTGTTTTCATTAGAAAAAAGTAGTTTGAGGTAGACCTTTTTTGAGGTTTACAAAATCATGAAGGGTACAGACAGGGTAGATAGAGAAAAGTTTTATTTCCCAGGTTGAAGGATTAAAAACGAGAGGTCACGCTTTCAAGGTGAAAGGTGAAAAGTTTAAGAGGGATACACGTGGCATCTACTTGACACAGCGGGTGGTGGGTGTCTGGAACGCAGAGACGGGAGAGGTAATCATGGTAGATACATTAAAGAGGCGTCTGGACAGATGCATGGGTAGGTGGGGAGCAGAGGGATACAGATGCTTAGGAATTGGGTGACAGGTTTAAACAGTAGATTTGGATCGGCTCAGGCTTGAATGGATGAAGGGCCTGTTCCTTGTCTGTACATTTTTTTGGTCTTCTTAAATTACGCCAATTTCATTACAAAATTTGCGAGGTCTAAGTGTCTGAAGTGAATCCATCCTGAAACACTAGTCATAACAAATCTGAGTGTGGGTTTTTGTGTAGTAGCGTAGTCGAGCGGTCTAATGTGCTGGATTTTAAGCTTCAGTTTCTATCGAATCGTGGCTTCAAATACCAGCATTGTCAGTGAGCAACTCTGTGGACATGTATGTGAGAGAACTGCGCATGTGTGGATGCCTTTTAATTTGAGTGTTTGCAGATCCTCAGTGTGCTTACCCTCTCGGTGATAAAATCAGCGACCGTCTCTGAAAACAACGCAAGTTCCTGCTGTCCAACATATCCTCATATCCCGTCGGTAACTTTGCTTTTGGATATCTGCGTTGCCAGTTTCTGTATCTGAAATGGTCAGCGCAGTTGGCTGAAATGTTGGTGGTTTGAGCCCACCCAGGGAATAAGCCTCAAATATTTCAGCACAAGCATTTACCCGACCATGTATTGCCATTGTAACCGGGAAAACTCATCCATGATTCACCCCAAGTCCGCAGGGAGTGAGACGTTTTCACGCAGCAGAATATGGCATCACTTTCTAAGCTCCTGATGCCAACAGAAAGCGGCCACTGCAAATTCAATCAGCGACTTTCTGCCAAGCCATGGGAAACAACTCGTGGAAACTCCTTCCTTAGAAACAGCTCTTTAACAGCTCCTGTTAAAGCAGCAAAACTTTCACTTTAAATTGGAAAGGGCTTCAGGACATTGGAATGTTGCTCCTGTTCTTGTAACGTGTTATAAATAAAACTCCTGACTTCAAAATAAGAAGTGGTAAATGTTTTAGGTAGAAAGAACAAAGAAAGTGTTGATTGAGACGACTCTGTCTCGTCAGCAGATGGGAAATGCCCAAAACTGTAAACGGAAATGATTGGGTTTCCTGAGGTAATTTCCCGACTGATTTACTGTCTGCCAGAGAGATTGGAAATCACATCAGCGACATAAAGGTGAGGGTAAAAATATGAAGATATTAAGGTTGAACCTTAAATCCCGGGAATAGATTGTAATTCTTTGAAGGAATAACTGAAGTGAATGGTGTGAATGATATTTTTGTGATTAGGAGGAATGAACTGGATCCTAACAAATTGCTGACGAATTATGCTTGCAATGTAATAGCAAACTAATCCACAGTGCACCGTGCTTGGTTATCTTTGTCGGTGCAGGGTGAGATGCTTCATCTGAGGGTGGTGGGTGCAAGCCTCACAATGGGCGCTTTCACTGCTTAATACAATTCCAGCTCTTCGTTCCACGTGCAGTATTGTTGCTCTTTCATTGACACATCTGTCCACCTGCTTTTGATCACACGTCGGTTTCTGAGTGAACACTGTTTCCATTTTACTGGAGGCGCCAGAGACAACTTTATCAGTGCAGCCAAAAATGCAATGAATGATGTCCATTTGAAAACGTGAAGTTCCAAACCAACCGTGCACTACCCAAAGTGTTCAAAGGCATGGAAAGCGAATTGCCACTTGCGAAGGGTCTGACAGAGACGGATCAATGTCACATGGGTCCTGAACCAACTTTCAGTGATTCAGATTGTTCTGATGGAAACCGAAGGGCACTCTCCCTCAACGTTTTGCAATTGCTCTTCTTGTGTTTAATGTAATGAACAGTTTATTGTCAGTAACGAGAATGGAGGTGCGGCAGGATCGTGAGGTTTCAGTGTGGGACATAGACACAGTAAGTCAAATATCGCCAGAGCACGGGAGAGCTGTTTGGTCCAGGATCACTGCCATCTTCTGTTTCTAAACCAACAAATGAAATTACTGGAAAATCTCAGCAGGTCTGGTAGCATCTTGGAAACATAAATCGATTTAAGACTTCGGGACTAGTGACACGTCTTTTCCATGTCCATCTCCACCTGCTTTTGCACACTCTTCCTTTTTATTGAATGTCTCCTGACTTCCAACTTTATATTCAGATTCTCTTTTATTAATTCGTCTCCAACCATTTTCCCAGTCTCCAATTTTGTATCAGACCTGTTCCATCTTTCACATTGCCCAGGACTTAGAACTGAACAAATAACCCTGTGTCTATTTCCTTAGATAGCAGATGGCCAGAGACTGGAAGGCAGTGTGGTTCTGAAAACCCATCCATGATTCATCCCGAGTCCACAGGGAGCAAGACGGTTACACGCAGCAGAATACGACACCATGTTCTCCATTTCCCCCGATGCCAACTGAAAGCGGCCACTGCAGCTTCAATCAGGGCTTCCTGCCAAACCCTGGGACACAGCTCGTGGAAACTCCTTTCTCATTAACTGCTCTTCCCGTGGGAAAGGAACAAAACTTCAATTTTAAATTGGAAACGGCTTCAGGAGATTGGAAAGTTGTTCCTGTTCTTGTAACGTGTTATAAACAAAACTCCTGTCTTGAAAATAAGAAGTGGTAAACGTTTTAGGCAGGAAGAATAAAGAAAATGTTGATTGTGAGGACTCTGTCTCGTCAGCAGATGGGAAATTCCCAATACTGTGGACAGAAGTGATTGATTTCCTAAGGTAATTTTCCGACCTATTTACTGTCTGCCAGAGTGACTGGAAATCACTTCATATGAAAATATTCGAGTTGAATCTTAAATGCCAGGACAAGTGTTAAATAGATTGTAATGTTTTGAAGAAATAACAAAAGTGAAAGATGTGAATTATGTTCTTTGTGATTGGGAGGAATGAGCTGGATCTTTGCAAATTGCTGTGCCAGGTGAATTGTGCTCAGAATAAAATAGCAAACTAATTCGTCGTGTGCCAAGCCTGGATATCTCAGTTCGGTGAAATGTGAGGTTTTTAATCAGAGAGTCGTGCGTCCAAGCTCCATAATAGTCGTTTTCACTGTTTAATAGATTTCCACCTTTTCGTTCCACATGCAGAATTGCAAACCAACGCTGGTGGAGCGTTCTTGTTGCTTTTGTTGACACATATGTCCTCCTGCTTTGATCACATGTCGGTTTTTGAGTGGAAACTGTCTGAACTTTACTGGAAATGCCAGAGACAACTTTGTCAGTGCAGCTGAAAATACTATGAATGACGTCCATTTCAAAACGTGAGATTCCACTACATCCGTGCACCAACCCAAGTGTTCAAAGACATAGAACGCGAATGGCCATTTGTTAGTGGTCTGACAGAGACGGCTTAATGTCTCATGCGTCCTGAACAACAATTAACTGATTCAGAATGTGCTGATGGAACGGAACGGAGCTCTCTCTGAACGTTTTGCAATTGTTCTTGTTGTGTGCTCATGTAAGTTTATGTCATGAACAGTTTATTGCCAGTAACGAGGGTGGGGGTGGGGAAGCATTCTGAGGTTTCAGTGTGGGACAAACGTGATTTGATCGAACGGGTAAGTCAAATATTCCTAGAACATGGGAGAGCTGATTGGTCCAGGATCACTCCCATTTTCTGTTTCAGAATCAACAAATGAAATTGCTGGAAAATCTCAGCAGGTCCGGTCGTATCTTGAAAACGAAAACCAAATGAGATTTCGGGACTGGTGACACTTCTTTTTCCATATCCATGTCCCTCTGCCTTTCTACAATCTTCCTTTTTATTGAATATCTCCTGACTTCAAACTTTATATTCAGATTCACATTTATTGCTTCCTCTCCAAACATTTTCCCAGTCTCTAAAATTGTATCATGCTTGTTCTATCTCTCACTTTGCCCACGACTTCCAACTGAACACATAACTCTGTTTTTATTTCCTTAGATGCCAGATGGCCAGAGATTGGAAGACATAGGAGGACGGTTAGTGCTTTCAGAATATCTAGTCTGCTCCGCCATTCGATCTTGGCTAATATCGTTCTTAACCCCATTCTCCAGTCCTGTCCCTGAACACTTACTCCCCAGTCTTAGGATCCAGTCTTTTTCCCAGAGTGGGTCCTAATCCGTCCTAAAACCCTCCACATGTGTTGGCAGCTGTTACACCGTGTCTACGTGTCATCAATCTCAGTTTCAGTGATTCTCGGCAAACACGAACTGTTCTGAGCAGCTCAGTCTGGTCTCTGGCCCCACTGTGATCCTGCGGGGGAGCAGTAATCATCTTCATCTCCTACGGAAAGGATCGGCGCTTCAAAAAAAAAAGGACAGAAAGAAAGATAGGCTTGTGTGTCAAGATATGTGGAGGTAATTGCTTTCTCACCTGGTCAGTAAACCTTACTCTGTATATCCCCACACATTCTAGCTGTTGTGGTGAAAGGGAATACAAGTACAATTAATTGCCATCTATGCTTTTATTCGATATGTATTCTTCCTTGTTCTGAATATGCAGGGATGTTTCCAGCACTGATGGTCACCATTTCTAAGAGTGCATGCCGCGAGCCCTGATATTTTCTGGAGAGTAGCCGTATCAGTTTGTGCGAAAATGTCCCAGTACAAAGCTTAGAAGAAACATTGTTGTTCCCTCTTTCCGGACGACAGTCTTTCATATCATGATCGATGGGGCTTTATTGCATACTCATCAGCAAGCCTTGTTTTGAATTTATTCGCCCAATACTACTGTAGCTGTGGAATGAATATAATTTCGAATACCTGCTGCGTGAATTTCATTTTCAAATTACTATTCGCAGTGGTCCTTCATATGTGGTGATGTTTATATCACTGCTGGCCATCCTGTTTCAGAGTACAGTTACATAAGTTCCTCTGTCTTGGCACTGCAGGGAAAATTGTCTACGCCTTTTCAGCCAATATTTCCTGGATAATTCAACATGCTATTCTTTATTTTTTCGATCATGTCCACTTTAAGGACACAGTTACCGGGCACTGATCCTTTCTGTAACAACAGTACCGCATTTGCTTTACATGCGAAGGTGTCCCGGATCAGTAACAAGGAGAGCATTCATTTCCTTCTATCACAGGGAACACTGGATTCATGATGTTAGCCTCTGTCAAATGTATCCGAAAATGTGCTCTGAAAGTTTCATTTGAACGCTGTCTGGCGTTTCTCAACGTGTGTCAACCAAAACCAGAAATCCTCAATCACAGTTTGGAGCAGTTCACATATTCGAGTTTCGAAGCAGCAAACACGGATACAGTTCATTCAGAATGAAAGGATTTACAGGCACAGATGAACTATCGACTCTTGTTCTCATACTGTTACTAATATTACCGTGTGGCCTGAAGTCTAAGCCATGTTGTCACTGAAAATGAGGAAATCACAGACAGGCTGCCGAATGACAGTATGTATTTTGTTTTCTTGTTCTCACAGAGTTCCAGGAAAGTATGGCAGCTCTGGTGAAACACCTTCTGTCTGATTCAGTCATCAACAAGAAACGTGAATGCGACTAAAGCGGGAAACCTTTTCACAATCGAACAAAGAGCAATCACGGACAGTGACCACCTCTTTGACATCTCAGATCGCATTTGACCTTCCCTGAATATGTATAGGAACTAATTTTTGCACACCTCAAAGTGAGAACTGTTTGATTTACCGACAATAAGTGAGTCACATGTCCTTGATTCCCACATAGGTTTCCAACTCAGCTTGCAGCCAGGTGGCAGTTGCTCATGGCTCTGCTGGATAATGCACTATTATGGAGAAATAAAATGAAAGTTGGAACTCTTATTGGCTCTGGGTTTCGAATACTCTTGCTACGTGTTCTGCCATTCTCGGATTCCAGTGCTAAACCAGTTTTTCAGTTCATCTGAGCAGCAGGAAAGTCGGCGTTTCTGGCAGGAGCAGAATTCATCATCTCCAGTGATCACTTTATCTGAGGAGAGCAACGAGCAAAGTTTCACACAGCGACGAATCGGAATTGCATTCTGTTTCAACATGGCAGCAGATATGGTCTAGCAAATTCAAAGCCATATTTGCTGATGAGAACAACAAGCACGACCGCTCAGATAGAGCAATTTCTCCCCACCGCTTTTTCTGCAGAACTGGTACAGTTGCTGTGAGTCTGCTGCAGGGTATCATCAGGTACATGCTCTTGGGTTTCCGGTTTTGGCCTGTGTGCTCGCGTGGCTGAGCGACCTGAGACTCTGATTTCAGATTTCAAATCTTAAGAAGGCTTGTGTTTGCATCCCTGCGTGGCCACGTGTACTAATGGATTAAGCTGGCAAAGTTTTGCAGGGATGAGTTTTGTTAAAGTTGAACAGAGAAAGTAGTAATTTCTTCTAACCCGGCTGTGATGTGGCACAGCAGAAAACAACCAATATGTCAATGCCCATGTTTTCTCCTTCTGCTCTACTTGTCACGTTCCCCTCCAGCTCGAAAGGCCACCAGCATAATATACGACTCAAAAACAGGCTGCGCCAAACTTTCATATTCCAGACAATTTGCATTTTTCACAGTTTCTCTGAAAGTGAATGGAGATATTTATTTCTCTGTTGATGTGAAATTAGGTTCTACATTGAATCTGCTCGCAGTTTTTGCGAAACGGAGGGAAATTGCGATACGAAACTTGGTTACTTTTCCCTAATTTCCTTAATTTCTGTCCTGATGAGAGAGGCTGGTGATTGGTCCTCTCGATCCGGTGGAGATATCAGCCCAATTGTTAACCTCATCTCATCGAGACTGTAATTGGTAATCTTCACTTTTCATGGTTCATTGTTCGTCAGTTCTGATTCATGTTACTTGGGCACTTTCCTGGAAGAATTGGTGCTCTAAGGCGCCAGTACGTTGAAAGCACCATTTGGAATTGCCTCGCTGCAATTTGTGTGAGCAGCTCATGACCCAGACGACTCGCTCTGCCTCACAGACAGCATTCATGAGTCCGTGTGTATGAAAATATGTTCTTTTTGTCAGTTCTGCTTCTGTTCATGAGTTGTCAGGTTTTGGTTTCGCTGGAGACACACACACAGGCAAAGATCCACATGCACACATATATTTTGCGTGGTGAATTTTTTTGGTACTTTCAGAGTTACATTGCACTTTGCTCAGAAACCACATACATTCATGTAGAACTCTGAGCTCAAAAACTGCATGAAATTATGTAAAACTCTGTTATTTCACTTTTTGGATTGGAATCAATCTAAATATCAGGTCATAGACAGAGAACTCAGGGGGCTAACATCTTCAACATATTGTCTAGCTATTGCCATTGTTAACAGCTAACCCGAGAATGCAACTTTTTAAAAAAAGGGTTTTGTGATTTACATAGAATACAGTGATAGTTTCACTTCTTTCAACAGATGAAAGGCTTAACAGACAATCAATTCTTCAATGTATAATTTCAGTTACATCACACTGCAAATTTTTGCTATAAATTCTGTGTTACGATCGAGCCCTCCACAAACACCTGATGAAGGAGCATCGATCCGAAAGCTAGTCTGCTTCCAATTAAACCTGTTGGACTATAACCTAGTGTTGTGTGATTTTTGACTTGGTGCACCCCAGTCCAACACCGGCATCTCCGAATCACAACTTATTCTCGACAGCTTGCAAGTGTTCCCTTAGAAACTGCAGCTTTTTGGAAACGTATTACTGGGACAAAGTCATTGCTCAATGGGATGGGATGCACCGTCAATCCCTAATTACTCGAGATATTGAGATTTTGAGTTACTCCGCAGAACCCTGGATGTCCTCAGTAGCGGGGTATAGGCATGATGCCATGAGGCAAGGATTTAGAAGTAGTGACATTGAAGGAACAGCGAGATATGTTCAATTGGGAAACGCGAGAACTTTGGAGGGGTAATTGCGGTGATAGCTTTCGCTTGTATTTGCTGCCATTGTCCTTCCAGACAGATGCTGATCGATCACTGAATTGTTCTGGCAGGACCCGTGTGTGTGTTCTGGGTGCAACCAGGATTTAGTTTACATTCGGATAATTCACAAGAAGAGAATGAAATCTTCATTTCCTGACTGGGAATGAAAGCCTGTTCTGGGCAATGCAAACTCAGACTCGCATGCAGGGATGTCCATTGATACTGCAGTAGCCTTTGGGACCTGTACAAACTCTAGTGCCTGCTCTTCACGTCATAATCGTCTTCGTCAGCAGTGTTTCTCTCTCCAAGTTTCCAAGTCGGTTCATATTATCACCCTTGGTTTCAATGTGAAGAAGGCAATGCTGTGATAATCTGCTGTTGTTCAGCAGATATACTGCATGAAGTTAAGTAAAGACTGATGCTAACACGAGCTCGTTTTGAGCTGCGCTGATGTGTTGGCAGCAAGAAAGGCACCGTTCAACTCGCCTCATTCCTGATGACGGGCCCGAAATGCCCAGTGGGTTCTCGCTGAATTAGTTCAGGCTCTGGAATGTAAAACACTTCAAGTATGAAAGTACAGTGAAAGGAAATGTTTCACAGAGTGGGGCATTCCAAGTGAAACAGTGACGGTGATAATGTTTGCTGATTTTTCACCTTGTGAAAGCTGTTTCCCTGATGTGGACGTTTACATTACCTATAGACAAATTGTCACAGCCAGACCTGGTCTTTGGGTCTGTGACGGAATTGATAACACGCCTGATGTCGAATTAGGGGATTGTCGGTTCGCATTTAAAATCACGAGGATGCAGCATGCTAGTCCATTCCTGTTGTCTGTCGGGAATGGAAGGGTTTGGGTTTTCGAATTTTCAGTTTCTTTCGTCCAATTCAAATTCTAGCTCAGATCAACGTCTCTCATTGTCTGTAGAACTGGCTTTGGTTTAACCAAAAGCTACCTTTTGGCGGTTGAACTTGCATGTTGGAGCGGACATCTGAAGTGAAGCACAAGGAGCTGGTGAAATCCTGAGAACTCTGCCACTCTCTGGGAATGTGTCTGTATGTCTCTTTCTGTGGGAGACACGACGTGGGGAATAACACAGTGTGACTATGTCAAACTTCAATCCCATTGTTGTGTCATCTAAGATCAAAGCGAGAACCTCACTGCTATTTGCACTGGAAACATCAGAACACATAAGGTTATGGACCAAAGCTGGAAACTGGGAATAGAATCGATTAATGTCTTTAAACCAGACTGCACCATGAGCCAAATGGGATTTTCCATTCTGCAAACCTTGAAGACGAGTAGAAACCAATCTGCAGTGAAACTGATCAGAAATGAAATGGCAAATCCATTTCATTGAGAATAAGTGCAAGAGCGTCTGTCTTCATTCCATGTAATCTCGTAGTTAGGATTTGGAACTCTAACCGCAATAGTGTTGGTTCTATTCTCGGACAGGGAATGCATGTTTTATTGTGCAAATATATCGTGGTACCAGTATTTCTTACCACTGGTCCGAACCTGGTAATGCTTGGTTTTGTGCCGGGTTTTCAAAAATCAAAAAGAAATATGAACTAAAAACGAGAATTGATAGAGAAACCTGCTACACCTGGCAACATCTGTGGAGAGAAACAGGTTTTTTTCTTAAGATGGACAGGAAACAGGTTAGTTAGAGATTTCTAGATTATACTGTTGGGAAAATGATAATCTTACCTGTCGAACCAGGATATTTATCAAAATCACTCTTGACCTTACAAACATCGAATTTACAATCTTAAAAGGACTTAATCAGCTGTCATGCTGCTTTCATTTTCCTGAGCTGGTGGAAGGCTATGTTTTAATGGCTACATTTCCTTTTAGTTTCCATTATTTAGCAGTCACGCCGAATGGAGAATTGTTTCTTTCAGTGTCTGCCTCAATATGTGTCTTTGTTTTTTCTATATTTGTCTCTGTATCCTCCTGGGCCTTTTGCACATTCTCCGACTCTCTGGCTGTCCATATCCCTCATTTCCTATTTCTGCTCTTGAAAAGCCTGACATTCAGAGACAGTTTGAGATTCGAACTGCTGAGAGGCTTTCCGACGTCTGGCTGGAGTCGGTCGAAGTAATTTCACATTCTCTGTATAATGCACCTGTCACTTCGACCTGAGGCAAGGAGACATTTCTTCCTCAAAATTTAAAGACCCTTTCGAAGTTAAAGTTGATTTCCTTATCCAACAGAAAAAGAAAGTAATTACATGATAGCTGAAGAAGAACAACGATGCATTTACTGTTGGTGTACAATGAATGAATGGTGCCAGCAGAGAATGAGGGTGATCATGTCGTGGTGTCAGTGCCATGACCACAACATTTCCCGGGAATGCTGCAGTGTCTCCTGCCTCACCACTTAATTTCCACAAAACTGGGAATGAAGGAAAGAGAATAAGAGGATGAGAAGCAGAAGTGCTTGTGGAATTGCAGGAAGAATCTCCAGGTTAAAATAGTAGTTAAAAAGAGCAACCTACACGACTGGACTTAAAACAGGAAAATGAAGCCGGAATGCGAAATCAGAATGTGGAGCAATTCAAACAGGACACTGAGTATCTCGATCAGCAACACAATACTTGAGAGAAATAACGACCTTTCAATACAATGAGCAGGCACCAGTGTGATGGGAGCTGCTTTCACCAGCTAAGCCATGACGACACGTTAAGAACCAGATTTCTCGTCCATATGTGGAATGCCTGAACCACTTGATCACAGGAATTCGAAAACGCGTTTTCTCTATTAAAGTTGCTCAGTATGAATTGCAATCAAACTCTGCTTGTTTCAATGCTGAGCATGCCCCATTAAAAAGGCACAGAAAAAGACAGTATCCTCTTGCATTGGCATCCAACAGATATTTTCGTCTGTTTAAACTGACAGAATAAAGAGGATGTGCTCATCTCCTCTCGTGTCCCATTAACCACGTTAATACACACGCAGGGATTTTCAAACCAAGATGAACAGGCTCATTGTTGTGAATTGACAGCAGTGGTGTGTGAGTCATTGCGAACAGTGAGCAATAAATGCTGAACCAATAGCACTGACACTGAGCCTTGCACCATCAGCTCCACACTCACATCTAGTGTCATGTCTCCTAGGCATCAGTGCATTTGACTTTAATTATTCTACCCTGCCCCTCTCCTCAAGTTATTCCCGACCGCTTGCAGTGTCGAATTAGAACATGCAATTATTAGAAATGCATTTCTGGGACACAGTTGTCTTTCAATGGGGTAAGATTCACTGCCCATCCCTAATTATCCCAAAGATGTAGGGGACGAGTTACTTTTGTTAACTCCTCAAATCCTTAGTATGGAGGTACTGACAAGAAACCGCTAGAGTTGGAGTTCCTGGATTGCGGAGAGCAGACCGACCCCAAACTGATAACGTAACTCACCCAGAGAAGAGCAGATGGATCCCACTCTGTCAATGTAACTCAACCTGGGGACAGAAGTCTGACTCACACGATCAATGTAACTCAACGAGGAAATTATGGCCTGACCGCACTCTGTTAATGTAACTCACCCAGGGAAGAGTAGACTGACGCCACTCTGTCAATGTTAGTCATCCAGGGAAGAGCAGACTGATCCAACACTTTATATGTAACTCACCCAGCACATGACAGACTAATACCACTCAGTCAGTAAAATGTCCCCAAGAAAGAGCAGACTGATGCCACTCTGTCAACGTAACTCACTCAGAGAAGAGCAGGCTGTACCCATTCTGTCTTTGTCACTCATCCAGGAAAGAGCAGGCTGATCTGATTCTGTCAATGAAACACAAGCAGGGAGACGAGCCTGACCCCACTCTGTCAAAGTAACTCACTCAGAGAAGAGAAGACTTATTCCATTCTGTCTATGTGAATCATCCAGCGAAGACAGTAATGAAACCATCCTTGCTATTAAACTCAGACAGAGAAGAGCAGACTCTCACGATTCTGAGAAAGTAACACGCCCGCGGAGGAGCAGACTGACACCACTCTCTTAACGTAGCTCACCCAGTGAAGAACAGACTGAGTGCACTCTGTGATATTACTCACTAAGAAAGGAGCAGACTGACACCATTCTGTTAATATGACTCTCCCATGGAAGAGCAGATGAAGCACAATCTGTCAATGAGACTGAACCAGAGAAGAGCACTCTGACCTCACGCGATCACTTTAACACAACTAGGAAATTGCTGACTGACCGCATTCTGTCAATGCAACTCACTCAGGAAAGAGCAAATTGATCCCACACTGTCCAAATAACTCACTCCGTGAAAAGCAGACTGATGCCACTCTGTCAATGTACCTCGCACAGGAAAGAGTAGACTGATGCCACTCTGTCAATGTAACTCACTGAGAGAAGAGCAAACTGACGCCACTCAGTCAGTGTTACTCACCGAAGGGAGGGCAGACTGACCCCACACTCTCAGTGTAACTCAGCAGACTGATCCCACACGGTCAATATAAGTCATTCACTGAAGAGCAGTCTGATCCCACTCTATAAATGTAAATCACTCAGGGAAGAGCAGACTGATCCAATTCTCTCTCTGGCACTCACCCAATGAATGAACACTAACCCCACTCTACCAATGTAACTTACCAGCGAAAAGCAGACGGAAGTCAGACTGTCAACATAAATAATCGAGGGAAGAGAATACTGACGCCGCTGTTTCTGTTTCACTCAGGCAGGGAAGAGCAGACGGTCACCACTCTGTGAAAGAAATTCCCCCAGAGAAGGGCAGACTGACCCGACTGTATCTGCGTGACTGACAGTTAAGAGCAACTAATCCAACCCTGTCAATGTCTCTCCCTCAGGGAAGAATACCCTGACCCCTCTCTGTCCATGTAGCTCACCCAGGAAACAGCAGACTAACCCCACTCTGTCTATTTAAGTTCACAAAAATCCTCTGAAGTACGTCCTATCCAGACACTCTCCACATCACTGTCTCTGTAACCGTGTGCGTTCAATGGCGAATCCAAATAAGCTGCAACTGTTTAGAATGTGGCAGCAAACCAGAGCTACCACATAGAAATTTGGCGAATGTGCAAACTTCCATCAGGCAGTCAACTAAGCCTGGAATGGAAACCAAACCCGACAGCAGTCGTGATTATAAAATGGCAGAACAGAAACCCAGCAAAAAGAATTGCATCCCTGTGTGTTGCAACGATTCTGAGTATTAATTAAGTCCCCCTCACTGTAGTTAATTTCCATTTTCATCACTGCCAACCTTCTTCAAAGCAAAGCACGCACTTGCTTTTTTCAGACTTCCAATATCCCGCTTTCATCCCGCTTTTTACCTCATCATATTTCTGACTTTGCAAACTACGTCATAACAGGTTGACAACTGCAGAATGAGCTTTGTTCCGTTCTCCACTGATGTTGAGAGTTGTAATACGGCATATTCGAGTAGGAATTGATGCGCTTGCGGGTGGTGTATTCGCGGCATTATGGCTTCTTTTTTTCGTTTTCGGTCTACTATTTCGAGTTCATTGCGCAAACTTTTGAAGAAGACTTTTTGGAGTCGAAATGGTAACTGTGTTTTCTCTCGAAAGACAGACGTAGCTTTATTTCTGTTCTTTTATAAATTGATCTTCTTCTGATCTTTGCAAGTGAAATAGGGTGCATTATTATTGCTCGGTTTTAGTTCAAGAGAAACATGAAGGAGACAATATCAAAGAACACAAAGTACTGAGTTGTTAAGATAATTTTTGCAGCAATGGTGGACATGAAGGTCAAATTAAGGTAACGGTTCAACAACATTTAGTCTGGAAGTGGTATGTGACTTTACTTCCAAATATAGGTTTCTGTTCTTCCAGTACATCTTTTTGACTCCCAGAAAACATTGATTGTTTTCTGTATTCACTTTGTTTCGCGATATCTGTCTTCTGGTCGACCAGGGACAACTTGAATTTGCGTCTGCATTGAATAAGATTTCGCTCTTTCTTTCGAGAAGCAAACCTGTGCATTATGTACCACTTATCATGCTGATGGCTAAGAAGTTCAAAATGAATTACGGTTTATGGATCGTGAGCAAGAATGAAGTGATCCACTTGCGAACAGATGTCACCGCGCCCTATTCCTACATCGGGCCTGAATGGTCCATTGGCAGAGTCTGCAGAAAGGAAATGTCTAAGTGAACTAGTCCTTTGTTCAGTTTGATTTGATACCAATGGTAGTGCTGTTTTGGTGCAGAAATGTGTCAACATCTCTGACGTTAGAGTCAAAATTTAAGTCACATCTACTCCATGGAGTGTCTTCTCATATGTGAACATGCTGACATGAAAACATCTCGCTCTAATAGCAAAGGTTTTTACATTAAACTGGGAGTATGTTTAACTAACCATTCAGATGGCCAAGATGATTAATTGGCACTTGGTTCTTCAAGCTGAGCTCTCCACACCAACTGCTCCAACGAAGGTCGTGGATAAGATCCCCATCGATTACTTTGGTCAATTTTAGTCTCAGCAACAACCTATTGTTCTGAACAATGCTGCAGCACAAGCAGAGGGCTAAGTCTGATTTTCATCGTTAATTTTCAGTTTCAGTTCTTAATGCACAGTTTCTTCCGAATGTGGACAGCAGAAGGCCGTTAACATTCTATTTCTAATATTTCCAGAAAATTCGACTCTGCTGATATGCCGCAACCCAAAGGACTAGCCACACTACCATACATCAGGAGCATTTCGGAACTGACAGCCAGACTACTGCGACCACTCGGACTCATAACAGCACACAAACCAACAGCGACGCTCAGACAACAACTCACCAGAATGAAGGACCCGATACCCAGCATAAGCAAAACTAATGTAGTGTACAAAATCCCATGCAAGGACTGCACAAAACAGTACATCGGAAAAACAGGAAGCCAGCTAACTATCCGTCTACACGAACACCAACTAGCCACGAAACGACACGACCAGCTCTCCTTAGTAGTCACACACACAGACGACAAGCAACATGAATTCGACTGGGTCAACACTACCATTATAGGGCAAGCCAAACAGAGAACAGCCAGAGAATTCCTAGAGGCAGGCACTCATCCACAGACTCTGTCAACAAACACATCGACCTGGACCCAATATACCGGCCACTACAGCGGACAGCTGGAACTGACAACCGGAAGCGGCAGAGACAGGCCACTATAAATGCCAGAGGAAACAGCACAGAAGCGCTTCACAGGAGGCTCCCAAGCACTGAGGATGTCACCCAGACAGGGGACGAAACGTTTGCAAGACAAATTCCCAGCTCGGCGAACAGAACCACAACAACGAGCACCCGAGCTACAAATCTTCTCCCAAACTTTGAAAGTAGAAAATTGGTGGAAGACGTGGGGAGAACTAGTGATGAATAATATTAAATGTGGTGGAGGTGCAGTTGCTGACGAAAAGAAGATTCGTGCAGGATTCGAAAATGGGAGAATGGTGCACGGATGTGAAGCTGTATTTGGGACAATTGTTGCACGAACCACAAAATGGAAAAATTGCACAGTGCAACTTTAACAGCGAATTGGGGTATGGCACCACTATCTCAGAGAGTCAGAGTGGCGTTCCCCACACTGGGAGAAGTTGGTTTGGATATCAATGAACATGAGAATTGTTTCAGGCAATATTGATTTCGAGAATTGGTGTGGCATGCTGAAAGCATGCAGAGTTGGAACAGAGCATAGTTAAATGGGAGAAAATGGGCATGAATCATTAAGTTGGAGAAATGTTGTAAAGTGCAGGAAAATGGCCATTCGATGCAGGGCGAAATTAATGAAAATACTTTGAGCAGTGCACCATTATGTGGAAGATTTTTGTCAGGAAACAGCAAAACAGGAGAGTTGGGGCAAGGCAATACTCAGTGGGAGAGTTTCTTCAGTTCATGACGAAAGGGTGGATTAGTGCAGAATTGGCAATTTGAGAATTTGATGCAGTAAACGCCAAAATTGGAGAATTGCAGCAGTGGATCACGACATGGGAGAGTCACTGCAGCTACATAGTTAATGGAAGAAGTGGTGTGGAGTGGACCTAAATTAGATGTTTGGTGCAAGTCACCATTAAAATGTAGAATTAGAGCAGGGCACTCCTAAATGCGAGATTTGAACTCGGGCATCAGAAAATGAGAGAATCATACTGGGATATGAGGAAATGACAGAATTAGTATCGTTATATGAAAAAGCAGGAGAATTCAGTGTCGGAGTATGAGGAAATGGGAGAATAAGTAGAGGGGTATGAGTAAATGGAGCTGCAACAGGGGCTCTTAAACACAATCCCCCTGTTAATGAAAGCCAAAAACACCATATGCCTTCTTAACAACCCTGTCCACCTGGGTGGAAATTTTAAGGGATCTATGTACCTGCACACCAAGATCCCGCTGTTCCTCCACACTGCCAAGAATGCTGCCTTTGGTCCTGTACTCAACTTTCAAGTTCGATCTTCCAAAATGCATCACCTCGCATTTATCCAGTTTGAATTCCATCTACCACCTCTCAGCCCATCTCTGCATCCTAGCAATGTCAGGCTGCAGCCTACAACAGTCCTGTATACTGTCAATGATACCTCCAACCTTTGTGTCCTCTGAAAACTTGCTAACCCATCCTTCAATCTCCTCATCCAAGTCATTAATAAAAATTAATAAGAGTAGAGGCCCAAGGACAGAGCCCTGTGGAACACCATTCACCACTTACTTCCAGGTAGAATATTTTCCTTCCACAACCACTCGCTGTCTTCTGTCGACCAGACAATTCTATACCCAGACAGCTAAATTTCCCTGTATCCCATTCCTCCTGACATTCTGAACGAGCCTACCTTGGGGAATCTTATCAAATGCCTTGTTGAAGTCCAGATACGCAACATCCACCGCTCGACCATCATCAACTTTTCTAGTAATATCCTCAAAGAACTCAAAAAGATTCGAGAGGCATGACCTGCCCTCACAAAGCCGTGCTGACTATATTTAATCAAGCCATGCTCTTCCAGATGGTCATAAATCATATCCCTCAGAATCCTTTCTAACACCTTGCAGACGACAGATGTGAGACTTACTGGTCTGTAATTGCCGGGGATTTCCCTATTTCCTTTCTTGAAGAGAGGAATTGCATTTGCCTCCCTCCAGTCCTTAGGTACGAATCCAGTGGAGAGCGAGGATGCAAAGATCTTTGCAAGCGCCGAAGCAATCACATTTCTCGCTTCCCAAAGCAGCCGGGGCCAAATCTGGTCTGGCCCTGGCGACTTGTTAATATTAATGTTTGTCAAAATTTTCAGCACATCAGCTTCCTCAATCTCTATCCGTTCCAGCATGTTTACCTGCTCCTCAATGGTTTCATTCGCTACAAGGTCCTTTTCTTTAGTTAAACAGAAGCAAACAACTCATTTATGACTTCCCCTACCTCCTCAGACTCTATACACAAGTTCACTATGCTATCCCTGATCGGCCCTACTGTTTGTTTGATCATTCTCTTATTCCTCACATATGTGCAAAATGCCTTTAGATTCTCCCTAATCATTTCTGCCGAGCCTTTTTCCTGCTCCCTCCTGGCTCTCCTCAGACCATTTTTGAGCTCCTTCCTCTCCTGCCTGTAATCCTCTAGGGCTGAGCAAGACCCTTGCTTCCTCCACCTCACATAAGTTGCCTTCTTTCTTTTGACGAGAAGGTCTTCCGCTCTCGTCATCCAAGGTTTCTTTATCTAACCCTTTCTTGCCTGACTCAAAGGAACACATTTGTGCATCACTCGCAACAACTGTTCCTTAAACCGTCTCCACATATCTATAGTGGCCTTTCCATGGAACAATTGCTCCCAGTCCGTGCTTCTCAACACAGTATGATAGTATCATAGTTTCCTTTTCCCCATCCAAAAATTCTTCCATTGTGCCTGCTTCTCTCCTTCTCCAAGGCTTTGTAGAAGATGAGGCAGCTGTGGTCACTATCACCAAAATCCTCTCCCACCTCAAGATCAGACACATGCCCCATCTCATTACCGAGCACCAAATCCAAAATGGTCTCTCCTCTCGTCGGCCTGTCAACGTACTGAGTTAGGAAACCTTCTTGAACACACCTTACCAAAACAGCTCCTTCCAAATCATCTGCTGGAAGGAGGTTCCAGTTAATATTGGGAAAGTTAGTCACCCATTACAACTACCCTATTCCATTCACACTTTTCCAAAATCTGCCGACCTTTGCTTTCTTCAATCTCCCTGCTTCTATTGGGGGGCCTGTATTTAATCCCTAGTGAGGTGATTGCTGCCTTACTGTTCCTAATTTCCACCCATACTGACTCAGTAGGCAGACCTTCCTCGATAATGTTAACTTCTGTAGCTGTGATACCCTCTCTGATTAGCATTCCTACACCCCTTCCTCTTTTTACCTCCTCGCTATTCTTTTTAAATGTTCTAAACCCTGGAACATCCAACAACCATTCCTGCCCCTGAGAAATCCATGTCTCTGTTATGGCCACAAAATCATAGCTCTAAGCTCATCACTTTTATGTACATTTCCCCAGTATTACCGAGCACAGTGAATCCGTTTTGGGGGAGGTGCCAGGGATGGGGAATTGTGTCTCAGTGGTTAGCACTGCTGTTTCACAGTACCAGGGACCTGGTTTGGGGGGGAATGGGGAGGGGACATTGCGTCTCAGTGGTTAACACAGCTGTCTCAAAGTACCAGGGAATCGGTTTGGGGGAATGGGAGGGGGCATGGTGACTCAGTGGTGAGCACGGCTGTTTCACAGTACCAGGAACCCGGTTTGAGGGGAGGGGAGGGGGGCATGGTGTCTCAGTGGTGAGCACGGATGTCTCACAGTACAGGGACCTGGTTTTGGAGGGGGTAGCCTGGTGTCTCAGTGGTTGGCACGGCTGTGCCACAGTACCAGTGACCCAGTTTGGGGGGAGGGTGAAGGGGGCTTGATGTCTCAGTGCTTAGCACGGCTGTCTCACAGTACTAGGGATCTGGTTTGGGGGGGAGGGGGAGGGGGTGCATGGTGTCTCAGTGGTTAGTACGGCTGTCTCACAGTCCCAGAGACCCGGTTTGGGGGGGGTGGGAGGAGGGGCATGGTGTCTCATTGGTTAGTACGGCTGTCTCACAGTACCAGGGACCCGATTTAGGGGGATGGGGAGGGGGGCATGTTGTCTCAGTGGTTATCATGGCTGTCTCACAGCACCAGGGATCCAGTTTGGGTTGGATGGGGGGCAAGGTGTCTCAGTGGCTAGCACGGCTGTCTCACAGTACCATGGACCCGGTTTGTGGGAGGGGGAGTGGGGTATGATGTCTCAGTGGTTAGCACGGCTGTCACACAGTACCAGGGACCTGGTTTTGGGGTAGTGGGAGGAGGACATGGTGTCTAAGTGGTTAGCACTGCTGTCTCACACTACCAGGGAACCTGTTTGGGGGGGAGGGGGAGAGGGACATGATATCTCAGTGGTAAGCACTGCTGTCTCAATGTACCTGGGACCCAGTTTGTGGGGAGAGGGAGGGGGGCTGGTGTCTCACTGCCCTTGACATCTTCCAAACCCTTTCTCCAAACACCTTAAAATTATGCTCACCTCGTGACAATCATTCGTGGAAGGAAGTCTCTGGCTACTTACTCTGTCTGTAACTCTCACTATCTTGTTCAGATCTACCAAGTTACCTCTCATCCTTCTTTACTCCAATGAGAAAAGCCATAGCTCCCTCAACCTTCCTTCATAAGACAAGCCCTCTAGTACAGGCAGCATTCTGGTAAATCTCCTCTGCACCCGCTCTAAAGCTTCCATAACCTTTCTTTACTGAGGCGACCAGAACATTTCAAATGTGGTCTCACCAGAGCTTTATAGAACTGCAGCATAATCTTGTGGCTCTTCAATTCAGTCCACCTGCTAATGAAAACCAACACACCATACGCCTTCTTAACAACCCTATCAACTTAGGTGGCAACTGAGACACCTACAGACATGGACCCCAAGATCCGTTTGTTCCTCCACACTGCTATGAATCCTACATTTGACCCAGTAATCTGCATTCAAATTCGACTTCCAAAATGAATCCCTTCACAAAATAGAAAATTGTGACAGAATTAGGCCATTTAACCCCTTGGATCTGCTGTGCCATTTGATCACAGTTAAAATGTTTCTCAGCCACATTCTCCTGCCTTCACCAACTGACCATTGATTCCCTTATTCATGAAAAACATACTTGTCTCTATCTTAAAGAAAACACCGTGTCTGTGTGCAGGTGTGTGCATGTGTTTGTGTGTAAGTGTCCATATCTGTATGTATACGTGTTGTGTGTTTAATGTGTCTATGTATGTTTGTGTGCATCTCTGTGAAATGATGGCTCTGTGATTTTGGGGGTAAATCCATTGAAACTGAGATAAACCCTTACTCCCCTCTTCCACCTATATGTCTGGCCCTATTAAGTTTACAGTCATACAATGCCACCCTCTGCTGGTCTCCCCATGCCACTGCACAAGTGTCAGTTTTTTTCTCTCTGTCAGAGGACATCAAACACTGTGAATCTCACATTGCACGGCTGTTTGGTTTTGCAAATATCTTTGGATGCACAGAACAGTTTTGTCTGATACCTAGATATATTACCATCACCACTGGGTCAGTTTCAGGACTTTTCAAACATTTCTCACTTACACCTTGTCGGGGTGAATTATAAAATATTTCAATTTAAATAACATGTAATAAATTCATCGCATCACCTTACAGATGACTTGGTCAGAGTTGCTTGGATGCAGTTGCAGTGGAAATATTCTTTACGGTGTGCACTCTGTGTAACGAATAATCTTCAAAGACAAATCACTTTCACATTGCAGAGACAGCACAGATGTTACTCAGGAGCATTCGCCACTCTGAGTGTCCTCAGTACAATTATGATCCTCCCTATACCCAACTGTGTGTGTTGTAGTGCATGTGCAGATAGTGCTGTCAGTTTGGATGGTGCTATGATCTACCTCCCTCTCCCCACTTCCTAGACTGAATCCCTTATGGTTTTCTCCCTCCACTGCCATCAATGCAGTAGAGTGTGAAGGCCAGCAGAGGCGGACATTGCATAACTTCAAACACCACAGAGGCTGGCAGATCCGCTGTGCACATGGATACGCACAGAGACACGCAGATACACAAAGATATGCATATAGTTACACAGGCACACATAGAGATTGGTGCAGTCACACAAATACTAAAGCGCACAGAGAGAAATGCCAATACACTGATGCACATGCACACGCAGATATTACAGACATCAGAACAGACACACAACAAACACTGACACATTGACGTTTATACAGACATGCAGAATCTGCCAGTATTTATTTTCCGCGTGGTGACTTCCTCAATATTTCACTCGATCGTGTGGTGTGTGCCAAAATTTTTGTTGATCCCTTGGGATTCCTTTGCATCCTCACTATAACTTCTATATCTTTCCTATAACAAGGCGACCAGAACTGAACACAATGTTCTAAGTGTGCTGTTACGACACAGCAACGAACCCGTTTGTGAATTAAACCAAACACCCAGAAAAGCTCACCTTGCCTTATAATCTGGTAAAGCACGCATCCTCCTCCTCTAACCAAAAACAAACTGGGTGGCACGGTGGCACAGTGGTTAGCGCTGCTGCCTCGCAGCGCCGGAGACCTGGGTTCAATTCCCGCCTCAGGCGACTGACTGTGTGGAGTTTGCATGTTCTCCCCGTGTCTGCGCGGGTGTGCTCCGGTTTTCTCCCACAGTCCAAAGATGTGCAGGTCAGGTGAATTGGCCATGCTAAATTGCCCGTAGTGTTAGGTAAGGTGTAGATGTAGGGGTATGGGTGGGTTACGCTTCGGCGGGGCGGTGTGGACTTGTTGGGCCGAAGGGCCTGTTTCCACACTGTAAGTAATCTCATCTAAAAAAAAGTACCTGTGCCATAGCTTGGAAAGTTAACTAGTTTTTTTTATTCTTTTTTTTTCAACAGTCTCTTTGGGAATTTAGACTAGTGGGAATGGAGGTGAGGGCAGTTGAATGTTCCTCCTGCAGAATGTGGGAGGTAAGTGTCACCACCAGCGTCCCTGCTGACTACATCTGCTGGAAGTGCGCCTGAATGCAGCTCCTTGAAAACTGCGTTAGGGAACTGGAGCTGGTTCTGGATGAACTTCGGATCATTCGGGTTGCAGAGGGGGTTATTGAGAGGTGTTACTGGCAGGTAGTCACTCCTAAGGTACAAGTAAAAGGCAAAAGGGTTACAGTCAGGGGACGGAAAGGGAACCGGCAGGCAGTGCAGGGATCCCCTGTGGCTATTCACCTCAACAATAAATGTACCATTTTGGATACTATGGGGGGACTTACCAGGGAAAGCAGTAGGGTAGAGTGATCTGGCACAGCGTCTGTCCCTGCTGCTTAGAAGGGAAAGGGGAAGAGGAGCAGAACAGTAGTCATTGGGGACTCCATAGTTAGGGGTACAGATAGGAGGGTCTGGGGGGACGAGAGAGCCTCACGGTTGTTGTGTTGCCTCCCAGGTGCCAGAGTTCGAGATGTCACTGATCGTGTTTTTGGGATCCTTAAGGGGGAGAGGGAGCAGCCCCAAGTCTTGGTCCACATAGGCACCAATGACATAGGTAGGAAGAGAGATGGGGATTAAAGGCAGAAATTCAGGGAGCTAGCATGGAAGCTTAGAGCTAGGACGAACAGAATTGTTCGCTCTTGTTTCTTGCCAGTGCCAAGTGCGAGTGAGGCAAGGAACAGGGAGAGAGAGAAGGTGAACACGTGGCTGCAGGAATGGTGCAGGAGGGAAGGTTTTGGATTCTTAGATAATTGGGGCTCTTTCTGGGGTCGGTGGGACCTCTACAAGCAGGATGGGCTTCATCTGAAATAGAGGGGTACCAATCTCCTGGGGGGAGGGCGGGAGTGGAATTCGCTAAGGCTATTGGGGTGGGTATAAACTAATCCAGCAGGGGGGTGGGAACCAAAATTGTCGTTCAAGTATGGAAAGGGTTGAGAGTAGGCAGGTCTAAAATCAAGTTTCAGAGACCCAAGATGGCACCGGCAAGCAAGAAGTTGGTTTGAAGTGTGTCTACTTCAAGCCAGGAGCATCCGGAATAAGGGGTGTGAACGTGTAGCATGGGTTGGTACCTGGGACTTCAATATTGTGGCCATTTTGCAGACATGGTTAGAGCAGTGACAGGAATACTTGTTGCAGGTTCCAGGATTTAGATGTTTCAGTAAGAACAGAGAAGATGGTAAAAGAGGGGGAGGTGTTACATTTTTTGTCAAGGACAGTATTGCAGTTGCAGAAAGGATGTTTGAGGACTCGTAAACTGAGTTGGTATGGGCTGAAGTTAGAAACAGGAAAGGAGAGGTCACCCCTTTGGGAGTTTTATATAGGCCTCCGAATAGTTCCAGATATGTAGAGGAAAGGATAGCAAAGATGATTCTCGATAGGAGTGACAGAGAGAGGGTAGATGTAATGGGGAACTTCAAATTTTGAATTATTGAACGGGAACACTATAGTGTTTTGTCAGATTTTGTCCAGTGTGTGCAGGAGGTCTTCCTGACACAGTATATAGACAGGCCAACAAGGGGCGAAGCCACATTAGTTTTGATACTGGGTAATGAGCCTGGTCAGGTGTTAGACTTGGAAGTAGGTGAGCACTTTTGTGATAGCAATCACAATTCTGTTACGTTTACTTTAGTGATAGAAAGGGATAGGTATATACCACTGGGTAAGAGTTACAGCTGGGGGAAAGGCAATTACGATGCCATTAGGCAAGATTTAGGAAGCATATGATGGGGAAGGAAACTGCTGGGGATGGGCACATTAGAAATGTGGAGCTTATTCAATGAAAAGCTACTGTGTGTCCTTGATATGTATGTATCTGTCAGACAGGGAGGAAGCTGTAGAGTGTGGGAGCGGTGGTTTACGAATGAATTGGAATCTCTGGTCAAGAGGAAGACGGTGACTTATGTTAGGATGGGATGTGAAGGCTCAGTTAGGGTACTTGAGGGTTACAAGGTAGCCAGGAAAGACCTAAAGAGAGAGCTTTGGAATGCTTTGCCTGCAACAGTAGTAGATTCGCCACCTTTAAGCACATTTAAGTCGTCATTGTACAAGCATATGGACTTAAATGGAATAGTGTAAGTTAGATAGGCTTCAGATTGGTATGACAGGTTGGCGCAACATCGAGGGCCGAAGGGCCTGTACTGCGCTGTAGTGTTCTATGTTCTATGTTCTCCTATCTCCTCCGACTCCTGGCGCAAGTTGCCTCCACTATCCTGATGAGCCCTACCCTCACTAACGTCATCATCTTGTTCCTCACAAAAGTATAGAACATCTTAAGTTTTACTTTAATCATACTCACCAAGTCTTTTTCATGCCCACTGCTCGCTCTCCTGAGATTATTCTTCACTTCCTTCCTGACTACCTTGTAACCCTCTAGAGCCTTGTCTGATCCTTGCCTACTTAACCCTAAGTCATTTTCCTCCTTCCTCTTGAGATATTCTACATCCATTGATACAACGGAGATATGGAGCTGCAAATGGATTGGAGATGCACATTCCGTCATTTCCAGCATGGGCTGCAGGTTTCCCCTCGCTGGGCAGTGATCTAACACAGTGTTACTGAACAATGCACTGGGGCAGTGTACGCAGCTCTACATGGTGGGAGGGTAACTCCTCTTGGTTTACAGATCCATGCCCTGGGGTGGCATACACTGATCTACATGCTGGGAGGGTAAATTCTCCTGGTTTACATAACAATTCACTGCTGTTCAATGCATAGCTCCCAGTGCGAGAGAGGCAGTTCATGGACTGGCGTGGTCTGGACAAATTGCTGGGTTGTATTGAGCAGTACACTAGCCTGGTCTGATCACTGCTACATGCTGCACAGATATATCACCTGGATTATGGTGTCTGATTCTGTGATGTGGATTTCAGCTGATTTGTCACCACATTTACTTTATATTCTTATTTTTGTTATTGGACCTGAGATAGGACTACTCATCTGGTTCATCCCAATTGTCTGAGAAGAGCCACGTTTACTGAACTTGTCGAACAAGTAATCATCCAATTATAACATGAATATCCGTCCTTCTGTACCTTAACCTGGCCGTTGGTGCTCATATACCTGGAACACGGGGGAAATCATTATGAAGCTCAGAAACAATGTGCAAAACGTATGGCTCGTGGTCTTCTGTACGTCCCGGCTGTGGGTCCCATTTGGATCCCTAGTGTATCGAGAGCTGGCATTGCGAAGCTCAGAATCAATGAGATGGTATGTGTCAGACTGCTGTTCACTTCCCGGTGTGTTCCATGTGGTGCTACATAGACGGGTGTGTGTGCTGGGCTGTTGTTCACTTCCAGGTGTGTTCCATGTGGTAGTCCATAGACAGGGAGGTGTGTGCTGGGCTGTTGTTCATTGCATGGTGTGCCCTATGTGGTGATCCATGGACAGGAGTTATGTGTTTGACTATTGCTCACTTCCCGGTGTATCTCATGTACTGCTCCATGGGCGGGTGGGGGATGTGTTTGGCTGCTGATCACTTCCCAGTGTGCCCCATGTGGTGATCCATGGACAGGGAGGTGTGTGATTGGATGGTTTTCACTTCCCGGTGTGCCCCATGTGGTTATCCGTCACAGGGAGGTTGTGTGTGCTGGGCTATTGTTCACTTCCCGGAGTGTCCCATGTGGTTATCTATGGAGATGCATGTGTGTGTGCTGGGCTAGTGTTCACTTCCTGGTGTGTCCCATGTGGTGATTCATGGACAGGGAGGTGTGTGTGCTGGACAAGTGTTCACTTCCCGGTGTGCCACGTTTGGTGAACCATGAACAGTGGTGTGTGTGTTTGGCTGGTGTTCACTTCCCGGTGTGCCCCATGTTGTGATCCATGAAGAGGGGTGTGTGTGTGTTGGGCTATTGTTCACTTCCCGGTGTGTCCCATATGGTGATCATGGACAGCGGTGTGTTTGTGTGCTGGGCTGCCGCTCACTTCCTGGTGTGCCCCATGTGGTGAGCCATGGACAGGCGTGTCTGTGCTGTGTTATTGTTCACTTCCCGGTGTGCCCCATGTGGTGATCCATGGACAGGTGTGTGTGTGTCCTGGGCTATTGTTCCCTTCCCAGTGTGCCCTATGTGGTGATCCATGGACAGGGTTTCCGGCAGCTTTAGACACGCCTTTGAACCTTGGACTGTGCGTGTCCACGGAACACCTGTGCTTGTCCCTCTCAGATGATTTTGTCGTCAGTAACACGAGGAAATCTCTCGAGTATAATTGTAAAAGAGCAGGCATATAACTTGTAGCTGAGGGGCTTCTGACTGATTCGTGTTAATGAAAAGTTAGTGGATGGTTTGCCAGAGGTCGTGCTCAGACATTTAGGGACACCTGAGGATTTGGTGACCCAACTCTGGATGGACCATAGGGACTGTAATTACAACACCTGCATCTGTAAGGTGAACAATAAGTGGAGCAGAGCCTGCACAGAGAGGAAGATCTGAAACCAGGGAGTGAGTGTCCTTGGGGTAAGGGATCTGCTGTATCCACACCGGGTTTTCCAGGAACAGCTTCCCAAGTTACATTTAACTCAGGAGCAGAGTGTGTGCGGACACTGATTGAACAAGGAGCTGGTCACAGAGCAGTGTCACCTCCTTCAACACGATCTGCAGCTTCACACCAGGGGTTGGATGGTCCTGCCAGTGGCTGTTAGGGTCACTGTTTCACTCAGCTTCTATGATCCCGAACTTTCCAGGCAGGAGTGGGTGACATATCCATCATCTCCCAGTATGCCGACGTCAACATCACCATTTGGAGACGGAGGATATATATGGTGGTTGTGAGCAGTGGGGTCCCTGGGAACATCAGGAAGATGGAGAAACACTTCCTGTGTCTGATCGGGTCAGAATGAACCCTCCAGTACACACTGCATCACTAGGTCCTGTAGTATTTTTTCGTATCAGTAACATACTACCTACTATTCTTCCTAAAGAACATGACAGATTATATATTATCTTTAATCCCTTTTGCTAAACTTTTATCCATTGACTTCACCTGTCCATATCCAATTACAGACTCTCCACCTTCCCTTGATAATTTAGTTTCCTGTTTATCTTAGTTTAATCGGCATACATAGTTACAGTACATTTGTTCCACTCCTCTTGATCATTGATTCAGATTGGAAAGAGCTGTGGACCCAGCACTGGTCACTGTGTGACTCCACTGGTGACGTTCTGTCAAACTGACTAAGGTTGATTTTTCCAGAGTGCCTGCTTCCCGTCTGATAACCAGTCCTCCTCCATTTATATGTAACAAATTCGAAGTGCTGAATAAGAACGAGGAGTATCAGTTCGGCAATCCAGCCCCCTAGGCCTCTTCCGACATTGAATACAATCGTCGCTGATGTCATTGCGGCTTCAGTTCCGCGTTCCTGTCCGATCTCCAGATTCCTTCATTTACTCAATATCCCAGCACCTACTGCACTCTGGGTAGGTGAATTACACTGATTCCCAACCCTGTGACAGAAGTATGTTCTCCTCACCCCTGCTTCACTTCTCCCCCACCTCATCCTAAAACTATGGTTTTAGGATCGGTCGAGATTGTCCCACATGAGGAAATATCAACTTCACATCTACATTGTCAATCACCTTTAACATCGTCCAGACCTCCGACATCTCCTCTCATTTTTCTATACTCCAGGCAGTATTATCCTGAACTGCTCAATCTCTCTTCAAAGGATAAACTCCACATCTCTGGAGTAAATTGAGTAAACTACTTTCTGAACTGCCTCCATGGCAAATACATCCCTCCTACAGTCAGGACACCAAGACTGCACACTGTACTCAGTTGGGATCTCACACCTCCCTCCCTTTATAATCCATTGTTTTAGAAATAAATGCCAAAGTTGCACTTGCCTTTCACATTATTTGCTGTACCTACATCGGAATATTCTGTCGAATGGACGCGGACAACCAGATCCCTCTGTACCTAATCATTTAGAAGTCTCTGTCAATTTGGATAATAATTTGCCTTTCTGCTACACTAATCCAAACGGATACACTCATACTTTTCGTTGTTCAGTTTCTTCTGTCAAATGTTGCCCCAACCTATCCATATACATTTTCTAACTTCTTACATCTTCATTGCAATTTCTCACCTGAGTTAGTGTCATCTGTTCATTGGTTATAACATGTTCTATCCTCTCAACTACTTAAGACTATAGATTGTAAATAATTGGGGCATGGGGACCAAGACATATAGTTTCCTAAAAGTTGAATTTTGCCAACTGAAAATTACCCCTATTTTTCCATCTCACTGCAGTTTGTAGCTTCACTAAGCCTGTACCAATTTGATAAATTACTTTTACCCATAAACGATCTTATTCTGCAGATTTATCATTTGTGCAGAGCTATTCAATGCCTTATGGAAGTCCAAATATTTCATCTCTCGGATCCCCATGATCGAAATCATGTTGATTCTGATGGATTGTGTTTTGACTTTGCAAATGTCTTGCCATTAATTCCTGAATAATGGACCTTACCAATATTTCTTAAATTCGAACAGTTTTCTCACTACTATATTCCATCGTGAAGGTGATAATTCTAAATTCTTACTGCTCTATAATCTCTTTGTTTGCTCCAATCCTGTGTAATTGGCACATGGCGTGAAATGACCTGCTCTGATTGCTCTGTAAGAGGTCTGAGTCGCTGAATGGACTCATTCTCTTCCTTGTGCACAAGGTCGGTGGGCTGATGTCTTTCTGGTGTTCCACATCACACTCTCGATGGTCTGCCTTTCCTCCTCCTGTTGATGCGTAAGAGTTGTGAGGGATTATGCAACCTTCCTGTTGCTGTGCCACAGCTTGAGGGGCAGAAAACACCTTATCATATTCCTCCATCACAGGCTGGAGATACTGAATGGTCTCTCCTGCATCCCGGATATAGGACTGAGGGAATGATTGGCCTTCTTCTGTTCCCATACACGAGACACGTGAGGTAAACTTCTTTCTCCTTTCCTATAAAAAATCTTATAGGTTGCATCCTTCTCCAATTCCCGTGCAACAGTCTCGATGGGATTGAATAACCTCCTGGTATCCCAGTGCACCAATCTCCAGTCCCTCTTCCAGTTCCTATGTTACGGACTTGAGGAGGCTGAATAGACTGATCCTATTGCTGCATAACAGGATACTGGTGTGCATGGCCTACTCTGGGCCCAGTGTTATCGACTCGAGGAGCTAACTGGCCTCCTCCCGTAACTGTATATCAGGCTCCAGGGACTGAATAGCCTCTTCCTGTGCTGTTGTAACAGGGTCAATGTCCTTTGAGGCACAACCTCCTAATAAATGACAGAAGACGCTGAACGAGAGAGTGCCTGTACTCTGAAGCACTCTCGTCTCCATATCTGACTTACAGAGATGAACTATGAATATAGTCTTTTTTCTGTATCAAGTCCTGAAGCTAAAAGTAACAAAAGAAGTCCCTCCCGGATACCTCATATTCCTGGCTCAGCTGCTCAAAATTCATCATGACCTCCCTGTCAAAAAAATCTCCCAAACAGGAAACTCATCTGGACTCCCAGAGCCTAAAGCCGGAATCCATAAATCCCACTGGAATCCTACCAATCCTACAATGGGAGTGAAAGCCGAAGTTTTTGTTTTGTAAAGTGCCCTCAACTTGTCCCATCATTCTCCATGCTTTCACTGTGTTAGGGACAATCGGTGTCTGCAATTCTCCATAACAGTCCTCATCTTGTCCATGAACAACAGATTAATGAGGGGACAATTTGCCTAGAAGGCCTCGATGTCCAGCTAAAAGGACCATGGGTCCTGACAAGTCCAATCAGCCACATCGGAAAGCAAGGAACTTGGTCGGTATTTCTTAAACTATGGAAAATCTACACGCCCCCATTCACTGTGGAAGCTGCAATTTGTCCAGGTTAATAGGAGGCCATCTGTGACGCCAGATGACAGATCAAAGCCAACTGTTAATCCTCTGTAGCGCCTGCCTAGGCAGCGTCAAAGGGAGAATTGGCATGGGGTATCATAAACAAGGAAGGACATTCATTTTAACCTGAGCTAACCCAAACAGAATATGTCTTATATTCTGTCTTATATTCTCTAGCAACTGCACGAAGTTAGCTTTATATAATTAATCGAAGGCTTGGATGATAACAATACCTAAACCTCCTTGTGACCATCTGGAAGGGAATCAGATTCCATCCCAAGGTCGGATACTCCAATAAGACCCCCAACAGGGATGGCCTCCGATCTCATAAAATTGATTTTATACCCTGAGAAAGATCCAAATAAATTAATCATTCGTATTAAACAGGACACAGATACCATTGGGTTAGTTAGAAAGAGAGGAACGCCATTTGATCTTATTCCTTCCTGGTCCTACCTCCTTGCCAGTGATATTGGCGTCCCCCTCTACCCCCCCCCCCCCCCCCCCCCCCGGATGCCACCAGCTCAATCATTAATGTCAATGATAACAGTGAAAGGGGGCAACTTTGTTGGATGCCACTGTCAATACTAAAATTGTCAGACCTTATACCATGAGTGAAATCCGCTGCTTTCAGGTCACTATATAACACTGCCACCCACCTGGTGAAGACCACTCCAAGACCAAACCATTCAAGGACATAAAAGATGCACATCTACACCATCCAGTCAAGTGCTTTCTCTGCATCCAGGGAGACGACCGAAACTGGAATCGAACCTTGCTGGCATGCTGGAACCATATTTGCCACTGTTCTAATATTATCAGAGGACCTACGGCCCCTAATAAAAATGGTCCTCTTTCACAATGGACCTTCAAAGCCAGCATTTTCGACAAAATTTTGAAGTCCACGTTTAATAATGAAATAGGCACATACAAAGTGCAATCCTCTGGGACTTTCCCTCTCTTGAGAATAAGATGAATATTTCCTTTTCTCAAAGAGGATGGGAGGCAGTCCTGACTGTACAAATAATTGTACATTTCCAACACTGGCCCAGCCAGTATGTCTATAAACTCCTTCTAAAGCTCACTCTGAAAGTCCATCTGGGCCGGGGGCTTTACCACTCTGGAGCTGCCTCATTGTCTCCTGTATCTCTCTGATTATGAGAGGGACATTCTAAATAGACGCCTGCTCTGAACTTACACCTGGGAGGTCCAAGGTCTTATTAAAGGACTCCATCGTCGCCAATCTGTCCTCCCAGCCCGCTGAATGGAACAACCCAGAGTAGAGCTTCCTGAACGCTGCATTAATCGTTTTGCGATCGTGGGTGATAATAGCAGCAATCTTCTTTCTGGCCAAGTACGCCTCATATCTACCTGGTTATCACCATGCTCGAATACCTTCTGTTTCACAAAGGAAATCTCTCTCTTTGCTCTCTGGGTGAGTGCAGCATTCAGAGCAGTCCGGAGGGCTGTAATCTGCTGCAATTCAGTTCTAGACAGTCTGACAAAATATGATGTCTCAGCTCTCTTCAGCCGAGTGTCAAGCATACGCTACTGTTCTCCCTCCTGCCGCTTCTGAGTCACCAAGTAAGAAATAATCAAATCCCTTGTATTGGCTTTGGCAGTCTCCCAGAGCACCGTCGGATTACTGGTCGTGAACCAAGTTCCTGTACCAAAACAAATTAAATTCCGCCAAAAAATACTCAATGAATTTGCGATCCTTCAGGAGGGAATGGGGGCTGTATTCACAGTGAAACTGGATCTACAACTTGACCAACAAACGAAACACAGGTTGCAGAAAGGGGAAGCTCAGTTAGGAGTTATGAGGACCCTTTTTCATAGCCCTGCCTGGGTTTTCCTACTACATTTTAAAACCAGACCAAACTCGGTTTGACAGTTTTGAGGGGCTGAATGGTCACCTCTGTTTCTGAGAAAGGAGTAAATAGCCTCTAATTGCTCCTGTCTAGCAGGTTTGATGGGCTGAATGGAACACAGAAACATGGCACTGAGGAGCAGGAGTGGGTCATTGGACACTTTGAGCCTTCTCTACCAGTGACTAAGATTGTGGCTGATCAAGTTGTGGTCTCAGCTCCACTTTCCTGTCTGTGTGCTATTATCCAAGAATCACTTCTCTGTCCAATATTTAACTTACTCAGCATTGACTAAATATAAACAAAGAGACATCTCAAACTTGTGGTGAAGAGAATTCCCACATGAAATGCCTGTTTGGAATTTCTGCTCATCCCTCTGATAGAGTCATAAAGCATGTAAATGTGTAAGTGCTGACCAGATATCCCATTATGATCGAGTCTGATTTGAGAGCATTTTGCTCATATTCATCTAAGCCTCCTTGTTCAGGTACCCATCAAGATGCCAGTCTCCACCACTTCCTCTGGGAGATAATTCAATATTGACACCTCCCTCTGTATGAAAGCATTGTATCTAAGTTCCCTCTAAATTACTTCCCCTCGTGCCTTAAAACAGGCCTCCAGTCTGAAAAGCAATCCTGTACCAACCTCTGTCTCCTCCCTTCAATCTAATTTTGTATTCAATTGGCTTGGGTGCGCTGGTTCTCATGTGACCTAATCTTAGTAACTTGCCTAATATGCAGAATCTTGTCAAACAACTTGTTCCAATCTGTATGGAAAACATCTACAACACTGCCTTCATCAATCTGCTTTGTCAGCTCTTTAACAAACTCAGTCAAATTCGTACAACGCGTATTCTCCTGCAAAAAGCCATGGTGACTATCCCCAATCAATCCTTGCCTTTGAAAATGCATGCAATTGGCTATCCCTCAGATTCCCCTCCAACAACTCACCCACCACTGATGTCAGGCTCACTGGTCCAGAGTTCCCTGGGTTGTTGCGTAACTGTTTTATTTTCTACTGCCACTACTCCACTGGTCACAGCAAATTATCAGTGTAACCATTTTGATGATATGGCCAATGTTATCGGTCTCACATTGGATCAGGGTCATCGTCAGAAGAGGTCAGGTTGATTTCCTTCATTTGTTAAAACAACCAATTCATGATGCAAACAAAGTTCCTCAAACTATGATGGCAAGGTGAATGTGAAACAGAATAGAAATTTTTAAAAAATGTACATTCACGTTTCCATTTCTGAAAATACAGAGGAGCACAAATATACAGACACACACACAGATACATACACAGACAAGCACACTCAGACACACACACAGACATGCATACACAGACACACTCAAACACACAAAAACACAGTCACACACACAGACACATGCACATACAAGTATGCGCACAAACACAGACAAATGCATGTACCGTAGACCATAAATAATTAGAGCAGAATAAAAGCCCATTGGCCCATATTGTCTACTGAGTTATTGATCATGGCTGACATGCTTTTCAAGCCAATTCTCCTGCCTTCTCACAACAAGCCTTGATCCCATCATTAAGCATAACTTATCTAGTTATATCCTAAAGATGCTAATGTGTCTGTGTGTCCGTGTGGGTCTGTGTGCATGTGTTGTCTCTGTGTGTGTCCCAGTGTCCTGCCCTGTGCTCCATGTTGGAGGGTATGTTTTAGCAGTTTTGAGGCACGTCTTTGTAACTTGCTCTGTGCCTATCATTGAACGCCTGTGTTAATCATTCTCTGCTGCTCATGTGCTCAGTAACATGAGGAATCCTCACAACTGTTAGTGATTCAGACCAGGCTTCTCACTTGCATTTCACTGACATTTGACTTAACTCTAATTTTTGTATATTCGTGGAAGTGCTGGGGATGGTTTCCGGGACTCTATGTTTTAAACTGCTGCGGAAATTCAGGAAGCCCAGAGGCTTTGGTGACCCAACTCTGGATGAAACACGGTGACTCTAGTTATGGTATCTGGATCTGCAACATGACCAACAAATGGAGCAGAGACTGCAGAGAGGGGAATCTCTGTAAAGTGGAATGAGTGAATTGCAATCAGATCAGTCATGGTTTTGAAGAATGTTGGAGCAGGATTGAATGGCTCGCTCATGCAACTTTTTCAGATTTTTCTGTTAGTAACAAGCCGATTTCCCTTTTCTACCAGTGTCCCAGACTAGTGGGTAGTGAGTCACCTCCTCATGTTCCTAGCGAACAGAAATCTGGGGCCTCACTAGCCTCCATGTTTTGCTGTATCCCAGTCGAGAGCAGTTGAGTGACTGCCTCCTGTTCCTGTGTCCCAGTATTGAGCAGTTGAGTGACTACCTCCTGTTTTCCTGTGTCCAAATCTCAAACAGTTGGAAGACTGTCTCCTGTCCCTATGTCCCAGAATCGAGCATTTGACTGATTACCTCCTGTTTCTCCCTGGTCCTGAGTAGCAGTTTGAATGCTCTGAATGATGTCACTAGCTTAAGAAAGGACTTGATAACAGGGAATTTCAAACTTGGAGCAGCATTAGACAAAGGGATCTGGAAACTTCTCCACCAAACATTTTATGCAGCCCGTCTGTTATTTTACTCCTGCCTCATTTTATAAAGAGGGTGAAACATATGCAACAGTGCAGTGTTCTGACAATACTCCCACATATAGGGAAGACAGATTAAAAAGAGTAAAAGATTTATAGTCTCTCCCTCAGCAACCCTCATCCATTCCATCCAAACCGAGGCTGCATAAATCTTTAAACTGTATATTGTAATGAATTAGTACAGTAAATGTCACACTTTAACACTACAGTCACTGACTACAGCCCTGCACCTTTCACCAAGATCTTCTTCAGAAAGTGGGCGAACTGACTGACCACGTGATGCCGATGCGGAATTCCAGTTCTCTCCAAGATATTCCCCTCCTGGTTTGAAATTAATTTCCTCCTAAATGTAGACTACAAATCCCACGTTCAGGCTCAGTTTCAAGGCTTGCAGAACGGATTACATTCCTGCCTTAGCTGAGTACACTGAGGGTACATTTGGCAGACAGAGGGATCCCGAGGCTGGGATTTACTGTTCAGCTGGTGCCAGAGACGGACTCCCATAACAGTGAACGGGAGCTCACTTTATAAAGAAAGGGGCCCAATTCACTAATTGTGTTGCAGCGAAATTGCGTTTAATAAATACACCTTTACTGGATAACTGCCTGTATATTAAATAGAGGATCAAAATTGATGGAACAAAGTGAATAACCTAGTTACTACTTTATATGTTTCGATGTTTAAACATACTAAAGGATATGAACACTGTGTGGGGAAAACTGAATTGAGGAGATTTTCACCATGAACTAGAATGGAGGAGGCTCAGTGTGTTGAATGACCTACTCCACTCCCGATGTTTCTGTGCAGTCGGTGGGAAAGCTGTGTAAATCCTGCCACCTGCTCTTAGATGTGAGGAAGGAAATCTCTGCAGGGTCAACACGGTAGTGATTCCCGTTCCAGTACTGAGGCTGGTGCCGGGTGATCTGTACAGTCTTTTTCCTTTAAGACCCCGTAACAGTTTGATACAATAGAGTGTCTTGCTTGGCCGTTTCCGAGACCATTGAAGAGTGTTTCACATATCTGTGTGTCTTTACCCAAAGAGTGGTGGGGGCATGGAATGCTCTGCCTGTGGGAGTGGCAGAGTCAGAATCATTGGTGACCTTTAAGCGGCAATTGGATAGGTACATGGATGGGTGTTAAAGCTAGGACAAATGTTCGGCACAACATCATGGGCCGAAGGGCCTGTTCTGTGCTGTATTGTTTTATGTTCTATGTTCTATGGAGTCACGTTTAGGCCAGACCAGGAAAGCATGGGAGATTCACTTCCTGAAAGTACATTGAGGAACGAAATTGGCATTTACAATCGACATTGGCTTCAAGGTCACTGTTAATGACTCCAAGTTTTACATCTCGATATTTCATTAATTATAACGTCCACAAGCTGCCACAGCATTAGCCTGATCTGGATTAGTAATCCAGTGACTTTTCCACAACAGGACCATCTCCACATGGGATCATATCTGAAACCACACAGAGATGGTTATTTCTGTGCTGCTTGACAGCTCTGTCATAAAGAACTCCCACCAAATGACTATCGCGACGGGACTCAGGGCGTCGTAAATAGTTAGACTGTAGTTATTCCCTTGTTATGGGATTGGACATAGCTGAGTAAATTTCCACATTGCCAGCGTGATGTCAGAGTTGGATCTGGAATGAAACAGCTTCCACAGGGAGACAGCTTGTTGTGCAGCACAAGTATTCAATCCCATTGCAGGAATGGGATCAGGGCCCATTGCCTTTGTTGTATTTACTGTGTTCAGGTGTTTCTTCATGTCACATACAGAAAATCAGATCGATTAAAGACTGGCATCTGTGATTCTGCAGGCAGCATGACGAGGGTGAGGAGGATTATCAACTCAACACTTCTGGCTGAGGACAATGCAGATAATACAACCATGTCTTTTACACTGATGTACCGGGTTGTCCCGTTATTTAGGATGATGATATTTATGGAGTCCTCTCCTCCAGTGAGTTGTTTAATAGACCATCGACATTTATGTCTGGATGTGGCAGCACTGCAGAACCTCGATCTGATGTGTTAGTCTTGGGATCATTTCGCCCTCTGTATCAGATGTTAGTCCTGCTGTTTTGAATGTAACCAGTCAAGTGCGGTAGCGTTAAGGATTGTCATCAGGTTTAGGTACACATGGTTCCGACCCTATCATGTTCACCCGCACTCATCACTGAACCATAGATCAGCTTGATAGTAATGGTAGGCTGAGGGATTATCCTGGGGAAAATGTTACGAATTGCAGTTGAATACAATTCTGCTGCTGCTGTGATTCTACCGCACCACATTAATGCCCACTTTAGGCTCCAAGATGTTCAATTCATTTCTACTGACTATCCCCCAGTTCATACCAAGACCCATTCATCCATCAGCCATGTACTCAGTGACTTAAACTGGTTTCTGATGTGGTAACACTTCCATTTTCCTATTCTCATTCTACTCTCCCTGGTGTCACGTGTCCAATTTGTTATTTTACTCAAACCCCTTCACATACACATCTGAATCTTTTCCATTCCCCCAATGCCATCTCCTGTGTTTGATGTGAATGCGTTCCCCTCTGTTTCTCTCCCTGACAAAGATTAAGAGCTCTGCAGTGTCAGAGATGCCAGCCTTATGTAGTTTCAGATCAAGAAATTTGTGCACCTTGCATTATTGGTCACTTCCAATTGCACGGCATTCCATGTTAGGCAAGGCGTTTGTGGAAATTGTTCAAAAACAGAAATTGCTGACGAAACTCAGCAGGTCTGGCAGCATCTCGTGCAGTGAAAGCAGAGTTAATCTTTCAGTGCCAGTGAACTTTCGACAAAGCTCCCATTTTCTCCAGCAATTTTTGCATTTTCATTTCCAGTATACATAGTAATTTGTTTAATTGAAAATTTGTTCTGAGCCTATTCATTTCTAAAGATACTCAACAGGTCTGGTGTCAGCTGCAGAGACAGAGAAACAGAGTTAGCGTTTCAAGTCCAGTATGACACTTCTTCAGAACTGAGAAGGATTGGAAAATGAGCTTAATAATCCATTGACAGATGTGGGGAGTGGGTTGACGGGTAAAAGAGGGTGTGGCAAGAACGAGAAGATCATGTGAAATAGTCTCATAATTAAAATGTGAATGGGGAAAAGGGGTTCTCTCTATTGAGTGAACGAGAAAGAAGATACAACCACACAAGGTCATAGGGAGGCCAGGAGGGAGAATGTACGGAAACTGCAGAACAGTTATAATGGGGTCAGACTGTGCAGTTGTGAAATTGTACATTAACTCCGACAGGATGTAACATACGAAAGTGTAAAGTGAGTTGTTACTCGAGCTTGGGTTGTGCTTCCTTGGAACATTGCAGCAGCCCAGGGCCGAAATGTTAGCATGAGAGCAAGGTAGGTTATTGAAATGGGAAGCAATGAGATGGTGAATGTTATTTCCATAGAAAGAGTGGGAGTGTTCCTCAAAGCAATCTCTGTTTGGTCTCACTAATATAGAGAGACTGCATTGTGAGCAGCAATGATAGGAGACCAGATTGAAAGTTTACAAGTGAAATGCTGCTTCACCTGGAAGGTATGTTTGGTTCCTTGGACAGTGAGGAGGGAAGATGTGAATAAGCAGGTGTTGCAGCTTCTGCAATTGCATGGGAATGTGCCATCGGGGAGTGGGGAAGTGTTCGGGGTAATGGAGGGGACAGAGAGGGAATGGTTCCTGCGAAATACTGACAGTGGGCTGGAGGGGAAGATGTGTCTGATGATACTGTCCTGTTGGAGATAGTGGAAATGGCGTAAGATGATTATGTGAATGTGGGTTCTAATGCAGGAAGAAGTATGGACAAGGAGGAATCTATCATTGTTCTGGGATAGAGGGGACGGATTGAGGGAAACACCGTGGGGGATGGGACAGTGACAGATGAAGGCCCTGTCCACCAGAGTTAGGGGATTTCTGGTTTGAAGGAAAATGAGGTCACATTAGATGCTGCTCACAGGAATGTGGCATCATCAAACAGAAATGGAGAAACTTGGAGAATGGAGTCAGCCTCCACTGATCATGTGTTCAGCCACATGCAGAAGTTCCTCCTGAATGATTGAAAAAAACCAGGCATCTAAATTGAGGATTTCTGCCTCACATCTGATCTGAAGCGGAATGTGAAAATAGACCCAAACGAAGGTCAGTGAGTATACATGAGCAGACATTCAAGCAGATATCCCAAACCCCTCAGTAATTATTGTTTCTGTTCAAAACAAAGAACTCGGTAAGCAATGAACCACCCATGGTTGGCAAAAGCTCTCAAGGATACTATTGATGAGCATTAGTGGAGGTCCAGATTTATAATGTTTATTTCAGGGACCATAACCTGACGTTATGCATGACTTTCAGCGGTGGTTCCTGATTTACTCTCCAGAAAACACTGCCATTGCTGCTCCATCCTCTTTCCTGTCCGTCTCCCCTGCCTGATTCCAGGATCTTAGTCTCAAACTACAGAGTACATTCTCTCACATTATGGTCCCCAACCCACTTCACCTGAAACTCTTTGATCAAGTCTACCTATTCTGCTGTAGCATCAAGCTGCGTTTTGTAATGTCACTTTCCTCTGGTCTCAGTATGGCTCGGCCTCTCCATTCGTGCTGCTTTACACCTCCCACTCACATCTCACTCAGGAAAGTTTCCTTCTTGGCGTAAACCTTATTGAAAACATCTCTCCCCCTTTGCACTGAATTCACACTGTGATCCAAATTTCAAAAAGTATACTCAGCCTTCATCTCACTCTGCTAAAGGTCGACGCTGACCGTGTGGTCCAAGAATTCCCCTTCTTTTCTGGTTCAGGCCAGAGATGCGCTTTCAATGTAGAGATAATCACACGATTTGGACAAAGCAATTCACGTGATTTACCTCTTATTGGTACTCGTAAGAGTTTCATGCTGCCTTCGTATTGTAACATGGAGAAAAACAAATCACAGTATGATGCTTGGGCTGAGTGTTCTTTACCTGTCATTTGAATACTGTTTCAAATTTGCAGTGCTTATCTTTAAATGCTTGTTCGTGAAACTGGTGTCAGATAGCGCGTAGGAGGTTGAGGGATGACAATGTAGAAGTTTATAAAATCATGAGAGGTATGAATAGAGTGACCAGCCAAGGTCTTATTTTTTCCACGGGATGGGGGAGTTCAACCATAGAAGGCATAGGTTAAAGGTGAAAGAGGGAAGATTTGAAACGGACGAGGGGTCAATGCTTTCACACAGAGGGTGATGTGTGTATATGGAATGAGCAGTCAGAGGAAGAGTGGGAGGTGTAAGTACAGCTACAACATTTAATAGTCATTAGGACAAACATACGAATGGGAAAAACGTACAGGCGTAATGACAAAATGCAATCAGATGGGACTAGTTTACTTTGGAAAACCTGGTAAGCATGGACAAGTTGGACCAAAGGGTCTGTTTGTGTGCGATATGACTGTATCAATCTAGAAAGCGAGGAAAAGGGGAGGAAAGACATGATGTACTAAATTGGCAAGAAATACATAAACAAGTAGATTGAGCTTTTCTGAGCATATAAAAAAAGTTCAAGATGACCTGAGGTAGAAATTAAAACAGGAAAGTATATTGCGCATAATTGGAGGGTGTGACTGAATAATTGGCTACAGAGAGCAGAGAGATAATTTACACCCATGTTTTACATCTTCCCTCACAGGGGAAGGTACAGTAAGTGTCTCAATGATGTAAACCAAATGGTAATAGGAGGGAAGTTCTTGAACCGTCTCTAACAAAAGGAACAAGGATTTTTCTAACAGATAAGAGGAAGAGTAGACAGGCCAGCAGTAAATCACACCTGTTTTTAAAAGAAGTGGTCACAGTATTGGGGTCATGGCGCCCTCTCTACAAGATGTTAGTTCTGCTGTTTGTTAATGTAAGCAGTAATTGTAGTAGCTTGAATGGATTGTCTTCAGGTTTAGGGACACACAGTTCTGACCGTGGCATGTTCACCCACACTCATCACTGAGGCGGAGATCGGCTTTATGGTAATAGTAGACTGGGAGATTATATTGTGGTTGACTATAATTCTACTACTGCTGCTGCTACTACAGCTGCTATGATTTACAGCATCACATGAATGCCCAGTTTGAGCTGCAATATCTGCAATACAATTCTGCTGCCTGTCCTCAATTCGGACGGGGACCCAATCACCCTTCTCCCCTGTCCACAGCGCCCTATCCTGGTTTCTGATGTGGGAAGGCTACCATATTTATTAGGTTCTCATCCTGTTAGGGTATCTTCATGATGCCATGCCTCCAATTTGTTGCATTCCTCAAACGCTTTTAACGTTTTCACCTGAATATTTTCTCCTCCAGTAATGCCATCTTCTCTTTAAAGCGAATGTGTTTCCCTCTATTTCTCTCCATGACCATGGATAAGAGCTCTGTAGTGTCGGTAATGACAGCCTTATGTCGTTCAGAACAAATGAATGTGTATACCTTGCATTATCATTCACTTCCCAGTGTATAGCGCTCCATGTTGGACAGGGCGTATGAGCAGCTTTGACACACATGTTTGAAACTTATTCAAAAACAGCAATTGCTGAAGACACTGACAAGTCTCACAGCATCTGTGGAGTGAAAGCGAGGTAATCTTTCGGATTCTGTGACTGTTCCTCAAAGCACCCATTGAGCTATATTGAAAATGTATTCTGTAACTTTTCATTTCCGAAGGAACTCAGTGGGTCTGGCACCATCTGCAGAGACAGAAAAACAATGTTAGTGTTACAAGTCCAGTGTAAATCTTCTTCAGACGTGTAAAGGATTGGAAAGTGAGCGCTTTAGTATCTTGGCAGAAGTGGGAAAGAGTGTTTGGAGGCCCAGTGTGAAAGACAAATTGGCTTGAAATTGTGGTGACAGAGACACAGGTATATAATGCGTGTAAATTAATGTGTAAATATTAGAAATTGATTTTCTCTGTTGAATGGAACATAAATAAGACACGAACTTAGGGACCCCAGGAGGGAGTGTGTACGGAAAATGGAGAACAGCCATAGTGGGTTCAGGCTGTGAATTTATGGAATTGAATATTAACTCCTACAGACTGTAACGTACCAAAGTGTAAAGTGAGCTGTTACTTGAGCTTGGGTTGCACTTCCTGTCAGTTATCTTTGATCCCCTTGTCAATCAAGAACTTATCTGAGTCTGTTTTAAGTATACTAAATAGAACATAGAACATAGAATAGTACAGCACAGAACAAGCCATTTGGGCCACGATGGTGTCCTGAGATTTAATCCTAATGTAAAATGTAATAATTTAACCTACGCACCCCTCAACTCACTGCTATCCACGTGCATGTCTAGCAGTCGCATAAATGTCCCCAATGACTCTGCTTCCACCAACAGAGCTGGCAATGCATTCCATGCATTCACAACTCTCTGCATAAAGAATCTACCTCTGACGTCTCCCTTTTACCTTCCTCCTAATATCTTCAAACTATGACTTCTCATACTAGTCAATCCTACCCTGGGGAAAAGTCTCTGGGTATTGACTCTCTGTATTCCTCTCATTATTTTGTACACCTCGATCAGATCTCCTCTCTCCTCTTTGTCTCCAGAGAGAAAGGTCCAAGCTTGCTCAACCTTTCTTCATAAAGCAAGCCCTCCAGTCCAGGCAGCATCCTGGTAAACTTTCTTTGCTTACTCTCCAAAGCCTCTGTATCTTTCCTATAGTATGGGGTTCACAAATGGACATAATATTCCAAGCGTGGTCTCACCAGGGACTTGTACAGCTGCAGCAAAACCTCACTGCTCTTAAACTCTATCCCCCTGTTAATCAAAGCCAAAACACCATATGCTTTCTTGACACCCTATCCACTTGGGTGGCAACTTTGAGGGATCTATGCACTTGCGCACCCAGATCCCTCTGTTCCTCCACACTGCCAAGAATCCCGTATTTAATGCTATATTCAGGATTCGAATTTGACCTTCCAAATTGCATCACTTCGCATTTACCTAGGTTGAACTCCATCTGCCATTTCTCATCCCAGCTCTGCATCCTGTCTATGTCGCGCTGCAGCCTACACAAGCCCTCAATACTATTGACGACACCTCTAACCTTTGTGTCATCAGCAAATTTACTAACCCACCCCATAACCTCCTCATCTAAGTCATTTATAAAAACTAAAAAGAGCAGAGGCCCAAGGACATAGCCCCTCTCAACACTGTCCTCCAATTGAATTGGACCCGGTTTTCTGGTGCTGTGAGGCAGCAGTGTCAACCACTGCACCACCGCGCTACCCCTAAAGATTTTTAAACATTGTAAACCCTGGAACATCAAGCAACCATCCCTGCCCCCGTGAAATCTACGTCTCGGTTATGGCCACGACATTGTAGCCCCAAGTACTGATCCATGCTCGAAGCTTGTCACTCTTATTTGAGACATTCCTTGCATTAAAGCAGACGCACTTTACCTGATCCCTTTGTTTCATCGCGTGAGAAATCTTCCTGAGAGGTTCAATATACCCTGTCACTGTCCCGTCTGCAACTAACCCCCTCTCAGACATGTAGTCTGATTTCTACACCCCTGCCAAACTAGTTCAAACCGGCCAGAATCACACAAGCAAACATCCCAAACAGGTCATTTGTGCCCCTCCAGTTCAGGTGCAATGCGTCCTTCATGTACAGGTCCCACCTTACCCAGAAGGTATCCTGATGGTCTAGGTATCTGTAGCCCTCCCTCCTGCACCAGCCTCGCAACCACGTGTAAATCGGCATTCGCTGAGTGTTAATCTTCTCACTAGCTCGTGGCACTGGTAGCAAACCAGAGATCACTACTCTACTCGTCTTGCTCTTCAGCTTCCAAACTAACTCTCTGTAGTCACTTTTCAGATCCTCAGTCCCTTTCCTGGCTATACCGTTGGTGCTAAATGATCTGGTTTCCACAGCCTTCTGTGGTAAGGAATTCCACAATGTCACCACTCTCTGGTTAAAGACGTTTAATCTTATCTTCATTCTAATGGATTTTCCCTTTGCTCTAAGCTTGTGTCCTCCTGCCAGCGCAAACGGCTTCCCAATTTTGTCTGTATCCAGGTCATTCTGTTTCCTGTAAGTTTCAGTTGGATCCCCCCTCATCCTTCTAATCTCCATCGAGTATAAACCCAGAGCTCTCCAACGTTCCTCATGTGTTAAGCTTTTCATTTCTGGTGAACCTTCTCTTGACACACACCAAGGCTAATACACCCTTCCTGAGGTATGAGGCACAAAATACTGGAATTGTGGTCTGACCAGAGCCTTAGAAAGCCTCAGAATCCCCACCAGTATATCCTACTCCTCTCGAGATGAATGACAACTTTGTGTCTGCCTTCTTAACTGACTCAACCTGCAAGTTTATCTAAGGCGAATCCTGGGCTTGGAATCCAAGTCCCTTTGTTACTCAGATTTCTGATCTTTTTTCCCATTTAGTAAATAGTCCATGCCTGTATTCTTCATATCAAAGTGCATTACCTCACACTTTCCCACATTGTATTCCATCTGCTACTCCTTTTCCCACTCTCCTAAACTGTCGAAATCTTTCTGCAGGCTCCCTGTCTCCTCAATATTACATGCCCCTCCACCTATCTTTGCATCATCTGCAAACGTAGCCAGAATGCCTTCTGCCCCGCCACTCAGATCATTAACCTATAAGAGTGAAATGTTGTGGTCCCAATATTGGCTCTTGTGGAACACTGGTAGTCACCGGCTACCGTCCTGAGAGGGACAATTTTATCCTCACTCTGCATCCATCAGAGAGCTAACCTTTTATCCATGCTAGTACCTGGTCTCTGACACCATGGGTCCTTATCTTACTCTTCAGCCTCCTGTGTGGTACCATATCAGAGGCCTTCTGGAAGTTCAGATAGGTATCTCTCTCTGGTCCAACCCATCATTAACTTCTCAAAGAATTCTCATAATCATGAGAGCAATGTAGGTTATTGAAATGGGGTGCAATCAGAAGGCCAGGGTCATTGCTACAGACAGAGAGGAGATATTCCTCAAAACAGTTTCTCTTTGGCTCACTAGTGTAAAGGAGACTGCATTGTGAGCAGCAATAACAGGAAACTGGATTGAAAGTGTACACGTGAAATGCTGCTTTACCTGGAAGGTGTGTTTAGGGCCTTGGACAGTGAGGAGGGAAGAGGTGAATGGGCAAATGTTGCAGCTGCTGCATTTACATGGGAAGGTGCCATGGGGGTTTTGGGAAGAGTTCGGGGTGATGGAGGGTGCCACAGAAGGAGTGGCCCCTGTGAAATACTGACAGTGGACGGGAGGGGAAGATGTGTTTGATGGTGCTGTCCTACTGGAGGTGGTGGAAGCAGCGGAGGATGATTCAGCGAATGTAGATTCTAGTGCAGTAGGAAGTGAGGACAAGGGAGATCTATCATTGTTCTGCGAAGGAGGGGACGGAGTGAGGGCAGAAGTGATGGAGACGGGACAGGCACAGCCGAAAGCTCAGTACATCAGTGTGAAGGGATTTCTCGTTTGAGTGAAAAGGATGACATGTATGAACCTTCCCAAAGGAATGCCGCATCATATTACAGAAATGACAGAGGCAGGGAAACTGGGAGAATGGAGACACCCTCAGCTGATCATGTTTTCAGCCACATAATAGGTTCCCCCTCAATGATTGAAAAGAGCCAGGCATTTCAAATGCAGATATATGTCATATTGTCATATATCTGGTCAAACACGGAGTGTGAAAACAGACATAGGTGAAGGTCAGCAGATATGTGTGTGTGTGTGTGGGGGGGGGGGGGGGGGAGGAAGATTTAAGCAGGTACTGCTTAATAACGCTCAGTAACGATTGACTCCTATCAAAAAGAAGATGATATGAAGATGTGAAGATGAACTACCCATGATGTAAAAAGACTGTAAAGTATGCGAATCAATCACAAAGAAGAATGCAGATTGGGGCGCTCTGGCGTCGGCCACAGTTGGGAAGTTTACTTTTGGAACCAGAAGCAGATTGTATAAAACAAAATAGAATGAAAAATATTCCAAAACTGGCAAGAAATATGAAAAGAAACTAACCGCAAGAGTTTTCCCATATCAAATAAAAAAACGTTTATGATGTATGTGCAACACTTGGAAGAAAGGCAGTAAAGAATATGTGGGACACTGGGAGCTTGTGACTGGGGAACTGGTTTCAGGGAACAGGCAGAGAATTTAAAACAGTATTTTACATCGTTCCTCACAGGGGAAGGCACAAAGAGTTTCAATATTATAAACAAAATTGTAGTCAGATGAAAGTTTTGCATTGTCTCTAACAAAACGTACAAGGCCTTTCTCAAACAGAAAAGACCAAGGGTAAACAGCTCACCAGCAATTCATAGCTTGCTTTAATAGAAGTGGTTACAGAGTGACTGGTGACACTGTGTGAAATACTCCATAACTCTCAAGATTACAGAATTGTTCCAGTGAAACTGGCTATAACTCCAGAGTGGCGCCTGTCTTCAAGAAGAGAGTGAGTCTTCAAGTGTCTAAGTGCTCTCTTTGTCTGAATAGCGGAGCATATTTAAGAGGCTTAATGGCCTCATGAGGCATTTTCATCCTGAGTGATTCAAAAAAAGTAAAACTCTGCTCCTTCCTCTGATGGGTTACATACTGGGGGATGAACAGTTTGCTAAAGTTGAATTATTTTGAAAATTATCTGGAACATTGTACAAATGACATCATCCAGAGAATTATAGAAACTGCACTCATAAGAACATTTTATAACCATGTGGGGGTATTGGGTAGGTGAGAGAGAGAGAAAGAGACAGAGAGAGAAGGTGCTGCATTGCAGTGGTGAGAGTGTTGGAGCCTTATTCTGGGGAAGGCGCTAACAGATATACAGTGAGTGTGAGGGAGTAGAGAGAATATGGTGACCCTTGTCCTGACAGAGTGGGGAAGGATATTGATGCTTTTACTGTATTGCTGGACTTTTCTTCGGACCGCGGGTACTGCACTGAGCTGAGTGATGTTCTCAGATCATGCTCGATGAGTCTGGTGGTGCGGATCCCTCTGGGAAGAGAATGGTCCCGCTTTCTACCAGACCATTCACCCAGCCCTCCGTGCCCCTGTCGACAAGCTGTGGTGTAATTTCCCTAACCTGCCATGCTCGGGGTAAACTGTACAGGGCAGCTCCAAACTGAGAGAGTTCAACCGTGTGCCCATTGTCCTTTTAACGATGGCAGCAGTGCCCCACAGTGTCGGGCTGATATTGAATGAGAGGGACACCATGGGATACGGTGGGTAGTTAATGAAGTGAGTTCGATAAGATAACACCAGGAAAGTAGCTCTGCCTCGTGCAGACATTCCTTCTGTTGCACTCAATGAAAATGGCACTGAGACAAATTATTGTTCGATTTAGTCCAATGAGTCGAAGACTCTGCTGATCCGACTCCCAGTTACAAAGCTGCAGGACAAATGCTTATCTAAAACTCTCCATCATCTTAACTTACACCAATATCCTGCTCACCCATCATTCCTGGAAACAGTGACCTATTTGCAAGATGCTATCGAAATGTTTTCATTTCACAATTTTTAAACCTACCATCAGATCCTTCTCTGAAATTCTCTCTCAATCTCCGCCTTGCTTTAAACCAAGCTCCTCCCATTAGTTGGTATTAAAACTGATTCCCCCGCCATCTATCTTGGAGCTGCAAGTTTCCCCACGCTGGGCAGTGATCTAACACAGTGTTACTGAGCAATGCAGTGATTGCTGTACACAGCTGAGTATACTGGGTAGGTAACTGCTCTAGATTAATAGATAAATTCACTGCATAGCTCCCCATACTGCAAAGATATCCAGTCCATGTGTATAGAACAATGCCTTTGTGTGTCCTGCACAACGCCCTGTGCTGAAAAGATTATCTATCCAAGTTTATAGATCAGTGCACTGTTGGACCGATAAGTAGTGAACTGGAGAGTTCTAAACAGTGTTCGACCCTCGACGGATTGGTTAGCAGTGCACCAGCCTGGTCTACGCAGTGCTTCATGCTGAGCAGGTTTCTCATCTGGGCTTATACGTGTCCGGGCTGGATCTGAGAGATGGATTGAGTATCTGATATAATTCCTGACATGACTATCACTCCTCCAGCTTGGCCATTCCGCTGGTAAATGTGAGGTGATATTTTTCAGATAAAATTTACTTGGTCAAAACATTCAACATTAAGCAAAACGCAATTTATTCGAATACTGTCGATAAAAGACAGCAAAAGGAAGAGGAACTTCCAATAACTTAATTCTGTTAGAAAACTTAGCAGAATAAGAGTTTACTTAATAGCTATACGGTAACTGCTCCAATATGGTATCGTTCAATAAGCACACAAATGTCAAAAAAACAAATGCAGGAAACAGATTGTCTCACATGCAGTTCCTCAATCCAGGAGGAAAGAACATCAAAAGACAGTTCCGAGAGAAATCACACAGAGAGTGTGTAGCACCCGGGAGAGATTTCCTGACTTCCAACTCTGCTGAGACCCCAGCAATAACTACCGAAAGGTAAAACTAAGAATCCTGGTTCTGTGAGAGTTTGACCATCACTCCACAGGACAAGGCCGTGGCTGCAAGAACACAAGGAATGGACTGTATCTACATCGTCTACGGCTCTGTAGGTGTCTCTCAAAAATGCCTAAACCCACCTAAGCGGTTAAATGCTGGACAGACAAAAGTCAAAGTTAACCATAAATAAATAAAACGAAAAGATGCAGCAGGCCTGGTGATCAGACACAGACGGCGTCGGGAGCCCAGCAATTCCTACACTGCCAAAACACAGTAGAATTGTCGAGCTTGTGAAGAGAAAGAATTATGTCGCTCCCTCACCTCTATGTTTACAACTGGAGATATGCCATGAGACCAATAATCAGTGATATCAAAATCCCACCCACACCAAATATTATTGTGATATATCAGAGTTGCCGTGAAATGGGTTAACTGGAGCTGTTTGTTCAGTGACTGTGATTAATATCAGTCTTCCTGGACCTAACTGGGTCACTGGAGGATTTCCCTCTTCCATAATTAGGGACGTCTTTCACCTTGTTATGCCATATTATTCGGCGCAGAGCAACCTCAACAAGATTGGGATCAGCAGCTACAGAGAAAGAGAGAAAAATCAGAATCTGAGAACATTATAATGGTCCAACAATGGATTTTAATGTGAGAACATTAGGCTGGAATGTTCCAACAATGGATCAGAATCTGAGAACATTAGACTGGAATTTACCAAAATGGATCAGAATCTGAGAACATTAGACTCGAATGTTCCAACAATGGATCAGAATCTGAGAACATTAGACTGGAATGTTCCAACAATGGATCAGAATCTGAGAACTTCAGACTTGAATGTTCCAACAATGGATCAGAATCTGAGAACATTAGACTGGAATGTTCCAACAATGAATCAGAATCTGAGAACATTAGACTGGAATGTTCCAACAATGGACAGGGCTTTATCCTGGGGTCTTTACTATCTTTCTCAGGATTGGGCATGGTTACAGTTGCGGATACGATCTGTACTTTACATTATTCAAGCTGGGTACTATCCCATCCTCGCTATTATTGGTGTTCCTGGTAAGTCTATCTCTGTCAATTCTATAGATGATGATGAATGTTATTGCTATTCTGGTTGACTATATTTAACAAATACATAAACTTTCAGTCACAAACGCCACTTCATTCTCATGCATTTCCAAAGTACTTACTCATAAACATCTGAGAAGGATCAAGACTGTTCGGAACCTTGAATCTCCATTTACCGTGAACTGTTTTATGTCTCCATATTCTCTCTGTCATCAAACCTGCTGACACCCCCTTCATAATATCCACAATTTCCAGCTCTGCCTGAGTTCTGTTGCTGACTTTGCCATCACCTACCCCTTCGTTAACGACAGATTTTTTGGCCCCAGTTCTCTTCTGACCTCCCTTCCAGTTACAAATAGTTTGACCACAAACTTGTTCTTGTCTATACAGTCACTTCACAACAGGGACTCTTAAACAGAGTAATAATATCACTGACTGTGTAATTCAGAGGCACGGGTTATGACTCTAAAAGCATTGTCTGAAATCCTACCACAGTCGATGACTAAATTTAAATTCCAATGACAAAAATTGGAATGAAACCTAATTTCACTCATGGCAACCATAAACCATCAGGATTTCTTTTCTTATTTTATTAATAAACTTTGGTAAAGAAACCTAACATGTTTGCCCTGTCTGAACTAAGTGTCACCTCAGATCCACAACAATCTGGTTGTCTCCATATTGCCTTGACAAATGGCCGCATGGTCAAGGGCAGTTAGGATGGACAAAAATGCTGCCCTTGCCAGTGATGCTGGCATCCCGCGAAACAACAACATTAAAGGTGAAATAACCAAGGAAATGTGAATGCTGGCGATCTGAAATAAAATTCTCCACCGTCTGAAAGAATGTTGGAGAATCTCAGCAGGTATGGCAGTCTGTCTGAAGAATCACAAATAGTGTTTCGAGTTCAGTGAACCTATCAAAACTGAATGCAACTGAGAAATAATATTATGATATCAGGGATGGTAGGAAGGGTGAGCGGGCGGTTTGTGTTGAGGGGATGATGTGCAGCAAGAGAGAGAGAGAGAGAGAGAAAGGAAAAGTAAGGAAAAGGATTGCTGATGATGGATTGGAAGGAAAACAGAATGGGATGTTATTCTAACAATTCCCCTTTTCGCATATTCCTGAATATCATATTTATTATGGGATGTCCCTGCTTACCGTGTCTGGGTCCATGGTAAACAAATAGAGCTATGACTACAAAGAAGGGAAGCTGTGTAAACAGGGAGGAGCAGGCCACTATACTATACTCTCTGGGATTTCCAGGAAAATTTGTCTATGCTGCACCTATTCAGGTGTAAAGTATAAAACCAGCTTGTCTCAAAATTGAGGTGGTCATTGAGCTGTATCCCGTCCTTCAGTATAACCTGTCATCTCACACCAGGGACAGGACTGTGCTGACACTCACCATGAATTAAACTGGATTGATTCTGGAACTTTGCAGGCAGCAGTGGGTAATATATCCATCTCAGAAGTGCAGTCCTCCAATGTATTCACAAGCAGTCAGAAACCACCTGCCTGTTGAGAGGAATGCATTGGTTCCATCTCCACAGGGGAGGATACAGAAACTAACATGCAGAAATATTAAGGAACAGAGTGATTGGTAAAAATGGGAAACTGCAGGAAATCAGAAATAATGAAGAGTATGTTATTGAAATTCCAATTGAATTGAAGTTTCATAAGTTGCTGCATCTGATGAGCTCCATCCCAAAGTGATTGAGATCAGAACAGAGCTAGTGAAAGAATTGCTGATTATTCTTCAAAGCTAGTTAGATTCTGGAAAGGATGCCGCAGACTGGAAAACAACTATTGTAAACTTAAATATTTCAAACAGGATGGAGAGGGAAAACAGAAAACTAAATAGCTTGATGTCAGCTGTGAGTAAAAATATTGGAACGTTTTATAAGGAAAGTGACAACTACATAGTTGGAGAATAATGATTTGATTTGGTTCATTCGGCCTAGATTCAGGAAAGGGAAATGATCTTTGATAAACTTGTTTGTGGACATTGTCCGTTGTCAGATTGACATTTGAGAACCAATGGGATTGGAGTATTTGTATTTTTAGAAGACGGTTGACATGTCTGAATACAGGTGAGTGGGGAATGTTAGAGTCCATGGGTAGGTAGGCGTGGAATATATACCACATGGATTAAAATTGGGTAATGGAGATACGAGAAGAATACTGTTTTTCTCTGGACTGAAGGATTGATGGGTGGCATTAGGATCAGTGTTTGGGCAATAGCTGTTCACAAGGTATAAAAATGATTCAGATGTGAACAACCGATATCATCATGTACATTTATATTTATTAAATGATAGAGAGGTGGGCGAGTGCTTTTGTTGAAAAGGACCTGGGTGTCCTGACAGAATTCATACGGGGGCAGGAAGTAAATGATTTGTGGTTCTTCATGCAAAATGATCGAAGTACCAAAGTTATAATATCTTTCCAACTGATCGTGTTTTTTGAGAGAGTATTTGGTGCATTTTGTAAAGATTTGGTCTGCTTTATAAACAATGATCCCTTTGTCACTGAGAGAGTGGAAAGTATTTTGACCAGACTAAACACTGGCATGATGGTACCATGAGGAGAGGTTGCAGTAACTGTGTTTAATCTGTAGCGCTGTGAGAGAATAAGAAGTTGAAGCTTGATGGATATGGACAGAAATTCATTATGTCCCAAACAGCTGAATAGGGTGAACATTTCATACTTTTCATTGGATGTTTGATTCACGACAGTTTATGTGCATCTGCAGAGCCGCCATGTCGATTGACAGCGAGGTACAGGCTCTGAATGAACTCTGAGCACTTTAATGCACAGTTACTGTGTGACACTGCATTGAATGTCACTTTGTACACAATCCTGTCAGCAGCCAAAATGCCATCATTCTGAAACAGTTAGTTATTCCCCACCGGTTTCTGACCTCCATGGAGACCATGGGTCTGCCTTCTTGGAGATGGAAGGTAACTTGGAGAATGGCTAAAAAATGTTGGCTTCATTCTGACTGCCAGAAACCCATGTTAAAGTAACACATATGTACCATGAGTAATTAAGCCATGTGGATCAATTTGGAGCAGTCTGTCTGTGTAGCCCCTGCTCCATTTGTTTGTGATGTTGGAGCATCTCTGACACTTTCCTGTTCCTGTGTTAGTGGCTTGACAAGCTGAATAACCTCTTCCTGATCCTTTGTAAGTGACTCCGGGTGTGAAATGGTTCTGTCTGTTCCCATGTATGTGACATGTGGGAGAGAGTAGACTCCCTGACTTCCTGTGCAACAGACAAGAGGGACTGAGTGGTCTGTCCTTCTTCTTGTCCAGTACTTTTGATGGGATGGGATGAATGGCTTCCTCACATTCTTGTGAAACCAGATTGAGGTGCAGAATAAACTCCTCCTCTTACTGTGTAAATGTACTGTGCTGTTCAATAAAGTTACCCAGACTTTAACAGCACGATCTTGAATGTTATCCAAGTCTTGCTGCACATGGTCACAGATTGTTTCAAGAGCTGAAGAGGGACAACTTGTCCTGAAAACTTTGTAAACTTCAGTGAATGCCCCCTCTTCTGCTGGCACGGTGGCTCAGTAGCTTACACTGCTGATTCACAGCGCCAGGGTCCCAGGTTCGATTCCAGCCTTGGGCAACTGTCTGTGTAGAGTTTGCACATTCCCCACTTGTCTGCATGAGTTTCCTCCGGGTACTCCGGTTTCCTCCCACAGTCCGAAGATGTTCAGGACGGGTCAATTTGCCATGCTAAGTTGTCCAATATGCTAGGTGCATTAGTGAGAGGGAAATGTGTCTGGGTGGGTTACTCTTCGGAGGGTCGGTATGGACTGGTTGGGCCGAAGTGCCTGTTTCCACACTGTAGGGAATCTAATCTGCTCAGTTTGGACTCAGTGGGCTGAATAGACTTCTTCCACACTGTAGGGATTCTATGATGACAAACTGGAGATGCCTGGGCTGAGGAAGCTACGCTGAGGATCTCCTGCAGATGTGTCCCACGGCTGAGATGATTGATGCCCACCAATGATAATCATCTTCCCATGTGCAATGAATGACTCCAAAAAGTGTAGAGGTCTTAGTTAATTCTCATTAAGTGCGATTGACCAGGAGGAGATTTATCAGGATGCTGCCTGGTCTCGAGGGCAGGTCTTATGAAGAAACCATGAGGGAGCGAGAGCTTTTCTCACTGGAGGTGTACAAGATGATGAGAGGCATGGAAAGTGAATAGCCAGAAGCATTTTCCCAGGGCAGAAATGTCTGTGACTAAGTGGCATAATTTTAATGCAATTGGAGGAAGGTTTAGGGGAGATATCAGCGATAGAGTTTTAACACAGAGAGTGGTGGGCTGTGTCGAATGCACTGCCAGCGGTGGTAGTACTACGTGAGGGAAACTTAAGAGACTCTTGGATCGGCACATGGAACAAAGTTAACGGAAGCATGTAGATTAGTCTGATCTTAGAGTAGGATAAACAGCACAACGTCGAGGGCTGAAGGTCCTAACTGCATGCATTCATGTAGAACTCTGAGCTCAAAAACTGCATGAATTCTTGTAAAACTGCGTTATCTCACTTTTTGGATTAAAATCAAACTAAACATCATGGCCTAGACAGAGAGCACAGGGGCAACACCTTCACCATATTGTCTAGCTATCACCATTGATAGCAGCTAACCTGAGAATGCAACTTTTAAAAAAGGTTTTTGTGATTTACATATGAAGGAAGTGAAACTATCATGGTATTCTAACAGATGAAAGGCTTAGCAATCAATTTTCCAATGTATAATTTCAGTTACATCTCACTGCAAATATCTGATATAAATTCTGTGTTAGGATTGAGCCCTCCACCATCACCTGATGAAGGAAAGCTAGTGTGCTTCCAATTAAATCTGTTGGACTATAACCTGGTGTTTTGTGCTTTTTAACTTTGTACACCCCAGTCCAACACCGACATCTCCAAATCAATACTGTTCCTTGTTCTGTATTCCATGGAAGTGCTCATGAAGACTTGGACATTGAGGAATATTTGAGACTTGGAGCAGGTCAGCCTTGATCTTAGTGAAGGGCAAGGCAGGCTTGGGATGTAAATGACCTGCCCCTGTTTCTGATGTTCTCCCATTCTGTTACTGGAAAGTTAGTTGGTGTTATTTTCCTGGAAGGTCTTTTATGGAATATTGCAATCAGGGAGACCAATGGATTTTGTGAGGCATCGCTGGGTGAGCCTTTGGGGCTATATTCACAGTGAATCTGGGTCTACAACATGATCAATAAATGAAGGACAAGTTACAGAGAGCGGAAGTCCTGTAAAGAGAGATGAGGGGCCTCTTTTAAATCTAGCCTGTGTCTTCCAGTTACATTTTTCAAAGCTCCCAAACCGTGTGGGACAGTCTGGAGGGACGGAATGGTCTCCTTTGTTTATGTGCACCATGCTATAACAGTTAGTGGACTCCAATAGCTCCTGTCTAGCTGGTTTGAGGGGTTGAATGGAACACAGAAACATGGTACTGAGGAACAAGAGTGGGTCATTAGAGAATTTGAGCCTTCTCCACCAGGCATTAAGATTGTGGCTGATCAGATTGTGGTCTCAGCCTCATCGTCCTGTCTGTGTCCCATTATCCGTGAAACACTTCTCTGTCAAATCTTTAACTAACTCAGCTGTGAATACTTGTAATCAGAGAAACTTCTGGGGAAGAGAATTCCCATTCGAATGGCCCTTTAAGAATGTTCCGTCATCGCATTGGGAGAATAAGAGAGTCATACAGCATGGACACAGATCGTTTTGTCCAAATTGTCCACGCCAATCTGGCATCTTAATCGGATCTCGTTCCACTTGTCAGCATTTGGCCCACATCCCTCTTAACCATTCCTATTTATGTACCTTTCCAGATATATTTTAAACGTGTAATAGTAACCGCTTTCACCACTTCCTCTAACAGTACACCCACCAGCCTCTGTATGAAAATGTTTCACCTCAGGTCCCTTCTAAGTCTTTGCCATTTCACCTTCACACTATGCGGTCAAGTTCTGTACGCCTCTGCCCATTCAGACTATCCATGCCCTCAGGACGTTTATAAACATCTGTCATATCACCATTCAGCCTCTGACAGTCCAGTGGGAAAAAGCCTCAACCTGTTCATCATCTCCCTGTAGCTTAAACCCTCAGGTTCCAGAAAATCCTTGTAAATCTTTTCTGCACCCGTTCAAACTTAACAACATTCATCCTTTAGCAGAGTCAACTGACACGTATGCAGTATTCTTAAAGTGGCCTCCCCTACGTCCTGTACAAGAACAACACGCTACCCCTACTCCTATACTCAATGTTCTGACCGATTAAGGCAAGCATGCCAACTGCATTCCTCACCACTCTACCGACCTAAACTCCACTTTCAAGAAACTATGAATCTTCACCCGTAGGTCTCTTTGTTCAGCAACATTCCCCAGGGCACTACCCTGCTTTAGCTTACCAAAATGCAAAAGCTCACAAATATCTAAATTAAACTCCATCTGCCAGTCCTTGGCTCATTGATCGTCAAGGATCCCGTTATATTCTTCACTGTCCACTGCACCACGTTGGTGATGTTATCTGTAAGCTTACTAACCATGCCTCTGATAATCACATCAAAATTGTTTACATCCGTGATGAAAACTGGGAAACTGGGAATAAGTTGGAACATTATCTGGAACATTCCATAATTGGCATTCTCCAGAATATTCAATAACTATGTGGAGGTGGGGGGCATTAGAAAGGCAAGAGAGAAAGAGAGGGAAGTGGTTGTATGAAATAGTGAGAGTGGTGGAGCATGAGCCTTGTTCGGGGGCCGGTGCTATAACAGATACACAGTGAGTGTGAGGGAGCAGAGAAAAAAATTTGGTGACCCTTATCTTGACAGAGTGGGGAAGGTTATTGATGCTTGTCCTGTTTTGCTGGACATTTCTTCAGACTGCAGATACTGCAATGAGTTGGGTGGTGAGCTCAGACCAGGCTCGGTGGGTCTGGTAGTGTGATCCCTCTGGGAAGAGAATGGTCCCCTTTTGTACTAGACCATCCATCAGGACCTCCGTGCTGCTGCCGACAAACAGTGGTGTAATTTCCCCTTAGCTGCCATGTTTGGGGAAAAGGTGCAGGACAGCTCCAAACTGAGAAAGCGCAACCGTGTGCCCATTGGCCTTATAAAGACGGCAAAACATCTTTCCAACAACACATTTTCAGCTTATAAAGATGGCACCAGTGTCAGGGATAATGGAAAATCCAGAGGCATCCGGGCGACTTTGAGTACCTCCAGTCATGATGGGTGGGAGAATCGGGCTGGCGTTGAATGAGAGGGACACCATGGAGTGGGGTGGGTAGTTAATGAGGTGAGTTCGATAAGATAGCTCCAGGTAACTAGCTCGGCCTTGTACAGACAACCCCTCTGTCACACTCAATGAAAATGTCACTGAGACAGTTTTTTGTTAGATTCAGCCCAGTGAGGCGAAGACTCTGCAGTTACAAAGCTGCAGAACAAATGCTCATCCAAAACTCTCCATCGTCTGAACTCACAGCAATATCCCATTCACTTATAATTCTTCATAATACTGACCCGTGTTGCATGATACTATCGAAATGTCTTCATTTCAGCATCCTGAAACCTGTGAACATATCCTTCCATGACATTTTTTCTCAGTCTCCCCCACTCTGCCTCCACTACAAAACACACTCATTTACAGTCATACTGCACGAGACTGCCAGTATGGCTGGCCATTTGGCCCAGCTGGTCCATGCCAACCAAAATGTTCATCCACACTCACCCCATTTCCCTGCCATTGCTCTGTATCCCTCTAATCCTTTCCTATCTGTGTATTTGTCCAAATGTTTTTTCAATGTTATTGTACCCACCTCAACCACTTCCACTGGCAGCTCAGTCTGTATGCGTACTACATTCTGTGTAAAAACGTTGCCCCTCAGGTTCCTCTTTACATTTTTTTTCCTTTCCAAACATTCATGGATGTCCTCCAGTCCTCAATTCCCCAACCTTAGGAAAAAATTCGAAGTATTCACCCCATGCACACCTCTCATGATTTTATAAGAACTTCACTTCTATAAGAACCCTCTCAGTTTCCTACGCTGTAAAGAAATAAGTTCTAACCTGTCCAACCTCTGCTTATAACTTAGAGCCTTTAGCCCACGAAACAGCTTTGTAAATTTCTTCTACACTCTTTCTCGTTCAATAATCTCCTTTCTAGAGCAAGATGGACAAAACTGAACACAATACTCCATCTGCAGCCTTACCAACATCCTGTACAACTGCAACATAACGTCCCAACGTCTATACTCAATGCCCTGATGAAGGCCAGTGTCCACTAGTCACAGCCTTCTTCACTGTCCTGTGTATCTGTGACTCAAATTTCAGGCAACCGTGCACCTGATCTCCAACGTCCTTTTGTTCCACTATACGCCTTAAGGCCCTCTCATTCATCATTAAACTCATACCTGGATTTGACTTTCCAAAATACAAGATGTCCCACTTATCTATATTAAACGCCATTTGCTATTTCTCAGCCCACTTCCTCAGCTGACCAAGGTAATTCTGCAATTCCTGATCATGTTCCTCACTATAAATAATGCCTCCTAATTTAGAATCATCTGCAAACTTAATAACCTTGCATTGAGCACTCTGATCCTAATCATTGGTATAGATAACAAACAGCAATGGGCCCAGGATGGACCACTGAGGCACTCCACTAGTCACAGGCCTCCAGTCCAACAAGCATCCCTCCACCATAGCCATTTGCTTCATAACGTCAAGCCAACTGTGTCACCAATTTGCCAGTTTACATTGGAGTCCATGCGATCTAACCTTCCAGAGCAGCCTACCATGTGGAACCTTATCAAAGGCCCTACTGAATTTTATATAGACTATGTACACCAGCCTGCCCTTGTCAACCTTCCTGGTCACTTCCTCAAAAACTCTAACAAAATTTGTCAGGCATGATCTGCCACGCACAAAGCTATGCTGACTGCTCCAAGTCAAACACTTTCTTCCCAAATGCATCCATATCTTATATTTCCAAACCTTCTCAAGTGGTTCCCGAAACAGATGTGAAGCTTACTGGTCTATATTTCCCAGGCTTTTCTTTGCAGCCGTTCTTGAATAAGGGCACATTTGTTACACACCCCCCCCCCCCCCCCCCCCGCCCACCACCACCAGTCTTCCGGGACCTTGGCCCCTGAACTGTCTTCTCTCGCCTCTTGCAGTGCTCTAGATATATCTGGTCAGGACCAAGAGTTTTATCTGAGTTTATGCATTCTAATTTGTCCATCTGCACCTCTACTGTGATACGAGCGGTACCAAGATATGCCAACTAACCTCACAAAGGTCACAGGTCTTCATGTCCTTCTTCATGGTAAACACACAGGGGAAATTGAGGACCTCACCCATCTCTTGAGATTTTACACATGCATGCCCATTTTGGATTTTAAGGTGTCCTATCTCTCTGTAGTTGTTCTTTTTCTTTCCTATACTGAATTTGGATTCACATTATTCTGCTCAGCCAAGGCTATCTCATACCCGCTTTTCGCCTTGCTGATTTCCTTCTTCATTAAACTCCTTTATCCGCTGTGTACCTCCAGGGATTCCCTTGGTCCGAGCTGCCTGTAGCTGAGCCACACGTTTTTTTCCTGTTCAGAACCTCAATATCTCTTGTCATCCACGGTTCTCTCTTCAAGCCTCACTTTCCCTTCACTCTCACAGGAACATATAAACCTTGACCTCGAGCTATCTCACTTTTGAAGCCCTCCCACTTGCCCGGGATCCTTTTACCTCGATACAAACTACTCCAATCATCCCCTGCAATCCCCTGTCTAATTCCAACAACATACGCCTTGCCCCAATTTAGAACTTGAATCTGTGGACCAATTTTGTCCCTGCCATAACTACTTTATATTTAATAAAGCTCTAACCACTTCCCGAGTACATGCTGCTTGTGGAAGCTTTCCTGAACATACTTAACAAATTACGTTCCATCTAAGTTCTTAACCCTCTGGAAGCCCCAGTCTATGTTAGGAAAATTAAAATCACCTATTATGACAACCCCATTGCTCCTGCAAGTCTAGCCAGTCTCTCTGAATATTTGTTCCTCTAATTCCCATTGATTATTTGGAGGTTTATAGTGCAACCACTATAACATCACCATCTCTCTCTTACTTCTTTGCACCATTCACAAAACCTCATTGGATATTATCTCAGTTATTTCAACTTTAAATACTAGAGTGATATGCGCCTTAATTAGAACTATTGGTATTTAAATTGTTTCCATTTACATCTCTTCCTCGCAGTGATTTTCACATTCGCAGCACACCTTGTCAAGGTACAGTGGATATATGGAGCAGTAAACGGATGGGAGCTGCACATCCTGTCACTTTCAGCATTGGTTACATGCTTCCCCACACTGGGCAGTGATCTAACACAGTGTTACCGAACAATGCAACAGCCTGAGTTTATATACGAATGAACCAGCGCGGACTGCACAGCCCCCCCCGCTGGACATTTAGCCCAGGATTATAGATCAAGTTTGGTGTGGGTTGCACAGAGTTCCATTCTGGACATTGCTGGGTTGCATTCAGCAGTACACTAGCCGGATCTACACAGTGCTCCATCCTGAAAGTATAATGGATGGGCTGGTTATGTGAGTTGGATAGCGAATGTGAGAGTACTAAACATCTGGCAATGCCTTTATTTTGAGTTTTCATTCTTGTGATTGGACTCTTCAAATCCTGACTCATCCTGTTAGTCCCATCCTTCTGGATGAGACATGGTGAGTGTTGTTGCAGCATCTGAGTCTGCAACATGACCAAGAAACGGAGCAGAGGATGCAGAGAGGGGAGTCTCTGTATAATGGAATGAGGGAATCACCATCAGATCAGCCATGGTCACAGTGAATGTTGGGGCAGGATTGAACGGACCAATAATGCAACTCATATATTTCAGTTTGTTTCAAGCAAACTCCCCTTCTCTCCCAGTGTCCCATACTGGTGGGGAGTGAGTCACCTCCTGCTGTCCTTGCATAACAGGATGCTGGGGCCTCACTAACCTCCAGATTTCCCTGTGCCCCAGTTCTGAGCTCTGAGTGACTCCCTCCTGTCCCTGTGTCCCAGTCTCAAGCAGTTCAATGAATGCGCCCTGTTCCTGTGTCATAGTCTCAAGCAATTGAGTAACTGCCTCCTGTTCCTGTGTCCCAGTCTCGAGCTCTGAGTGACTCCCACGTTTCCCTGTGCCCCAATCTCAAGGAGTTGAATGACTGTGTCCTGTTATGTGTCCCAATCTTGGGCAGCTGAATGACTCCCTCCTGATCCAAGGTTTGAGAAAGTAGATGTCCTCCTCCTGCTCCTGAGTAACAGGCTCCAATAGCTCTGTGCTCACCTGCTGCTCCTGTGGAATGGAGGTGAGGGACTGAATGGCCTCTTCACATTCTTTACAGCTTTTCTTGGCTAAAAGCCTTTCCCCTGTTTATGTGAAATACCATCAAATCTGAATGATGTATTTTTGTATTTTACTCTCAGTAATTTAATAAACAAGCTGACTGTCAGAATTCAGAAGCTGAATAGCCTCCTTCTGTTCCTGTGTTATACACTCAAGAGGCAATAGAGTCTCAGAGATGTACAGCACGGAAAAATACCTTTCAATCTGATCGTCCATACCGACCAAACATCCTAAATTAATCTCGTCTCCCTTGCCAACACTTGGCCCATCTCCCTCTAAACACTTCCCATGCATGTATCTATCCAAATGCCGTTTAAATGGTCTAACTGTACCTGCCTCCACCACCTCATTTGTCTGTTCAATCCATACACACAGCAGTCTCTGTGTGAAAATGTTGTTCCTCATGTCTCTTTTTACATCTTTCCGTCTCACCTTAAATCTTTGTCTTCTAATTTTGGACTATCCTGGGTAAAATACGTGGACTGTTTGCCTTATCTTTGCCCCTCATTATTTTATAAACCTCTTTAAGGTCACCCCTCAGCCTCAACACTTGAAAATAGCCCCAGCCTATTCAAACTCTCCCTGTAACTCGAACTCTCCAACACCTGCAACATTCATTTAAATCTCTTCTGCACCCTTTCAAATTTGACAACATCTTTCCGACAGCAGGGAACCAGGATGAAAGGCAATATTACAAAAGTGGCCAAACCAATGTCCTGTACAGATGCAACATGTCATGCAAACACTTAGACTCAAAGCACTTACCAATAAAGGGAAGATCACCGAGTGCCGTCTTCACTGCACTGTCTACCTGTGACGGCACTTTCAAGGAACGGAGAACCTGCACCACAAGGTGACACAGTAGCTCAGTGACTAGCATTGCTGCTTCAGAGCACAGCGATCTGGGTTTATCTCCATCCTTGAATGACAGCCTGTGTGGAGTTTGCACATTCTCCCCGTGTCTGCATGAGTTTCCTCCGGATGTTATGTTTTCCTCCCACAGTATAAAGATACACAGATAAGGGTAGATTGGCCATGCTAAATTGCGTAAAGTACCCAGGCATGTGTAGGCGAGGTGGATTTGTTATGGGAAATGCAGGCTCAGAGGGATAAGGTCTGGGTTTGTCCAGTGGGATACTGTTTAGAGGTTCGGTGTGGCCTCCATGGGTCGAATAGCCTGTTTCCTCAATGCAGGGATTCGATACTTTCTACGGAGTTCTCCTTGATTGGCAGCTTTCGACAGGACCCTAACTACATGTCTTGCCTTGATTTGTCTTTCCAAAATGCAACACCTCACATTTAACTAAAATAAGCTCCATCTGCCACTCCTCGGTTCACCTCAGCAAAGTCCCATTACAGTCTGAGAGATATTCTTCACTGTCGACTAAACCTACTAATTTGGAATTATCTACAACCTTACTGCCCATACTTCATATCCTCAAATGTAAATGATTTGTATAAGTGACAAAAGGCAGTGGACCCCCTATTGATCTTCGCGGCACGCCACTGGTCACAGGCCTCCAAGTTTAATGAACAAATGTCACTGTCACGCCCTGTCTCCAATATTCAAGAGAAGTTTGGATCTAAATGGCGAGCTCTCCCTGGATTCCAGAAAGTCTAACCTTGCTAACCAGTCTACCATGTTTTCTTACATAATGACACTATGTTAGCAGCCCTCCAGTCTGTTGACACCTCAGCTGTGGAAATCAATGTAACAAATGTGTCAGCAAAATGCTGAGTAATCTCTTTCCTAGCTTCCCACAAACATCTGGGATACAACTGCTCAGGTCCCAGGGATTTGTTCACCTTTATATGTTTTAAAATGTCCAACACCTCCTTGTAATATAGACACTTTCAAGGTATCACTATATATTTCTTCATTCTCTCGCTCTTGTTACCTCCTCCACATTAAATTCTGAGGAGAAATACTGGTTTAGTATCCCTCCAATCTGCTGTGGTTCCACACAAAGGTACCCTTACTGATCTTTAAGGGGCCCTGTTCTCCCCCTAGTTAATCTATTGCCATTAAAGGATTTGTAGAATTTCTTCAATCCCTCGTTAACCCTATTTCTAAAGCCATCTCATGTCCACAGTTTTCTGGCCCGATTTCCCTATTTACTATACACTTGTTGTCTTATACACCTCTCGGGTTTCAGTTGATCTCAGCTCTGTTTACCTGAGATATGCCTCCTTCTTTATCTTGATCAGAGCATCAATATATCAAGCCATCCAGCACTCCCTGCACCCACCAGCCTTGCCCCTCTCACTAATGGGAACACGTTGGTTCTGGACTCTCTGAAAGCAAGTTTTGATGGCCTTGTATTTTCCAACCATCCCTTTACCTGTGAATAGGGTATTCCAATCAGCCTTTCACAGGGCTCACCTAACACTTTCAAAATTGACCTTGTTCAAAGTTAGAACTTTAATGTTTACATCAGGTCTTTCCTATTCCCAAACTAATTTAAAACTAATATTTATGTGTAACAGAAAGTTAAAGAAACACTTCCCCCTCTGTAACAGACTCGAGAGTCGTGGCCCTCTGTAATAGACTGGAAAAGCTGAATGGCCTCCTCTCCTGTCCCTGTGTAACAGACCCGAGACATTAAATGAGACAACAACTCGTGGATTACGAGCAGCCGTTAAACTGTATCTGATGGAGGTCCATTCCTTCCCAGAAACACAAACAACACAATGTACTCCAGGTGGCCTCTCAGTAGCACTTCATAGAGCAGCAGCGACACCTCTCTTCATTTTGAACGATTCTGTTGGCAAAATGTGCCAATATTCTAGATTTCTACCTTTTCAAGTAGCAACAGGCTAATATGGGCTGAATGGCTTTCTCTTATCCCTTTGTAAGAGGCCCATATTGACAGAATTGCTTCGGCCAGTTGCTGATCAATAATCTCAATGCTCTGTCGCAAGGTTATGAAAGAATTTGATAACAGGTCACTTAAAACCAGGAGGAGCTTCACACTGGTCAATAGGTATTATACTTTGGGTTAAGGTATCTCGAAACTTGCCCACCTAATTTTTTTTTAAGCAACCGGTCTGTTATTTTATAATTGCCTCCTTTCATAAACAGAGGGGAACATATATAGACCCCTGCAGTGTCCTGTTAATACTTTCATATACAAGTTAAAAAAAAAGACTTAAAAGATTTGAAGATTTATGGTCCATCCCTCAGCAACCCTCATCCATTCCATCCAAACCCGGGAAATGTTCCCTTTTATAGTGATATGAAAAGTGATGTGTGGAACTGGTTAATTGAGCCTGTTTGTTCAGTCATGAATTGGAGATGCCGGTGTTGGACTGGGGTGTACAAAGTTAAAAATCACACAACACCAGGTTTTCGTCCAACAGGTTTAATTGGAAGCACACTAGCTTTCAGAGCGACGCTCCTTCATCAGGTGATAGTGGAGGACACACTTCTCGGGCACAGAATTTATCGCAAAAATTTACAGTGTGATGTAACGGAAATTAGACATTGAAAAATACCATGATTGTCTGTTGAGTATTTCATCTGTTTGAACACCATGATAGTTTCATTTCCTACATGTGTAAATCACAAAACCTTTTTCTTTTAAAGTTGCATTCTCAGGTTAGCTGTAACAATGAGTGATAGCTAGACAATATGTTGAAGGTGTTCGCCCCCTGTGTTCTCTGTCTATACCGTGATGCTTAGATTGATTATAATCTGAAAGGTGAGATAACAGAGTTTTTCATGAATTCATGCAGTTTTTGAGCTCAGAGCTTTACATGAATTAATGCAGTTTTTGAGCAAAGTACAACGTAACTCTGCAAGTACAAATTCAACTCACAAAATATATAGGTGTGCATGTGGGTCATTGTCTGTGTGTGGGTTTGTCTTGGTTGGGGGTTGTGAGTGTGAGAGGGAGTGTATTTGTGTGTGTAGTGATGTAGAGTTTCTTAAGTCTGTGAGGGGGTGCATGTGTGAGTGTGGTAGTGTGTGCGTGTCTGGGTGGGGGGAGTTGAGTATCATTGGGAGAGAGTGTATAGCTATGTGCATGAGTGTAGAGTGGTCTAAGTCTCTGATCGGATGCCTGTGTGAGTGTGGGTGTCTGTAAGTTTGTGTGTGAGTGTTTGTGTGCGTGTCTGTGTACATTTGTGTCCGTCTGTATGTGCGTGTATAGGAGTGCCTGTGTGTGTGTATGTGTGTGTGTATGTGTGTGTGTGTGTGTGTGTGTGAGAGAGTGTGTGTGTGTGTGAGTGTGTGTGAGTGTGCGTGTGTGTGTACAGTGCAATGGTTGTCACTTGTAATGTGACATGAACCCATGGTCCCGGTTGAGGCTCTCCCTATGGGTACCGAAATTAGCTATGAGCCTCTGCTCGGCCACTGTTCGCTGCTGCCTGTCCCGAAGTCCCATCTTGATGGATGGTCACCAGAAGGTCCGAGGTTGAATGTCCTGGACCACTGGAGTGTTCCAGAACTGGGAGGGAACACTGCTGTCTGTTGATTGTTGTGTGGAGCCCATTCATCCGTTGTTGTAGCCTTTGCTCAGTTTCCCAGTGTTTGTTCAGTGATTGTGATTAATGCCAATCTCCATGGATGCTAATTATCCCAGTTGAGGGTTTCCATCTTTTAATGATAAATGGGCGCCGTTCAATGTGTTATCCCATAACATGAGCAGGAGCATCATCGACAGCACTGATAGGGATCAGCAGATTTAGAGAGGGAGCGGAGAGATCAGAATCTGAGAACATTAGACTGGAATGTTCCAAAAATGTATCCGAATCTGGGAACATTAGACTGGCATGTTCCAACAATACATAGGAGTTTATCCAGTTATGTTTGGCGTCTTTCTGCATTTTATTGTTGGCCATTATCATTGCGGATCTATTATAATGTTCTCATTATACAATATTTTCATTATCCTTTCCTGGCTATCGTTGGTGTTCCTGGTAAGTGTCACTGTCCAGATTTTTTTGTTCTACAAACCGGTTATGACTCTATTACTGTTCTTTTATATAGGTTACATTTCTTGTCACTATTATTTTCCTGTTGAAACTCTCAATCCATATATCACACTACAGCCCATTACAAACTACATCAATGAATGTGTTCAATTACTGTCTCCCTCTTTGCTCTCTATGTTGACCTACTCAGTTTCAGCGGAGAACTACAATTTATTGTATCATTGCCTTTGTTATTTAAATATTAAGAGCAGGGAGGTCACTCTCTACTGTTCTGGTTACAAACTCCACTTCCTTCCACTGTTTCCATCCCATCCCTGGCCAATATCTGCAGCTGAAGCAGATAAGTCACAACTGTGGGAGATCCCTTTGTCCATGAGCTGATTCATGACACCATATCCTGACCATTTCGAACTTGAAATGCTCACCACTCCAGAATATATCTCACTGGTTTATTTCATCTGCTGTTTGATACTTGAGCTGTGAAATACAGTCTTAAGGAAGCCAATAATCTGCTACTGACTCTCCCGACTTCAAACCTGCCGAAGCAAATCTGATTCGAGCTCACACCAAACTCGCATTCATCTGTCATTCATGTGCATGCCGATGTATCTTGCTGTTTTGTCTGGCAATACCTTTATTCTGACATTCTCAAACACTTTATCTCATCTGTCCATGAAACTTCTCTCGTTCTCTCTCTGTCGATTAACAAAAATCCTGCCAGTTGTTCAAATTTAAAATAATTTCCTCCATGTGCATTCCTTCTCAAACGATAAGTTTCACATTTAACCAGACCAATCGCACACGCACTCTCCCTCAGTCTCTGATGAACACACACACAGCAAATCTTCTCATTGTCCACATTGTAGTAATCTACTGCGAGTATAGTTAGCATATGACAGTAAAGTTTGCAATACTCTCCATGCTGAGCAGAGAGTGCAGTTTACTGAGCAACACACTAGCATGGTCTGCACAGATCTCCATGCTGGCCTGTCATCTTGTCCCAGTTTATGTTGTTTGTGGTGTTCTGTCAAGCAGATTGAGAATTTGATCTAACAAACCATTTCCACTGATCTGACAATGCCTTTATTCAATGTTCTCATTCTTGTAAGTTTACAATCGAAGATTCTCACTTCTCCAGTTGTTCCCACTGCCCTGTCTGTTTCAGCATATTTCCACAACATCTTTTCAGTCAATTCATTGTCTGTTTCTGTCTTTCATGTGAATCTTTCTGTCCCTCTGTATCTTTCCCTGGCCTTTGTTTATGGGTTTATTGCTCCCTAGTATATCGAGTGCTGACATTGTGTAGCTCAGAAATACTGAAATGGTGTGTGCCAGGCTGTTGTTCACTTCCCTATATGTCCCATGTGAAAGTCCATGGACAGGGGTGTTTCAGAAGTTATGAGATACAACCTTGTAACTTGGTCTGTACCTGTATTTGTCCCTCTCAGGTGATCTTCCGAACAAGGAAGTCCCTCAAGTAATGGGCCAGGGATCTAAAGTGTGTGACAATGCTGTCACTTAAAAAAAAAGATTGTTTTATCATTTCTTTAAATAAGAGATCTTAAAGGCCAAACTGCCTACTTCAAACGGCACAAGTAAATGACTTACGATGCTTTTAGTGTTTATAATACTTATCCCCAGCTGCTACTCTCTCTGAAACCTGACTTGATGCTGTTTCCTTCTGAATTGGAGAACTGTATGCAAGAATGTATGTCTGAATGTTCCATTTTTCCAAGGGATGTGTTTATGGGATGTTGGTATATTGGAACAGTTCATTTGTAGAAGGTACTGTATCCATTATTCGGTTATGGTGTCCAATAGTTAAATCATTCTAAATTCCTCTTCATTTTGTATGGATTTTCATTAGAGTCTTTAAGTATGTTATGTTTTGCTTAATGGTGAGTGGTTTGACGAGTAGCATCGCATCTGGAACTCCCACTTCACATCGACCTTTAAAATAAGGAAAGGTTGGCATCCAAGCTACCTTCTTAAACTAGTTTGAGGCAACCTGGTTGGTCTATAGCAAACTGGGGGCTCTTGTCTCGTTATACATCGATAATACCAAATTGGGTTTAGAATTCCAATCCCTACAGTCCGCAAACAGGCCATTCGACCCAACAAGTCCACACTGACGCTCCGAGGAGTAACCTACCCAGACCCATTCCTCTACCCTATTATTACACATTTACACCGACTAAGACACCTAACCCACACATCCCAGAAAACTATGAACAACTAACCATGACCAATTCACCTGACATGCACATCTTTGGGTTATGGGAGGAAACCAGAGCATCCAAAATAAGCTCATGCAGACACTGGAGAGTATGCACCGAGAGACTATTGGGTTCAAAGTTCGCGTATGGTAGTTGTTCGTGGCTTTGGTTCCGGATGTTGAATTCGGTTGGTTTAAACAGTGTTATATGTATAAAGATTATTTCAGTCATTCAGAGTTCTCTGGGTGTGGAAGAAGTGAAGTTGGGGGTTTTATAAAAGGTAATGAAGGCAAAGGTGTAGGAATCGGCAGACAAGCTGGAGTTGGGGTTGTGTTTGTCTGTGAGAAAATGAGAGATAATTACAGCTATAGCTCGGCAATTACATTTGGTGGAAATGCCATCAGAGTTTTTGGAATGGCTAGAATTCAATTTCAAATGAGGCGCATTGAACATGAGAAGGAATTGAAACTGTTTGAATTATAATGAAAAGTAGAAATAAGAGAAAAGGAAATGAAGAAGAAAGAAAGAAAAAGAGAGAGGAAAAGCAGAGAGTTTCAACTTCAAAAGATAGTAATTAGAGAGGAAAGTTGACATAGAAGGTGGAGATGAAGGCAGACAGTCGGCTGGATAAGGAGGATAGTGAGGATGAGCAACCCTATATAGCCAAAGGTCTGATGGGAATCTGTTTAAATACATCCAGGTATTATATAAATTTGATGAGGATGATGGAGGGAGCCTTTTTAATATCATTTCAGAAAGTGGCTAAACAAATGCAGTTGCCAGAGAACATGTGGATTTAGTTGATTCAAACAAAACGGATAGGCATTTGCATCCCTATCAGAGGAGGTATCTGCTGAGTATGATGAGGTAAAGAAAGCCGTTTGAAGTGCATATGAGCTTGTGCAAGAAGCTGACAGACAGTGTTTCAGGAATCTAAAATAGCATGCCTGGTTAAACGCACGTTGTGTTTGAAAGGATCAAACAAATTTTGAAAGGTGGGGAAGGGTATTAAAACAGAGCAAACCTATGACCCTTAGAGAGATTCTTATTTTGGAGAAGTTCAACAATTTACTTGCTGCACTCATGAGAACTCATGTGGAAGAGCAGAGAGTAACAGTGGCAAGGTTAGAAGCTAAAATGGCTGATGATGATGATTGAGTTCAGAAATCAAAGTTTTGTTTCTGTGAGAGATTGAGAAGAATGTGTGAGATTTTCTTCGAACATATCCCTGTGAGAATAAAGTTTACTGGCATAGGCCAGGAGTAGCAGGTAAAGAGGTTACAGCATTAAGAGGTACAGAAGGATGTAATTCTTTTGTGCTGAGACATGAGGACCTATGTCATTCAGAGGGACGATTGGAGAGATGAGAAGTGCTCCATTATGTAACGTGTGATTGGAGTGTCTAATGGAAACATCAACAGATTTATTCCACAATGGGGAAGGAGGCCTTGAGCTTGGTGTTGGCGTTGCAACATTTCAGCATTTAAATTGCAAATAACTTATCTGAGCCAAATTGTTTTCACTGATCGTGACCCCTTAAAGTTTTTGGAGAAGTTTTGGGAGAAAAATACCAGTCTGTGTCGACTGAGCTTATTATTTCCACCATTCAATATGAAATTATGCATGTGACAGGGTTAGAAAACCTAAGTTTTGACACGTTGTGGAAACTTGAGTGAAGAAACTCAAAGGCATTCTGTGGCAGGAGTAAAATGACTGAAATCGAATCTCGTTGTGAACATTTGTATGCTCAGAGTCAATGTAATATATATGCATTGCAGTCAATAAACAAGAGACAATAGGTGCAGGAGTAGGCCATTCTGCACTTCGAGCCTGCACCAACATTCAATATGATCATGGCTGATCATTCCTAATCAGTATCCTCTTCCTGCCTTATCTCCATAACCCTTGATTCCACTATCGTTGAGAGCTCTAACCAAGTCTTTCTTAAATGAATCCAGAGACTGGGCCTCCACTGCCCTCTGGGACAGAGCATTCCACACAGCCACCACTCTCTGGGTGAAGAGGTTTCTCCCCATCTCTGTCCAAATTGGTCTACCCCGTATTTTTAAGCTGTGTCCTCTGATTCGGCAGTCACCCATCAGCGGAAACATGTTTCCTGCTGCCAGAGTGTCTAATCCTTCATAATCTTATATGTCTCACTCAGATCCCCTCTTAATCTTCTAAACTCAAGGGTATACAAGCCCAGTCACTTCAGTCTTTCAGTGTAAGGTAATCCTGCCATTCCTGCCAGTCTACACATAGAGGAAGGTTAGGAGGTCTAAAATGAATCTCCTTTTGTATATTGATGGATCATTTTATTAAAGGTGGAGTTGTGAGTATACTATCACTGTAAAAAGGTTATTTTATCTTGGGATTTTTTTTTGAAGAGAGGTTATAAAGGCAGAGATGAAGAACTGCTGTCTGAAAACAGTTTAAGTATATAATTGAGAAAGCCTTTAGGTTTTATTAAAACATTGGTAACAATGGAAGGGCAGCGGCCAGCTCTCCCAGACCAGGTTTTCTCGGTTTGTTTTTAACTGCAGCCTTCAGAAGCTGTTGGGAATCCCAGAATGGTTGGAAGTTTCAATACATGATCCCCAGCTGCTTTTCTCTCTGAGATCTCTGTTGATGTTGATATCTCTTCGATCGGAAAACTGCATGTAAGGATCTGCATTTGAATATATCTTTGTGCCAAGCAGTGTATACCGAGAAGGTACGTCATCTATTGTTTGTGTAAGTGTTCAAACATATAAGCTATCTCAAAATGTTCTTTTCTTTGATTGTATTTTAGCTAAAGCATTTGAATAGATTATTTTTTGTTTAATGTCGAGTGGTTTGACCAGTCACAACATATCTGGAACGCACACTTCACATCTATTTTTAAAATAAGGAAAGGGTCGGGTCGAAGCGACCTTCTTAAAATGTTTTGCAGGGATCTGGTCTGTCCACAACACTTATAGATGAGGAGTTTCTGACTGACTCCTCTTATTGAAAATGTAGTGGAGGGGTTGGGGATGGTTTGCTGGTGTTTGTGCTGTGAGCTGCCTGAGACATTCAGGGAGACATGAGGATTTGATGACCCAACTTTGGGTGGAGCCTGGGGACTGTAGTTACAGTGTCTGGGTCTGTAACATGAACAACAAATGGACCAAAGGTTACAGAGTGGGGAAACACTGAAAACACAGAGTTAGTGTGTGTGTGGAAAGGGATCTGTTGGACCCACCCGAGTTTTCCATTAACAGCCTCGCAAGCTACACTTAATCCAGGAGCAGAATGTGAGGGGACACTGATTGAACAAGGAGCTGGTCACAGAGCGGTGTCACCTCCTTTAACGCGTCCTGCAGCTTCACCCCAGGGGAAAGGACAGTGCTGCCAGTAGTTGTTCGGGTCACAGTTTCATTCAGCTTCTATGTTCTGGAACTTTCCAAACAGGACTGGGTGACATAGCCATCATCTCCCAGTATGTTGCCATAAATGTAACCATTTGCTGATGGAAGATATATATGGTGGATGAGGTAAATACATTGTTTCCCCCACAGGAGGGAGCTGCCTGGTGTATCCATTATAATGGGATTCCCGATGGTGTACATGGCATCTGCAGAGTACCCATGTCAATGGGGAGAGGTAGAGGAACTGAAGGAGCTCTCTCTCTGTTAATGTTACCGTGTGTCCATGCACAGTACACTATGTTGGTGAATACCTCTGTCCTGACAGCAGCCACAGTGCCTTCATTCACAAGGCAGACAGCATTCCCATCGTATTCGGGTCTCCATGTAGAAATGAATGAATGTATCTTGGATAAAGGCCGTCCCCTTAATACATGTTTGAAAACAGCATCCCCATCACCAACCAAACACTTCAAAACATTCCATGGGTACGGAGAGCAATGGGGTTACTTGGAGTGTGAAGGAGCAGACGATCAGGGATGGAGCAAAACCTCCCATGTCTGAACAGGTCTGAGTGACCCCCCCAGTACACAGTATCATTAATCCCTCTAATCCCTCTCCATTTCAGTAACATACTGCCTTCCATTATTCCTGTAAATGTAATGACAGGTTATATCATGTTATAATGCAGCTGCCAAATTATTATCCATTGCTTTTACCTCTCTGCATCTATCTGTAGACCCTCCACCCTCTCTTGATAAATTAATCTCTTGCTTATCACAGCAACATGACCAAACTCAATATCTGTATATCTGTTCCATCCTCCTGATCGTTGATATAGATTGTAAATAGTTGAGGACCCAGCACTGGTCACTGTGTGACTCCACTGGTGACGTTCGGTCAAACTGATTAAGACTGATTTTTCCGGAGTGCCTGCTTTTTGTTTGATACACAGTCCTCTCCCATTACTGTGTAACACAGTCGAAAAGCTGAATATGGACGAGGAGAATCAGTCAGGAATCCAACCTCTCGAATCTGCTCCGCCATGGAATACAATCATGGCTGATGTCATCGCGGCCTCTATTCCACATCCCTGCTATCTCTCGATCGTCAAACTCTAGTCTCTTGTTGGAGATTGCGGCTGATGAAAAAAATATCCACTCCACATCTACTCTTTCAATTATATTTAGCATTTTACAGACCTCAATGAGCTCTCCTATCGTTCTTATAAAATCGAGAATAAAGGCCTGAACTGCTCAATTTCTCTTCATAAGACAAACACTTCAAATATGGAATCAATCTAATGAAGCTCTTCTGAATTGCCTCCAATGGAAATACCTCATTCTGTAGGACACACAAACTGTACTCTAGTTGCAACCTCACTAATGCCTTGCATAGCTACAGCAACACTCCCTACCTTTCTACTCTATCCTTTTACAAATAAACGATGAAGTTATGCTTGCATTTCTCATTATTTGAAGTACCCGCAAGCAAGTTTTCTGTGATATGCAAGCGGGCACCCAGATCCCTCTGCACTTAAGCTCTTTGAAGTTTCTCTCCATTTAGATAATAATTTGCCTTTTCATTAGGCTGGCCAACTTGCATAACCCCATATTTATCCACTTTAATTTTCATTGCCAAATATTTGTCCATTCACCCAATCTATCCATATAGTTTTTAATCTTTCGCATCATCATTCCAAAGTAATTTCCCACCAATGTTAGTGTCATCTGAAAATGTAGCTATAGTATTTTCTATCCCGTCAACCGAGTAATAATATCAATCCCAAATGGTCGAGGCATGAGAACTGAAATCTATGGCACCCAACAAATTGCATTTTCCAATAAAAAATGATACATATAATTCATCTGACTGCATTTTGTTGGTTAACCAAGCCTCCATCCAAGCTAATAAATTACTCCTAAACGGATGCTGTCTGATCTTACCACTCACTCTTTGGAGAAGTGACATATCCGATGCTTTCACGAAGACCAGATATACTCCATCTCCAGGATTCCCACTATCCACCTTGTTTGTCACATCTTTAAATAACTCAAGAAAGCACTTCAATCATGGTTTATCTTTTGTAAAACCATGTGAGTCCGATGGATTGTGGTTTATGTTTGCAAATGTCCTCAACAATGGATTCTAAAATTTGCCTTAAATTACAATACTTTATTGTGACATTTTACTCCCTAATATATTCAGTTATTATAAGTTCTTCCCTTTCAAAAACATTTACGTTTTCTTTGAATTCCTGTTTAATGGGCAAAAGGGTTTTAAGAGATGTGCTCCAATTGCTACATAAGCGGTATGTGTGGCTGACTGGACTCATCATCCTTCTGGTGTACAAAATCGATAGGATGAAGTCTTTCTGGTATTCCCATGTTGTCATCTCCAATGCCAGAATGACCACCTCCTGTTGATGCGTTAGAGGGGTGGAGGATTATGGAATCTTCCCGTTGCTGTGTAACATTTTGAGGGGCTGATGGGTCTTCTCATATTTCTCCATAATAGGTGAAGATACTGAACGGTCTCGTCATGTATCCCAGAGATGGGACGAAGGGAGCGATTGGTCTTCTCTTGTCCCCATACAAGAGAATTACTTCCTCCTTTCTCATGAAATATGTCTCAGATAGTTTTTATCCTAACACATTTCCCTTGCAACAGACTCGGTGGGTTTGAATGGCCTCCTGTTATCCCAGTGTAACAAACCTCCAGTCACTGTGTGACCGCTTCCAGTTCCTATGTTATGGACTTGAGGAGACTGAATGGACTGATCCTGTTGCTGTGTAATAGGATTCTGGTGCAGCATGGCCTACTCTGGGTCCAGTGTTATAGATTCGAGGGGCTGATTGGCCTCCTCCTGTAAATATACATCGGGCTCGATGGGGTGAACAGCGTCGTCCTATTCTCATGTAACAGGGTCAAAGGCCTGAATATCCTTCTGTTGTTCCTGTGTAACAGGCTGGAGAACGGAATGGATTCCTCCACTATCTGTGTAATTCTCTTCAGTTGTTGACTCCTTCCTGCCATCTATGTTGAAATAAGATCATCCTTTATTTTTGTAAACTCCAATGGCTATTGGATCAACCTGATCATCCTTTCGTTATAAGCTAGCACCTTCATTGCAGGAATCAGCTGAGGGAACCATCTCGAGCTGCTTCCAATATAACAACATCCTTTCTTCATTGAAGAGACTAAATCTGTACACACTACTCCAGATGTGATCTCACTAAGACCCTGTACAGCAGCAGCAATGCTTTACCAGCCTGTTGTAAGGTTCCCACCCAGGTTAGAGCAGTCTCAGCTCTCTGGGGGAATACAGAGCATTTATGAACGATCATTGTCCTTCTCTACTCCATCAGCATCACGGGAGATCTGGAGAAAATGTCACAATGATGCTTAAAAAGATCATAAATGACGTGGCGAGATGATCTCTACCATTAATCTCCCCAAATCCCACGTCGCTCAGATTCTTATAATCTGGAACGCAAAAACAGCAAGGAGAAGGAAACATTGATGGGAGTAATATATCAAAGTGAAAGCTGCAATACAAATGCTGGACATGTTATAAAACGGGAAATGAGATATACACATTTGTGGGTACTGCAGTAATAATGTCCTGTTTACATTATATCTAAACTGTGTTAACCCAACTGAATGCTAATGCTGGGAAAAATGGATTTCATGACCACGTGCGAGATGGTTTACATGAACATTATGTCGAGCACTGAGCTCGAGGTCAGGTTATTTAGGAATTGGTGTTGGATGATCAAAAGAACTAATTGAAACTTTGCTGTAAAGGACCATTTGGGAACAGTGACCACAATACATTAGTTTTCTTTTATGCTAGGAATGCGATAGGTAGATGAAGGTGGGGTTGAAAGTGATAGGTGATGAAGGGAGACAGAACGCCTCATCTACTACATACGTTAAAGCCAGTGTGGTCTTCTCTACATTGGTAAGGCAGGTGGATCATTTCAGAGAACATATCTGGGATAGCCACATTGACCAACTCCAACACCTTGTGGCTGAACACTTTAACTCCCCTTTCCACTCTGCCAAGGACGTGAGAGTCCTGGGCCTCCTCCATCGCCAAACCCTAACCACCCGAAGCATGGATGAAGAAAGTTTCCTCTTCTACCTTGGGACCCTCCAACCACAGGGGATTAATGTAGTTTTCATCAGTTTCCCCATTTCCCCTAACTCCACCTTATCCCAGTCCAATCTTCCAACTCAGCATCCTCTCCCCTTTTGAACGTTCCTATGTGTTCATCTTCCTTCCGATCAATCTGGTCCACCCGCCTCTCTGACCTAACCCTTTCAGCCTCACCTTCAACTATCTATTAGATCACAGGAATTAGCTTATAAAAATGCCAAGTACCGTAGTAAGCCAGTGGATTCGGAGAAATATAGGACCCAGCAACGGATGACCAAGAAAAGAAAATCAAAAAGCGAAAAAGCATGCAAACAAAAGAAAAACAAAGACTGCTGAAACAAAGTACATCAGTGTATGAAACAAAAGTGAAAACAAGGTCAAATGTGGAACAGTAGGTGTGCGGACAGGGTAATTTATTGAAGAGAACAGAGAAATCACAGAGAAAAGAAACAGGTTATTTGTGTCTATCTTCAAGGTAGAATATCCAGAAATTCTCCCAGAAATACCAAGTGACCATGGGGCTTGTGTAAATAAAGTCTAAGATCATTCTTTTCAGTGTTGAGGTTATGTTTTAAAAGAAAGCTGGATTGAATATTTATAAATCTGACAGATCAGATGAACTTCATACAAGAATTTCAGAGGAAGCAGCAATAGGCATATTGATTGCATCGCAGATTATCACATTGTTTTCCAATACATTCCCGAAAGATATTCAGCCAATCTGGATAAGGCAAAGGTGATAAATATTATCCAACAGTTTAAGAAAGGATGAAGATGGAGAGTGGTGAAATAAAGAGCAGTAACTTGTCATCCGCGGTCGGGTGTCTGTTGGGCTCGATTATAAAGAACGTGTTACTGGATAGATAGAAGGTAATTGGAAAACTGGGGAGGATGATAATGCATCGATGAAACGAAAACCATAAGTGGCAAACATTTTTTGGAATGGTTTGAAGATGATTCTTGTGGACGTAGGCAATGAGGAGCTAATGGATAACGTATCGTTGGATATTCAAGAGGATCTTTTTAAAGAACTCTCCCACTAACATCATAACAAAAGTTAAAGTAAAAGGAATTGCGAAGAATTGGGCGGCACAGTGGCATAGTGGTTAGCACTGCTACCTCACAGCGCCCGAGACACGGATTCAACTCCCGCCTCAGGTGACTCACTGTGTGGAGTTTGCACATTCTCCCCGTGTCTGTGTGGGTTTCCTCCGGGTGTTCCGGTTTCCTCCCACAGTCCAAAATGTGCAGGTCAGGTGAATTGGCCATGCGAAATTGCCCGTAGTGTTAGGTATGGTGTCAATGTAGGGGTATGGGTGCGTTGCGCTTCGGCGGGTCGGTGTGGACTTGTTGGGCCGAAGGGCCTGTTTCCACACTGTAACGCAATGTAATCTAAACACAAGCAAATAGGAAACGAAAAATTAGGTTTACATTCATGTGAATGTAATTGAAATGTAGAAGATGCCATGCGCCAGCTGCACAGAGTGTTGCTGAGACTAAACTGAGAGTATTGTGTCCCGTTTGGAGTCCCAATCTAAGATAGAATATACTACAGACGAACTGCAAAAGGTATTCTCCAGATTAATCCCTAAAATGGCAAGATTGTCTGATGGGGAAACTCAGCCTGTGATCTCAAGGTTCAAAAGATGAGAGGTGATTTTACTGAAACTTAGAAACATAGAGGGGAGAGAATAACCGAGGGACATGGAGAAGTGCAAGCAGGAGAGATGAGGGAGAATCCCAGGATATTCTACACGGACAAGTAGAACAGAATAATCAGCAACAGTTCGTGTCCATTAGAAACCAAAGGGGCAACCAGTGTGTCAACCCAGAGAACATTGATAGATTGTTACATGTAAACATCACAGCTGTTTTACTTGGGAGAAGGAGGATGCAGGTACAGAATTCAGGAAGATGGACTGGAAAGCTCTTGGAAAGAGATTGATGTAAAATACGAGCGGCGGTTTGAGGCTTTGTCTGGTATAAAATTGGACCAATCTGCAGGTCTGGATACTGTTGAGTCAAGGGAGGAAAGACGCTGACTGGAAATTTTAATTAGAATCTGACAATAGGGGAGGTGCCAGAGGACTGGAGAACAGCTGTTATGATTGCACTTCACAGTAAGGGTGGTAGAGATAGACCAGGAAACTATAGACGAGCGAGTATTAAATCACTGTTCGGGAAACTACTGGAGAAATTAGAGAAGGAGAAAATTGAACTCCAATCAGAATGGCAAGGCTTGATCAGGGATAATCATCATAACTTTATCAGAGTGAAGTCACACGAATGGAGTTGATTCAATTAGTTTGAGGAGGTCGCTTATTTAGTTTTGATGCAATGCCTTTGACAAAGTTCCACATGGGAAACTGAAAAAATAAAGTAAAATCTCAGAGTATCAAGGATAACTTGAAAAGTTACAGCTAAAATTGTCTTAGTGTCAGGAGGCAGAGGGTGGTGGGAGAAGGCTGTTTGTGTGATTGGAGACCAGTGTCCCCTGATGTACCACAGGGATCAGTGCTGTGTCCCTTATTGTTTGTAGCATTCATAAATGATATAGATGTGAATCTGGAGTGGGAGTGGGGGGAGGGGTGGGAGTTGTGCTAAGTAAGTTTGTGTTTGACACAAAGATTGGCCGGGTGGTTGGTAGTGAGGAGGAAGTTCTGATTTTACAGGAAAATACAAGTGGAATGATCAGACGGGCAGATCAATGGCAGATGGAATGTGAGCCTGATAAATATGAGGTGATGTACTTTGGAAGGAGGAACCAGACATGGGGTGTACACAATGATTGGCAGCACACTAGGGAGCTCAGAGGGTGTTTCTCCCCACATCCCTGAATGTGACTGAACAGGGTAATGGACTAGTTAAGAATTGAACCGTGGGTGGAGCGTTTATTAATCATGGAGAAGATTATAAGTGCTATACAGGGCTTGGTTTAGTCCATGATGGAGTACTGTATGTCGGTCTGGGACCCTCATTACAGGAAGGATGTGATTGTACTGGAGGGTGTTGCAGAAGAGATTCACCAGGATGTTCCCTGGGATGGAGCATATCAGCTATGGAGAGAAGCTGGATAAGCTCGGGTTGTTTACTTTGGACAGAGAGGCTTAGGGGGATGTGATTCAGAAGGATAAGTTAACAAGGGGCATCGACAGGGTGGACAGACAGCAACTGTTCCTTTTAGACAGAGGATCAAGAACAAGGGAGCACACTTTTAAAGTGAAGGGTTTGAGGTTCAGAGAGGATTTAAAGATGACTTTTTCATCACCCGGAGGGTGTTGGGGTCTGGAAAGTAAATTCTGAGAGGGGGGTTATCAAGGTTAACCTCTCAACTGTTAAAAGTACTTGGACAAGCACTTGGAAGTGACATAACATTCCAGGCTATGAGCCTTTTGTCGGAAAGTGGGACTAATATAGATCGTGCTGTATTTCTGTTGGCACAGAGACGATGCTCCTGTGAGTGTATGATGTGGAAGGTCAATGATTGAGCAGCTTAACACAAGAATTGATGGGTTTCTGAAGATAATGTTCACAAAGGTTATAAGAGTGAACTGTTATAGCTTGTCAAATTATGTCAATGTGAGAAGTATGAAAAAAAAGTGCAGGTATTTTCAAAAATGAAACCAGAGAATGGAGAAAGGGAAACAGGGAAATGGCAAAACTATGAATCCACTACTTCAGTTCTGTCTTCACAGAACTTCCTGACAATACCAGGAAAACCAAGTCCGGTATGGAAAACGAAATAGTACATGGAACATAGAACATAGTAAGTAAATCGTTTGGGAGAAATTATTGGGACTGAAAATAATGGTCATAGACAACACTAACACGGGTTTATGAATTGGGAATTATGTTTGAGAAACAGACTGGGAGACAAATGAAAGAGAAGCAATGGATGTAAAACATGTGGATTTTCAGAAAGATTTTGGTAAAGCTCCAAGCCTAGTTTGCAAAATCAAATCTTAGTGGATTGGGGTGAATATATGGCCATGCTTCTAGAATGGGACAGCTGGCAGGAAACAGTGAATAGAAATAAACAGACAGGTGAAGCAACAGCTTGGCATTGTATTTAAGGTCTGATTCTGTGAGTATGACTATATCCCTGACACCCCATCACCTTCCCCGGATATCTCCTCTCTCACCAGCAGGACAGACAAAGCAGAAGTGGTGGCACCGTGGGATGCAGTTTGAAGGGAATTGTTCTGGGAGTCCTTAACAGTGACTCTGTATCCCATGAAGTCTCATGGTGTTAGTTTGCACATGATAAAGGAAACCTCCTGCTGATTACCATGTACCAGCCTCTTCCAACTGATGAGTCAGTACTCCTCCAAGCTGACCAATATTTGGAGGAAGCACGGAGGGTGGCAAAGGCACAAAATGTACTCTGGGTTAGGGACGTCAATGTCCACAAAAAGAGTGGTTCAGCAGCAGCATTACTGATTGAGCTGGTTGGGTCCGAAAGGATATAACTTCTCGACTCGGTCTGCGGCAGGTGGTGAAGGAATCCACAAGAGGGAAAAGCCATATTTGACCACAGCCTTACTAATCTGCCAGCTGCAGAAGTATCTGTCCATGACAGTATTGGGTAAGAGTGACCACTGCATAGTCATTGTGGAGATAAAGTCACACTTGCATATTGAGAATAACCTCCACCATTTTAGGTGGCACTGTCACCATGCTAAATAGGACAGACTTTGAACAGATCTAGCAGCTCAAGTCTGGGTTTCGATAATATGTTGTGTGTCATCAATAGCAGCAGAATTGTACTCCAGCACAACCTCATGGCCTGGCATATCCCCCTCACAACAATTACCATCAAGCCAGAGGATCAACCTTGATTCAATGGAGTGTGCAGGAGGGCAGGAGCAGCACTGGGAATACCTGAAAATGAGGTGTCTGCCTGATGAAGTCACCAAACAGGACTACTTGTGCGCCAGACAGCATAAGCAGTAAGTGACAGACAGTTAGGGGTTTTACAAAAGGTAATGAAGGGAAGCTGTAGGAATTGGCAGACAAGCTGGAGTTGGAATTGTGTTTGTCTGTGAGAAAATGAGAGATAATTACAGCTATAGCTTGGCAATTGCATTTGGTGGAACCGCCATCAGAGTATTTGGAAATGGCTAGAATTCAATTTCAAATGAGGCACCTTGAACATGAGAAGCAATTGAAACAGTTTGAATTATGATGGGAAGTAGAAATAAAAGAAAAGGAAATGAAGACCAAAGAGAGAAAAAGAGAAAAGAAAAGCAGAGAGTTTCAACTTTAAAAGTTAGGAATTAGAGAGGAAAGTTGACATAGAAGGTGGAGATGAAGGCGGACAGTCGGCTGGATAAGGAGGATAGTGAGGATGAGCAACCCTATATAGCCAAAGGACTGATGGGGATCTGTTTAAATACATCCAGGTATTATCTAAGTTTAATGAGAATGATGGAGGGAGCCTTTTTAATATCATTTCAGAAAGTGGCTAAACAAATGCAGTTGCCAGAGAACATGTGGATTTAGTTGATTCAAACAAAGCTAATAGGCATTTGCATCCCTATCAGAGGAGGTATCTGCTGAGTATGAGGAGGTAAATAAAGCCATTTGAAGTGCATATGATCTTGTACCAGAAGCTGACAGACAGTGTTTCAGGAATCTAAAATAGCATGCCTGGTTAAACGCACGTTGTGTTTGAAAGGATCAAACAAATTTTGAAAGGTGGGGAAGGGTGTTAAAACAGAGCAAACCTATGACCCTTAGAGAGATTCTTATTTTCGAGAAGTTCAACAATTTACTTCCTGCAGTCATGAGAACCTCATGTGGAAGAGCAGAGAGTAACAATGGGAAGGTTAGAAGCTAAAATGGCTGATGATGATGATTGAGTTCAGAAATCAAAGTTTGATATCTGTGAGGGATTGAGAAGATTGTGTGAGATTTTCTTGGAACATATCCCTGTGAGAGTAAGGTTTACTGGCTAAGGCCAGGAGTAGCAGGTAAAGAGGTTACAGCATTAAGAGGTAAAGAAGGATGTAATTTTTTTTATGCTGAGACATGAGGAGCAATGTCATTCAGAAGGACTATTGGAGAGATGAGAAGTGCTCCATTATGCAACGTGTGATTGGAGTGTCCAGTGGAAACATCAACAGAGTTATTCCACAATGGGGAAGGAGGCCTTGAGCTTGGTTTTGGCGTTACAACATTTCAGATTTACATTGTGAATAACGTATCTGAGACAAATCGTTTTCACTGATCGTGAGCCCTTAAAGTTTTTGGAGAAGTTTTGGGAGAAAAATACCAGTCTGTGTCGACTGAGCTTATTATTTCCGCCATTCAATATGAAATTATACATGTGACAGGGTTAGAAAGCCTAAGTTTTGACACATTGTGGAAACTTGAGTGAAGAAAGACAAAGGCATTCTGTGGCAGGAGTAAAATGACTAAAATCGAATCTCGTTGTGAACATTTGTATGCTCAGAGTCAATGTAATATATATGCATTGCAGTCAATAGACTATAGACAATAGGTGCAGGAGTAGGCCATTCTGCCCTTTGAGCCTGCACCACCATTCAATATGATCATGGCTGATCATTCCTAATCAGTATCCTCTTCCTGCCTTATCTCCATAACCCTTGATTCCACTATCTTTGTGAGCTCTATCCAACTCTTTCTTAAATTAATCCAGAGACTAGGCCTCCACTGCCCGCTGGTGCAGAGCATTCCACACAGCCACCACTCTCTGGGTGAAGACGTTTCTCCTCATCTCTGTCCTAAATGGTCTACCCCGTATTATTAAGATGTGTCCTCTGATTTCGGCACTCACCCATCAGCAGAAACATGTTTCCTTCTGCCAGAGTGTCCAATCCTTTCATAATCTTATATGTCTCAATCAAATCCCCTCTTAGTCTTCTAAACTCAAGGGTATACAAGCCCAGTCACTTCAGTCTTTCAGTGTAAGGTAATCCGCCATTCCCGCCAGTCTACTCATAGAGGAAGATTAGGAGGTCTAAAATGAATCCCTTTTTGTATATTGATGGATCATTTTATTAAAGGTGGAGTTGTGAGTATACTATCACTATAAAAAGGTGATTTTCTATTGGAATTTTTTTTGAAGAGAGGTTATAAAGACAGAGGTGCAGAACTGCTGTCTAAAAACAGTTTAAGTAAATAATTGAGAAAGCCTTTAGGTTTTATTAAAACATTGGTAACAATGGAAGGGCAGCGGCCAGCTCTCCCAGACCAGGTTTACTCGGTTTGCTTTTAGCTGCAGCATTCAGAAGCTGTTGGGGATCCCGGAAAGGGTTGGATGTTTCAATACATGATCCCCAGCTGCTTTTCTCTCTGAGATCTCTGTTGATGTTGATATCTCTTCGATCGGAAAACTGCATGTAAGGATCTGTATTTGAATATATCTTTGAGCCAAGCGGTGTATACCAAGAAGGTACGGTATCTATTGTTTGTGTAAGTGTTCAAACATATAAGCTATCCCAAAATGTTCTTTTCTTTGATTGTATTTTTACTAAAGCATTTGAATATATTTTATTTTGCTTAATGTCAAGTGGTTTGACCAGTCACAACATATCTGGAACGCACACTTCACATCTATTTTTAAAATAAGGAAAGGTTTGGGTCTAAGCGACCTTCTTAAAATATTTTTCAGGGATCTGGTCTGGTCCAGAAAACTTATAGTTGAGGAGTTTCTGACTGACTCTTATTGAAAATTTAGTGGAGAGGTTGGGGATGGTTTGCTGGAGGTTGTGCTGGGAGCTGCCTGAGACATTCAGGGAGACATGAGGATTTGTTGACCCAACTTTGGGTGGAGCCTGGGGACTGTAGTTACAGCATCTGGGTCTGTAACATGAACAACAAATGGAGTAAAGGTTACAGAGTGGGGAAACTCTGAAAACACAGAGTTAGTGTATGTGTGGAAAGGGATCTGTTGGACCCACCCGAGTTTTCCATTAACAGCCTCGCAAGCTACACTTAATCCAGGAGCAGAGTGTGAGGGGACACTGATTGAACAAGGAGCTGGTCACAGAGCAGTGTCAACTCCTTTAACGCATCCTGCAGTTTCCCCCCCGGGGAAAGGACGGTGCTGCCAGTGGCTGTTCGGGTCACAGTTTCATTCAGCTTCTATGTTCTGGAACTTTCCAAACAGTCCTGGGTGACATAGCCATCATCTCCCAGTATGTTGCCATCAATGTAACCATTCGGTGATGGAGGATATATATGGTGGATGAGGTAAATACATCGTTTCCCCCACAGCAGGGAGCTGCCGGGTGTATCCATTATAATGGGATTCCCGATGGTGTACATGGCATCTGCAGAGGACCCATGTCAATGGGGAGAGGTAGAGGAACTGAAGGAGCTCTCTCTCTGTTAATGTTACCGTGTGTCCATGCACAGTACACTATGTTGGTGAATACCCCTGTCCTGACAGCAGCCACAGTTCCTTCATTCACAAGCACACAGCAATCCCATCGTCTTCGGGTCTCCATGTAGAAAAGAATGAATTTATCTTGGATAATGGACATCCCCTTAATACATGTTTGAAAACAGCATCCCCATCACCAACCAAACACTTCAAAACATTCCATGTGTACGGAGAGCAATGGGGTCACTTGGAGCATCAAGGAGCAGACGATCAGGGATGGAGCAAAACCTCCCATGTCTGAACGGGTCTGAGAGAACCCCCCAGTACACAGTATCATTAATCCCTGTAATCCCTCTCCATTTCAGAAACATACTGCCTTCCATTATTCATGTAAATGAAATGACAGATTATATCATGTTATATTGCAGCTGCCAAATTATTATCCATTGCCTTTACCTCTCTTGATAATTTAATCTCTTGCTTATCACAGCAACATGACCAAACTCAGTATCTCTATATCTGTTCCATCCTCCTGATCATTGATATAGATTGTAAATCGTTGAGGACCCAGCACTGGTCACTGTGTGACTCCACTGGTGACGTTCGGTCAAACTGATTAAGACTGATTTATCCGGAGCGCCTGCTTCCTGTTTGATACACAGTCTTCTCCCATTAGTGTGTAACACAGTGGAAAAGCTGAATATAAATGAGGAGAATCAGTCAGGAATTCAACCCCTCGAATCTGCTCCGCCATGGAATACAATCATAGCTGATGTCATCGCGGCCTCTGTTCCGCATCCCTGCTATCTCTTGATCGTCAAACTCTAGTCTCTTGTTGGAGATTGTGGCTGATGAAAAGAATATCCACTCCACATCTACACTTTCAATTATATTTCGCAACTTACAGACCTCAATGAGCTCTCCTATCGTCCTTATAAAATCGAGAGTATAGGCCTGAACTGCTCAATTTCTCTTCATAAGACAAACACTTCAAATATGGAATCAATCTAATGATGCTCTTCTGAATTGCCTCCAATGGAAATACCTCATTCTGCAGGACACCCAAACTGTACTCCAGTTGCAGCCTCACTAATGCCTTGCATAGCTACAGCAACACTCCCTACCTTTCTACTCTATCCTTTTACAAATAAACGATGAAGTTATACTTGCATTTCTCAGTATTTGAAGTACCCGCAAGCAAGTTTTCTGTGATATGCAAGCAGGCACCCAGATCCCTCTGCACTTAAGCTCTTTGAAGTTTCTCTCCATTTCGATAATAATGTGCCTTTTTATTAGGCTGGCCAACTTGAATAACCCCATATTTATCCACTTTAATTTTCATTGCCAAATGTTTGCCCATTCACCCAACCTATTCATATAGTTTTTAAATCTTTTGCATCATCATTCCGAAGTAATTTCCCACCAATGTTAGTGTCATCTGAAAATGTAGCTATTGTATTTTCTATCCCGTCAACCGAGTAATAATATCGATCCCAAATGGTTGAGGCATGAGAACTGAAATCTATGGCACTCAACAAATTGCATTTTCCAATATAAAATGATACATTTAATTCATTTGACCGCATTTTGTTCGTTAACCAATCCTTCATCCAAGCCAATAAATTACTCCTAAACCGATGCTGTCTGATCTTACCACTCACTCTTTGGAGAAGGGACGTATCTGAATCCTTCACGAAGACCAGATGTATTCCATCTCCAGGATTCCCACTATCCACCTTGTTTGTCACACCTTTAAATAACTCAGGAAAACACTTCAATCATGGTTTATCTTTTGTAAAACCATGTTGAGTCCGATGGATTGTGGTTTACGTTTGCAAATGTCCTCAACAATGGATTCTAATAATTTGCCTTAAAATTACAATACTTTATTGTTACATTTTACTCCCTAATGTATTCAGTTATTATAAGTTTTTCCCTTTCTAAAACCTTTACATTTTCTTTGAATTCCTGTTTGATGGACAAAAGGTTTTAATAGATGTGCTCCAATTGCTGCATAAGCGGTATGTGTGGCTGACTGGACTCATCATCCTGCTGGTGTACAAAATCGATGGGATGAAGTCTTTCTGGCATTCCCATGTTGTCATCTCCAAGGCCAGAATGACCACCTCCTGTTGATGCGTTAGAGGCGTGGGGGATTATGGAATGTTCCTGTTGCTGTGTAACATTTTGAGGGGTTGATGGGTCTTCTCATATTTCTCCATAATAGGTGAAGATACTGAACGGTCTCCTCATGTATCCCAGAGATGGGACCGAGGGAGCGATTGGTCTTGTCTTGTTCCCATACAACAGACACGTGTCTGAATTACCTCTTCCTTTCTCATGAAAAAAGTCTCAGATAGTTTTTATCCTAACACATTTCCCTTGCAACAGACTCGGTGGGTCTGAATGGCCTCCTGTTATCCCAGCGTAACAATCTCCAGTCACTGTGTGACCACTTCCAGTTCCTCTGTTACGGACTTGAGGAGGCTGAATGGGCTGATCCTGTTGCTGTGTAATAGGATACTGGTGCAGCATGGCCTACTCTGGGGCCAGTGTTATAGATTCGAGGGGCTGATTGGCCTCGAATATATATCAGGCTCGAGGGGCTGAACAGTGTCGTCCTCTTCTGGTGTAACAGGCTCGAAGGCCTGAATATCCTCCTGTTGTTCCTGTGTAACAGGCTGGAGAACGGAATGGATTCCCCCACTATCTGTGCAATTCTCTTCAGTTGTTGACTCCTTCCTGTCATCTTCATTGCAGGAATCAGCTGAGGGAACCATCTCTGAGCTGCTTCCAATATAACAACATCCTTTCTTCATTGAAGAGACTAAATCTGTACACACTACTCCAGATGTGGTATCACTAAGATCCTGTACAGCAGCAGCAATGCTTTCCCTGCCTGCTGTAATGTTCCCACCCAGGTTAGAGCAGTCTCAGCTCTCTGAGGAATACAGAGCATTTATGAACGATCATTGTCCTTCTCTACCCCACTAGCATAACGGGAAATCTGGAGAAAATGTCACAATGATGCTTAAGAAGATCATAAATGATGTGGCGAGATGATCTTTACCATTAATCTCCCCAAATCCCACATCGCTCAGATTCTCCAGAATCTAGTAAGGTGGAGTGCAAAAACAGCAAGGAGAAGGAAACATTGATGGGAGTTATATATCAAAGTGAAAGCTGCAATACAAATGCTGGACATGTTTAAAAACGGGAAATGAGATATACACATTTGTGGGTACTGCAGTAATAATGTCCTGTTTACATTATATCTAAACTGTGTTAACCCAACTGAATGCTCATGCTGGGAAAAATGGATTTTACGAGCATGTGTTTGATGGCGGCATTAACATTTTGTCGAGCACTGAGCTAGAGATCAGGTTATTTCGGAATTGGTGTTGGATGATCAAAAGAACTAATTGAAAACTTTGCTGTAAAGGACCTTTTGGGAACAGTGACCACAATGCATTGGTTTTCTTTTATGCTGTTTGAGTACACGGTAGTTTTTGTTTTATTTGAAGTAACTGTCATCAATCTGAATCATGCAAGACCTGAAGGTGTGAGGAGAAAGTGGGCACTGCAGCTGCTGGAGATCAGAGTCGAGGAGTGTGGTGCTGGAGATCAGAGTCGAGGAGTGTGGTGCTGGAAGATCAGGGTCGAAGAGTGTGGTGCTGGAAGATCAGAGTCGAAGAGTGTGGTGCTGGAAGATCAGAGTCGAAGAGTGTGGTCCTGGAAAAGCACAGTCAGGCAGCGTACTAGGAGCAGGAGAATTAACGTTTTGGGCATAAGCCCTTCATCAGGAATGAGGCTGATGATGAACGGGGCTGAGAGATAAATGAGAAGGCGGTGTGGCAGGAGGGAGTTAGCTCAGAATGCGATAGGTAGATGAAGGTGGGGTTGAAAGTGAAAGATGATGAAGGGAGACAGAACGCCTCATCTACTACATACATTAAAGCCAGTGTGGTCTTCTCTACATTGGTAAGGCAGGTGGATCATTTCAGAGAACATATCTGGGAGAGCCACATTGACCAACTCCAACACCTTGTGGCTGAACACTTTAACTCCCCTTTCCACTCTGCCAAGGACGTGAGAGTCCTGGGCCTCCTCCATCACCAAACCCTAACCACCCGAAGCATGGATGAAGAAAGGTTCTTCTTCTACCTTGGGACCCTCCAACCACAGGGGATTAATGTAGGTTTCACCAGTTTCCCCATTTACCCTAACTCCACCTTATCCCAGTCCAATCTTCCAACTCAGCATCCTCCCCCCTTTTGAACGTTCCTATGTGTTCATCTTCCTTCCGATCAATGTGGTCCACCCGCCTCTTCGACCTAACCCTTTCAGCCTCACCTTCAACTATCTATTAGATCACAGGAATCAGCTTAGAAAAATGTCAAGTACTGTAGTAAGCCAGTGGATTCGGAGAAATATAGGACCCAGCAACGGATGATAAAGAAAAGAAAAGCAAACAGCGAAAAAGCATACAAACAAAAGAAAAATATAAAGACTGCTAAAAAAAAGTACATCAGTGTATGAAACAAAAATAAAAACAAGGTCAAATATGGAACAGTGGGTGTGTGGACAGAATAATTTATTGAAGACAACAGAGAAATCACAGGGAAAAGAAACAGTTTCTTTGTGTCTATCTTCAAGGCAGAATATCCAGAAATTCTCCCAGAAATAACAAGTGACCATGGGACTTGTGGAAGTAAAGTCTGAGATCATTCTTATCAGTGTTGAGGTCATCTTTGAAAAGAAAGCTGGATTGAGTATTTATAAATCTGACAGATCAGATGTACTTCATACAAGAATTTCAGAGGAAGCAGCAATTGACGTATTGATTGCATCGTAGATTATCACGTTGTTTTCCAATACATTCCCGAAAGATATTTAGCCAATCTGGATAAGGCAAAGGTTACAAATATTATCCAACAGTTTAAGAAAGGATGAAGATGGAGAGTGGTGAACTACAGATCAGTAACTTGTAATCCGCGGTCGGGTGTCTGTTGGCTCGATTATAAAGAACGTGTTACTGGATATATAGAAGGTAATGGGAAAACTGGGGAGGATGATAATGCATCGATGAAACGAAAACCATAAGTGGCAAACATTTTCTGGAATGGTTTGAAGATGATTCTTGTGGACATAGGCAATGAGGAGATAATGGATAACGTATAGTTGGATATTCAAGAGGATCTTTTTTAAGAACTCTCCCACTAACATCATAAGAAAAGTTAAAGTGATAGGAATTGGGCGGCACAGTGGCACAGTGGTTAGCACTGCTACCTCACAGCGCCAGAGACACGGGTTCAACTCCCGCCTCAGGTGACTGACTGTGTGGAGTTTGCACATTCTCCCCGTGTCTGCATGGGTTTCCTCCGGGTGTTCCGGTTTCCTCCCACAGTCCAAAATGTGCAGGTCAGGTGAATTGGCCATGTTAAATTGCCCGTAGTGTTAGGTAAGGTGTAAATGTAGGGGTATGGTTGGGTTGCGCTTAGGCGGGTCGGCGTTGACTTGTTAGGCCGAAGGGCCTGTTTACTGCACTGTAATGCAATGTAATCTAAACATAAGCAACATATACTACAGACGAACTGCAAAAGGTATTCTCCAGATTAATCCCTAAAATGGCAAGATTGTCTGATGGGGAAACTCAGCCTGTGATCTCGAGTTTCAAAAGATGAGAGGGGATTTTACTGAAACTTAGAAACATAGAGGGGAGAGAATAACCGAGGGACATGGAGAAGTGCAAGCAGGAGAGATGAGGGAGAATCCCATGATATTCTACACGGACAAGTAGAACAGAATAATCAGCAAACAGTTAGTCTCCATTAGAAACCAAAGGGGCAATCTGTGTGTCAACCCGGAGAACATTGATAGATTGTTACATGTAAACATCACAGCTGTTTTACTTGGGAGAAGGAGGATACAGGAACAAAATTCGAGAAGATGTACTGGAAAGCTCTTGAAAAAAAAAAGATTGATGTAAAATATGAGCGGCGGTTTGAGGCTTTGTCTGGTATAAAATTGGACCAATCTGCAGGTCTGGATACTGTTGGAGTCAAGGGAGGAAAGACGCTGACTGGAAATTTTAATTAGAATCTGACAATAGGGGAGGTGCCAGAGGACTGGAGAACAGCTATTATGATTGCACTTCACAGTCAGGGTGGTAGAGATAGACCAGGAAACTATAGACGAGCGAGTATTAAATCACTGTTCGGGAAACTACTGGAGAAAATAGAGAAGGAGAAAATTGAACTCCAATCAGAATGGCAAGGCTTGATCAGGGATAATCATCATGACTTTATCAGAGTGAAGTCACACTAATGGAGTTGATTCAATTAGTTTGAGGAGGTCGCTAATTTAGTTTTGATGCAAAGTCTTTGACAAAGTTCCGCATGGGAAACTGAAAAAAAAAAGTAAATTCTCACAGTATCAAGGATAACTTGAAACGTTACAGCGAAAATTGTCTTAGTGTCAGGAGGCTGATGGTGGTGGGAGAAGGCTGTTTGTGTGATTGGAGACCAGTGTCCCCTGGTGTACCACAGATCAGTGCTGTGTCCCTTATTGTTTGTAGCATTCATAAATGGTATAGATGTGAATCTGGAGGCGGGGGGAAGGGGGGGTGGTGGGTGGAGAGGTGGGAGTTGTGATACACAATGATTGGCAGCACACTAGGGAGCTCAGAGGGTGTTTCTCCACACATCCCTGAATGTGACTGAACAGGGTAATGCACTATTTAAGAATTGAACCTTGGGTGGAGCGTTTAATAATCAGGGAGTAGATTATAAGTGTTATACAGGGCTTGGTTTAGTCCATGATGGAGTACTGTATGTCGTTCTGGGAGCCTCATTACAGGAAGGATGTGATTGTACTGGAGTGATTGCAGAGGAGATTCACCAGGATGTTCCCTGGGATGGAGCATATCAGCTGTGGAGAGAGGCTGGATAAGCTCGGGTTGTTTACTTTGGACAGAGAGGCTGAGGGAGATGTGATTCAGTAGGATAAGTTAACAAGGGGCATGGACAGGGTGGACAGACAGCAACTGTTCCTTTTAGTCAGAGGGTCAAGAACAAGGGAGCACACTTTTAAAGTGAAGGGTTTGAGGTTCAGACAGGATTTAAAGATTACATTTTTTTCACCCAGAGCGTGTTGAGGTCTGGAATGTACTTCCTGAGAGGGGAGTTACCACGGCTAACCTCTCAACCGTTAAAAGTACTTGGTCGAGCACTTGGAAGTGTCATAACATTCCAGGCTATGTGCGTGGTGTTGGAAAGTGGGACTAATATAGATCGTGCTGTATTTCTGTTGGTACAGAGACTACGCTCCTGTGCGTTATGATGTGGAGCTGAGCAGCTTAAGACAGGAGTTGATGGGTTTCTGAAGATAATGTTCACAAAGGTTATAAGAGTGAACTGTTATAGCTTGTCAAATTATGTTATGAAATGGGAATTACGTTTGAGAAACAGACTGGGAGACAAATGAAAGAGAAGCAATGGATGTAAAACACGTGGATTTTTAGAAATGGTTTGGTCAAGCTCCAAGTCCAGTTTCCAAAATCAAATCTTAGTGGATTGGGGCTAATGTATGGCCATGTTTCTAGAATGGGACAGCTGGCAGGAAACAGTGAATAAAAATAAACAGACTTGTGAAGCAACAGCCTGACATTGTATTTAAGGTATGAATCTGTGAGTATGACTATGTCCCTGACACCCCATCACCTTCCCAAGGTATCTCCTGTCTCACCAGCAGGACAGACACAACAGAAATGGCGGCACAGTGGGATACAGTTGGAAGGGAATTGCTCTGGGAGTCCTCAACAGTGTCTCTGTATCCCATGATGACTCATAGTGTTAGTTTACACATGGGAAAGGCAACCTCCTGCTGATTACCATGTACCAGCCTCTCCCAACTGATGAGTCAGTACTCCTCTATGCTGATCAACACTTGGAGGAAGCTCTGAGGGTGGCAAGGGCACAAAACGTACTCTGGGTGAGGGATTTCAATGTCCACCATCAAGAGTAGCTCAGCTGCAGCAGTACGGATTGAGCTGGCCGTGTCCTAAAGGATATAACTGATATACTGGGTCTATGGCAGGTGGTGAAGGAACCCACAAGAGGGAAAAGCCATATTTGACCACAGCCTTACTAATCTGCCAGCTGCAGAAGTATCTGTCCATGACAGTATCGGGTAAGAGTGACCACTGCAGAGTCATTGTGGAGATAAAGTCACACCTTCACATTGAGAATAACCTCCATAATTCTGAGTGGCACTATCACCGTGCTAAATAGAACAGACTTCAAACAAATCTAGCAGCTCAAATCTGGGTTTCCATAACGTGTTGTGGGGCATCAATAGCAGCAGAACTGTACTCCAGCACAACCTCATGGCCTGGCATATCCCCCTCACAACAATTACCATCAAGACAGAGGATCAACCTTGATTCAATGGAGTGTGCAGGAGGGCTGGAGCAGCACCGGGCATACCTGAAAATGAGGTGTCTGCCTGATGAAGCCACCAACCACGACTGCTTGTGCACCAAACAGCACAAGCCGTAAGTGACAGACAGGCTAAGTGATTCCACAAGCAACGGTTCAGGTCTCTGCAGTCCTTCCACTTCTAGTTGAGAATAGTTATGGACAATTAAACAAGTCATCGGAGTAGGAGATTCCACAAGTATCCCCATCCTTAATGATGGAAAAGCCCAGCACTTCAGTGCAAAAGATAATATTCACGCATTCGCAACAATCTTCAGTCAGAAGTGCTGAGTGGATGATCCATCTCGGCCTCCTCCAGTGGCCCTCAACAATTCAGTTACCAGTCATCAGCCAATTTGGTTCAGTCCACACGATATCCAGATTCAGTTGGAGACACTGGATACCCCAGAGGGTACATACTCTGACAACATTCTGGCAATAGTACTGAAATGTTATTCTCCAGACCTTGTCACTGCCCTCACCAAGCTGTTCCAATACCGTTACAACAATTACATTTCCCCGATTACATGGAAAATTACCCCAAGTATCTCCTGTATATAAAAAGCAGAACAAATCCAATCCGGCCAATTACCACCCCATCAGTCTACTCTCGATCATCAGTAAAGTGGTGGAAGATCTCAGTGCTTTCAAGCAGCACCTGCCCAGCAATACCCTGGTCAATGTCGCCCAGTTTGGGCTCCACCAGGGCCACTCAGCTCCTGATCTCATTACCTTGGTTCAAACATGGACAATAGAGCTGAATTACAATGGTGGGGTGAGAGAGATAGCCCTTTAAATCAAGGCTGCCTTCGACCAAGTGTGGTATCAAGGGGCCTTAGCAACACTGGAATCAATGGGTATCAGAGGGAAACTCCCCGCTGCTTAGAATCATACCTGACACATAGGAAGATGGTCATGGTTGATAAAGGTCAGTCAACTCAGCTCCAGGACAAGTCTGTAGGAGTCCCTCGGGCAGTGGCCTAGGCCCATACATCTTCAGGGCTGCTTGATCAATGACCTTCCTTCTATTCTAAGGTCAGAAGTGGGGATGTTCGCCAATGATTGCACAATATTCAGCAACATTTGTGGCTCCTCAGATACTGAAGCAGTCCATGTCCAAATGCAACAAGATCTGGACAGTATCCAGGCTGACAAGTGGCAAGTAATATTCACATCACACAATTGCCAGACCGTGACCATCACCACTAAAATGCAATCTAAACACTGCCCTTGGCATTCGATGGTGTTACCATCACTGAATCCACAGTGGACCGCAGCGGTTCAACAAGGCAGCTCACCACCACCAAGGGGCAACTAAGGACAGGAAATAAATGCTGGCCCAGCCAGTCACACCCAGATTCACAAAATAAATTAATTGAAAAACCAGATTTTTTAAACAGAGGACGGTTGCTGAGGTATCACAGGTATCGGTGCTCGGGTCCCATCTGTTCACAATAACCATTAAACATTTGGTTGCGGGAATCAAATACAATATATCCCAACCTGCTGATAGAACTAAAGGATGTTGGATTGCGAGTGGGTGAGGAGGTTGTAAAAAAGCTTCAAGATGACTAAGGCAAGTGGAGTGAATGGGCAAATACGTGGCAGATGGAGAGCAAGGTGGGTTGAGGTGACGGTGTACCCTTTGGTGGGAACAAGAGATTGGCAGCTTTTCGTTTGAAAAGGGATTGTTTGAAACATGTTGATCTGAAAAGCGACGTATGGGCCTTTTTGTTGTTTCCTTCTGCGCGGCCCTCCGAGGTCCCTGCAGCACAGTGAGGTCTGAACCCACAAGGCAATACTGGGAATGGCATTCACACGCTGCCCAGTGCACATAGACCTACCAACTGGGGAGCTACAACATTGCAAAGGATCTGGATCTCCCTGTAAACCAGTCACTGGAAGCAATATTGCAGGAGCAAAAATCAGATAGGAAGATCAATGATGTGCTGACCTTCATTTCAGGGGGATTTGAATCCAGAAGTAAGCAAATTGAATTGGTTACTGCAGCTGTACAGAGCGTTGGTGAGACCCCATCTCAAACACTGTGCAGTATTGTGTGCAGGTTTGGTCTCCGTACCTAATAAAGGACAAACCTGACATTGCGGGAGAGCAGTGAAGGATGACCAGACCGATCTTTGTGATGACAGGCTTGTTGTGGGAGCAGAGTTTGGGGCCACTGGGCCTGCATTCCATGGGGTTTAGGAAAATGGGTGGAGATCTCAATGAGATATATAAAGCTCTGACAGGGTGAGATGGATTGGAAGCAGGGATAATAATGCCCCTGGCTGTGGTGTCTAAAACAAGGGTCCACAGTATTAGGTACAGACAGACCATTCTGCAATGAGATGACAATAAATGTCTGCACTCAGCGACTGGTGAACCTGGGGAATGCGCTCGAACCTGGAAGCCAAGACACTGAAAATAAATACGGACGTAGGGACAGTAAAGGAATGGTGGGAGAGAAGGAGAACGATATGGAAATAAAGGGCCAGGTATCATTATATTGAATTGGGTAGCAAACTCGACAGACCAAAGGGACGAGTGCACTTCCTACTTTATAGCTTCCCAAGGTTAATCACATTCAGGGATGTGTACAGTGTGTGGAAAAAGTGCATTGAGCAGATGTTTGAACATGAACTGGAATGGGGAAGGCTCAATGTGTTGTATGACCTACTCCATTCCCAATGTTTCTGTGTCGTTTGTTAATGTTGTCACAAGCTCTCAGATGTTAGGAAGGAGGTCTCTGCAGGGTCAACAGGACTGTGTTTCTCATTCCCTATTCCGATACTGAGGCTGTGGCCGGGTGTTCTGTCCGGTTTTATCCTTTAGACCTCGGAACAGTTTGATACAATAGAATGTCTTGTTTGGCGGATTCAGAGACCATTGAAGAGCTTATCACATTCTGTGTGTCTGCAGTCACGTTTAGGCCAGACCAGGAAAGCACAGGAGATTCATTTTCTGAAAGGACATTTGTGAAGCAAATTGGTGTGTACAATCGACATTGGCTTGAAGGTCACTATTTACGGACACCAGATTTTGCATCCTAATATTTTGTCAATTGTGTTTAACTTCCACCAGCTGCCAGAGCATTAGCCTGGTCTGGATTAGTAATCCAGTGACCTTTCCACAGCAGCACCATCTATACATGGGGACCTATCTGAAATCATACTGAGCAGGTTATTTCTGTGCTGTTTGATAACTCTATCAAAAAGAACTCCCACCAATTTGACTGTCGAGGTGGGTCTGAGGGGGAGGTAACTGGTCAGATTGTAATTATAATCCTCTTACGAACTGGACATAGTTGAGTAATTTTCCACATTACCAGGGAGATATCAGAGTTGGAGCTGGAATGAAACAGTTTCCCCAGGGACACGGCTTGTTGTGCAGCACAAGTCTTCAGTCCTATTACAGGAATGGGGTCAGGGACCATTGCTTTTTCGTACGTACTGTGTTCAGCTGTTTTTTCATGTCACGAACAGCAAATTGAATTGGTTGAAGACGGGCATCTGTGATTCTGTGGGTATCATGGCGAGGGTGAGGTGGATCATCAACTCCACACTTCTGGCTGAGGGTGGTGCAGATACCACATCCTGGTCTTTTACACTGATGTACAGAACTGTTCAATTATTTAGGATGGGGATATTTGTGGAGCCCTTTGCTCCAGTCATTTGTTTAATCATCCATCACCATTTATGTCAGAGTGTGACAGGATTGCGGAGCTTTGATCAGATCTGTTGGTCAAATGTTGTAGCTTTAATGGGTTAGCATCAGGTTTAGGTTCACGTGGTTCTGACCCAGTCATGTTCACTCACAGTCATTACTGAAACATAGATCGTATTGATGGTAATGGCAGACTGAGGAAATTATTCGAGGCTAAAAGTTACAGGTTGTGGTTGAATGCTGTTTTGCTTCTCCTGCTGCTGTAGTCTACAGCACTACATAAAAACGCAGTTTTGAGCTGCAATATCTGCAATGCAATTCTGCTGTCTGTCCCTTAGTTCACATCGAGACCCATTGACCCATCCGTCATGTACTCAGTGACCTACTCTGGTTTCTGGTGTGGTAACACTTCCATTTTCATACTCTCATTCTCCTGAGGGTCTCTTCCCGGGTCATGCTTTCAATCTGACACATTCTGCAAAACCAATTAACTGATTTTAATTCAATTGTTTAATTCATCTGAATCTTTTTCCTTGAGTAATACCATCTTCTGTGTTTAAAGTGAATGAGTTTCCTCTGTTTCTCTCCCTGACCATGATTAAGAGCTCTGTAGTGTCAGTGATGCCAGCCTTATGTAGTTTCCGAGCCAATGAATTCTCTGGATTCCCAATCATCTTCACCACATTGTATGTTTCTTTTTTTGTTTTGATGCCTTATTACTCATGGTTGCCTTGTCCTGCCATGAGTATGTTTAATCTCCTTTGGGATGAATTTCTGATATCCTCCAAAATATCCCCAGAAATTCCTGCTTTTGCTGTTCCATGGTCTGCCCTGCTCGGCTCCCCTTCCAATTAACTCTGGCCAGCTCCTCCCGCATGCCTTTGAAGTTACATTGCACATTTATAATCACATTACATCAAGAAGAGAGCAATAGATATAAACTGAAAGAAGGAGCTTTGAGAGATGAGACGCAAAGAATAATTGGTAAATTTCTTAACTAGATACAAAGAGAGAAAGAGCGAGACAACATAGATGAGGAAATGTGAAAAATGAGAAAACTAGATCATCGAAAGAAGTAGATGCATATCCCTCAATGTTTTGGCAATTCC